>NC_090440.1:753593148-753896178 GCF_031143425.1 Pleurodeles waltl | reverse complement strand
AAACCAGTGGAATTCAGACCCTTTTAATGCCTTTCCCTTTGCATAAAAGAAAAACAATTCCCTGGAGACCCCCCAGAGTGACAAACAATGCACAATTATGTTATAAAATTGGCAGCTCTAAACCTATTTAGCAACAATAAGATTGTGGTTTTGTTCAGTTATCCTGTTTTAAAAATGTTGTCAAACACGTTTGCCAGCATTCTATGGACAGACTGGTTTTACTAAAGTTTGAAAGTATCCACAGTGTGATCATTTATCAGAAATAGAGGAGAGGGACTTTGAGGATTATGGTGGTCATTCTGACCCTGGCGGTCTTTGACCGCCAGGGCGGAGGACCGCGGGAGCACCGCCGACAGGCCGGCGGTGCTCCAATGGGGATTCCGACCGCGGCGGTAAAGCCGCGGTCGGACCGGATCACTGGCGGGGTCCCGCCAGTGTACCGCGGCCCCATTGAATCCTCTGCGGCGGCGCAGCTTGCTGCACCGCCGCGGGGATTCCGACCCCCCCTACCGCCATCCAGATCCCGGCGGTCGGACCGCCGAGATCCGGATGGCGGTAGGGGGGGTCGCGGGGCCCCTGGGGGCCCCTGCAGTGCCCATGCCACTGGCATGGGCATTGCAGGGGCCCCCGTAAGAGGGCCCCTACATGTATTTCACTGTCTGCTGCGCAGGCAGTGAAATACGCGACGGGTGCAACTGCACCCGTCGCACAGCTTCCACTCCGCCGGCTCGATTCCGAGCCGGCTTCATCGTGGAAGCCTCTTTCCCGCTGGGCTGGCTGGCGGTCTGAAGGCGACCGCCCGCCAGCCCAGCGGGAAAGTCAGAATTACCGCCGCGGTCTTTCGACCGCGGAACGGTAACCTGACGGCGGGACTTTGGCGGGCGGCCTCCGCCGCCCGCCAAGGTCAGAATGAGGGCCTATATGTCGCCCTTCCTCTTTAGACACCTACTTCGAGCCAGGACAGGAGTGGTGACAAACAATGTAACTGTTGGCCACTTGCAGAGCTGCTCACTGCCACTCTGATGTATTCCATTAAAACACAGCACTGTTTTTAGCATAATGCTCTTCTTGGCAAGTGCCTGGCTCCATCCTGAAATCAATCTGGACCCAGAGGGGAACGGTACTTATTTAAAGACCTCCGTTCTGAGCTGATGTCATGTTTATGAATATTAGGCATGGACGGAGCTCGCAGAGTTTCACTTCGCGGAATTCCACGGAGTTACCTAAAAACTCTGCGAGATTCTGCAGAGTTCAGCAAGTGGCCTCATTTCAGTATGTCCCTCTGCTAACACTGATTTTTGGTGCCAGGAGCTTGTCCTGCGCTGAAAAATCTGCAAAAACGTCACCATACGTCCCTCCAGAGTTTGTTGCCTTTTCCGGACTCTCAAGTAGATTTTCTACTCGAGTGGCACGTTTCTCAGTGCGAGCGGTAGCAATCTGCTATGGCCGCCCACGTTGAGAAATCATGTTGGTAGGTGTTATTGTGCCTGATTGCACTGAGGGATGCAAATTATCGCTTGCCAACTTAAAGCTGGCGAGTGGGGCACAAGAAAAAACTCAGACACATGGCTGTTGGCAGAGTTTTGACAGAATTCCATGCTCTAAGCAGAATGCAGAGAGAGCAGAACTCCACAAAGTCTGCAAGAGGAGTGGAATTTTTTGCAAGAAAGACAGCAACAAAAGCGAATAATGTCCTAGACGCCCTGGATTACTTGGGCAGGCTGTCAGATTTAAAGATAAACTGGACTAAATCAATGCTATTTTCACTTTGCCACTTAAATTAAAGACAATTTCTTTTGTCATTTCTAGGTGTTCTGACTACAAACTCATAGAAGAGGGCGTATGATTTGAATCTGGGCAGGATGACTGCCACGCTCTAGAAATGTAATTCTGAGCATCACATCTGTTGTTTCTGGCAAGAAGAGTAACACTGGCAAAAATTGTTGTACTGCACTACTGCCTTTACTTTTTTTCATGCCTTCACACAGTTGTGTTCCATGTCCACATTACATAAATTAAATTGCATAATGAACACACATACGTGATGCAGCAAGAGGATCAGAGGGAATAAGAAATGTTGACACTTGCACACAAAGAAAGCAATCTTTTATTGCTGCAAATGGTGTCACTGTCTAGGCTTACCTTCATGGGCAGAAGGATGAAGATCCCAATGTCTGCTCATTCTCAACCTACAACTAGCCAGGGTTTGAAAGAAAACGCCAGGGGAAAGGTGAACTGACTGAAGAGGAGACTAGTTTTGGTAAACAACTGCTACCTTTCCTGAATAAATTGACAATGTGTGGTCAGGACTGCAAAACAAACATAAGTATTAAGACATTAACTGAGATTGCACACCATGTTCACTTGCATTTGTTAAATGAGATAGTACAAGCCCTGCATATTAAACTTACCTATAAGTCCTTAGAATAGGGCCCAAATTGTAACAAGGATCTGTAGGTGAAATGTCACAAGTGGACTTCAGGAATTAGTGGACATGTAGGCATTTAGGCCCTTATTAAGACATAGGTGGTAAATGCCGCCTACGGCCACGGCGACGGCCGCCAAAAGACCTTCGCCGTGGCTACCAGCCAACCGCCATATTATGACCGTAGCTGGAATTCTGCTAAAAGCCTGGCGAAATTCCGGCTACGGTCATGGCGGTGGACGGCAGTAAGGTGGCACTGCTGCCAGCACCAGTGCCACACCAGTACACCATGATACGGCCTGGCGATGTTCTGTTGGTGTACGCTGCTGCTGGCAGCGCACCGTCCCCTCTCCTGCTGGAGGACCCCTGCAAGCAGTTAAGTCAGGTGGGGGGTGTTGAGTGTCTGTGGGGGTGTGTGTATGTTTCTGTGTGCGTGCATGCAGGTGTGGGACATGTGGAATGTGTGTGTGCATGAATGGATGTGAGTGTGCATGTATGTTGTGTTAATGCATATGTGCTTGTATGTATGTCAGTGTGTGTGGATGAGTGTGTGCATGGATGTATGCATGCGTTGGTGATTGTGGGTATGTGTGCGTGTATGAGTGTGTATGTCTGTGCGTGGAGGTGTGTGTATGTCGGGCGGGTGTCGGAAGGGGGAGGAGGATTGTGGGGGAGGACTCTGGGGAGGGGGGCGGCAGAGACTCCTATCAGTGCCAGGGAAAGAGTTCCCTGGCACTGATAGTGCCTACCACCATGGTTTTCGGGTGGTAAGAAACCATGGTGGTGGACAGGGTCATATTCTCGTGGGCGGCCTAGTGACGGCTGCCGGGCTGGAGAATTAAGTTTCGAGCCCGGCTGTTGTTACCGCCGTGGTGGTCATGTGGTACTGGCAGTTTGACTTTTGCCAAACCGTCAATGTCATAATATGGCAGTACGTACCGCCAGCCTGCTGGCGGTACTACCGCCACTGTAACATCGACCGCCGGGGTCATAATGATCCCGTTAATGTTAAGCACAAAAAAGGTGATGAGGTGAATGCTTGTTATGCATCTAACCATTGGCAATCACTTGGGGTAGCATTCCCACCCATAATTCTTTTGCCCACCATGACATCTCAGTTTAGACCCAACCTTGTGCAAATAAATTGTGGCCCAACAGGTTGAAGCAGAAGAGAGCGGGGCTAGGCTGCAGAGGTTGTGATGGCAGAGAGGGCACGGGGATGTGGCGCAGCCGCGGGGCCACTCCTTTGTTGTGCCGGAGTGCAATTGTGAACACCTCCCATGCCCGCTGGAGGAGGGGCACTGTTTACATCTGCTTCCGTGGCTCTCCTGCCAGGATTGAGTGACCCACAGGCCCTACGAAGCCGGCATTCCTCATTGCTGCCCCTCACCCACTGGTCTTGGAGCTCCTCCCGGTCAGACCTGCAAGTCTGGCCTTCGATTTGTGCTAAAAATGGTGAAAGTAAGAGATGCAAATGACTAATGGGACAGCAGCTGCCTGAGGCATTTGAGCATATGCATTATGCACTTCGTGAAAATGTTTGCAGACCGCTGTGCGGGAAGGGGCTGTTTGTCGAGGGGGACCAGAGGGACTTCAGCCCCCACAGTTCTGAGTGGCAGGAGCCGTGGTCTTTTGGTACCATTGGACGCACTTATCCCAACTTTACAGCCTGCTGTGCAGGACGTGCTGTTTGTGGAGGGTGACCAGGAGGACTTCAGCCCCCAAAATTCCGAGCGGCAGGAGCCACAGTCTTTTGGCACCAGCTTGCGCACTTTGCCCAGATTTACAGCCCACAGCGTGGGACACACTTGGGGCATGCCCCGCATGGCTTGGGTGAGGACCGGGCCAAGAGCAGTCCAGTATTCGCCCGTCATCTACCAGAAGACACTGGGCTGGGCCACCCCCCTAATGTCTTCACTGCCAACACTTTCTTGGTACCTACAGTAAGTGGTATCTTTTTTTCTGAAAAGTTACTTTGCTGCCTCCAGTTGGCTTTTGGCAGTTGCACTACTTAGGTTGTAGTTGTACTCTGTCCCCCTATTTACAGTACCTCTTAATAGCGCTATCCAGAGGAAAGATGGGCAAATGGAAAGTAGCTGAAATATTTGACAGTTTTAAGGGCAATAGCACATTAAATGGATTCTTACAGACGTGTCAGAGCCTTAGAAAAGGAGATCAAATCAGCAAACCAAGGGCTGTCCTTCATAGCCCCTTTGGCTGCCCTCTTATCACCTCCTCTGTCCTCGCTATCACCTCAAATTAATTTGAGGGTCAATCAGCAGGGGGTTATGCAATATGTTCTCCAGAAAAAGTCGGCTACCAGCTTCATAGACCTTTCCACAGCTGAGCCTCCCTTGGTTACATCTGGTCCCGAAGCTGGAACAACCATTAAAGGGAAAAGAAAGCATGGCAAAAAAGCCCTAAGGAATAAACGTGCACATACTGCTGGTCTCTTTACCCCTGGAACAGAAAGAGCAAGGGTCTAAGGGGCCCAGGGCTGCCCTGCTAGCCAAGTTGGCCTAACAATCAAGCATCTTGTGGAAGAGCTAGCTAAGAGACTGTGTCCTATTGCAAATCGTTTAACAGCTATTGAAGAGAACTTGGGGAAGGTTGTTCAACTACTTAAAACCAATAACTTACTGCACAAAATCTTTTCCCTTCAGCTCCAGTCCCAGATCAGCTCAACATCATCTGGACTGCAGGATGGGGCTCCTACTTCTCCCAAATGGGCCTCCATCGTGCTTAGATTCATTTTGTAGTATTGATCTCAATAAAATTACCTTCGGACTGGCCTCAAGAGGGCACACGGTTGGAACCCCTGGTTCAGCCCTTCAGGAATGCCAATCTGTCTGTGTAGGGAGGTTCTCAACTGCCAAGGAGTAAATACCCGCAAGGAGGTAGGAGATAGTGAAAGGAGGCCCGGGCCCTACATCTCTGAGACCAGTCCGTTTGTGGCAGTTTTCACCAATGTTCCTAGCTTAAAGTCATATAGCTCGGAATCTTTCACTGAGCTGAAAAACAAGGTTATTCAATGACTATGGGAGTCATTACGACTCCCGCCGGACGCGGTGACCGCGCGCCTGGCGGGAGCCGCCAAAATACCGTACCGCGGTCGCAAGACCGCGGCGGGTATTTTGAGTTTTCCCCTGGGCTGGCGGACGGCCTTCAAAAGGCCGCCTGCCAGCCCAGGGGAAAACGACCTTCCCACCATGAAGCCGACTCGTAATCGAGCCGGCGGAGTGGGAAGGTGCGACGGGTGCTACTGCACCCGTCGCGTATTTCACTGTCTGCTATGCAGACAGTGAAATACAAGCGGGGCCCTCTTACGGGGGCCCCTGCAGTGCCCATGCCATTTGCATGGGCACTGCAGGGGCCCCCAGGGTCCCCGTGACACCCCCTACCGCCATCCTGTTCCTGGCGGGCGAACCGCCAGGAACAGGATGGCGGTAGGGGGTGTCAGAATCCCCAAGGCGGCGCAGCATGCTGCGCCGCCTTGGAGGATTCTGATGGGCAGCGTAAAACCGGCGGGAGACCGCCGGTTTTCCTGCACTGACCGCGGCCAAAGCGCCGCGGTCAGAATGCCCTAAGGGGCATCGCCAGGCTGTCGGCGGTGCTCCCGCCAACCGCGAGCCTGGCGGTCACAGACCGCCAGGCTCGTAATGAGGGCCTATATGTTAATGCTAACTTTCCATTCTCACTAGTATCCTCAATATTAATGGTAAGGAGGGTTGGCTGGGTGGGCATACTGCGTAAGTACTGCTAAGGGGATTGTATTGTCAAATTTTAATTCTCCCACCATTATTGACCAGATTTTTTTTAATTGCTGCAAAATTGGTCCTTTGCCCAGGGATTTTTTGTTTGCAGGCTTGCAGTTTTCTATCTCTGTACAGGTTTCTCTCTTAGTAAGGGCCCGAAATCTGGTCTAGGAGACTTTGCAAATACTTGTGACCAAAGTGGTGCTTTCCCCTCTAACAGATTGTTCATAGTGGACTGACTCAAAGATTCATTCAACCAGGGCCCATCAGGTCCCTTGATGTTCTTGGTATATCTGATTCTGGTGATTCTTGTCCTCCAGGAGAATTGATACAAACTTCAAATCTATTGGGTTTACCTTTGGCACAATCACAAGCAATGCCTGAGAATTTCGTTAGAATCATCAGTTGGAATATAGCAGGACTAGCGGCCCAACTGTCTATCCAAGATTGGGGAATTTTATAGATAAGTATATGATCTGTGTTTTCCAGGAAACATGGGCGGTGGAGCCCAAGTATAGAAAGGGTATAAAAGCTTCTGGGTTTCGGCGGGATGGGTGTCTTCTGGCAGGCCCTCAGGTGCCTACTTATCTGATCACTTAAGTGTAAAGCCAGAGAAGTGGACATGGGCTACTCTGATATACAGGGCCTAGTTTGTCCACCCACAGAGAGCACCCTCTTCTATTGGTAAACATCTATATTAGAAGCGTTGGAAGAAGTTGTGAGTTCCAAACTCTATGTGTTTTGAACAATATGTTAGCTAGCTGCAATAGTGGTTATCATGTCCTGATTGCAGGGGATTTTAATACCACCTTTGAACCCTATCCACTGGCCCAGGAGCTATATTGGGAAGAGGACAGTCAATGGGGATCCCACAATAAGCTATGAGTAATGGACATAGATTGACTAGGGCCACACTTCAGATTGTTAATATTACTTTAGCACACGGCCTCCGAGCATGTAATGGATGCTCTTGTTCAGATGTAAATCCCTCCCATACATTTAGACGAGCGATATGCAGAAGCCACATAGATTATCTACTATTAGACATACATTTGTGGGGTCACATAGAAGTCATGGTAGTGGTGGAGCACGAGGAAAGTGACCTTGATCCACTTTCTGTTAAGAGTTTGCTCCCCTTTATTGGAGCTCCTGTCTCTGGGGATTTCAACCGGCATCTTATTATGGCAAACAATAAACGCAATGTTAAGTGGGAAATGATACATTCCTCTCCATGCACTACAGCAACTATGTACCGATTATTGGCAAGCCATAAGGAATCTATGCTTCAATATGGGCAGGATGATGGGACAATATTGGTTGAGCAATTGAAATTATTTGATTGCCTTAAAGTGTTGTTTGTTAAAGAACTCAAAAGTAAAAGGAGATATAAGCAAAATGTTGGAATGTGCACCAGATCCTGTAGGCTATTGAGGGATCTCAGAGGGGGGAATAGATGTTTGATCAAACAAATTAGAACAAATAATAGACTAGAGTTGATTCAGGCCTGGAGATACTGGGAAGAGAAGCATTGGGCAGCCGTTTTAGAAGCAGCAAGTTGCAAAGACTCCGGAAAGTTTTGGAACTTGGTTTCAAGCTACAGTGGGGAATCCCAGCCTCTGACTGGGTCATTAATACTTCCTGACAAGTGGGTCCAACACTTCAGTTAGCTCTATTCCAGGAGAGTTGAACCTGAGCCCGGAGAGAAGAATGCCTGCAGGGGATAGAGTGCACCCTAGCTGAAACATTGGCAATCATAACCTCCCTTAAGTTGGGCACAGTCCCTGGTCTCGATAAAATACCGGGCGACCTTCGTAAGTCAAACCTTGATATTTTGGTACCCTATTCTAACAAGGTTTGTAATGCAGTGGCTGATTTTTGCTAAGTAGATTTTGAATCATTTGGAGGAGTGGATTGAGGAGAGTGGGGCCATTTCTAGTTTGCATGCTTGATTTAGATCAGCAGTTAGTGCAATAGACCAGGTTCTGAGGTTTATGGTAATTAGATGGAAGACTTTGGAAATCGGTGGAGGGAACTTATATGTTGCCTTCATCGATCTCCCTGCAGCCTTCAACATGGCACAAGAAAAAAGCTGTGGTGTACGCTGAACAAAAATGGGTGTTCCATCTTTTCTTTTGAACCTGATTATCCATCTCCATGAAGGCACTTATGCCTGAATTAAATGTGGCAGGAATGGTGTATTGACGGATCCAGTTACAACTGAGAAGGGCGTGCGGCAAAGCTGTGTTCTTGCTTCCACCCTCTTTCCCCTGTACATCAATAACATTGAGTGCCCAATCAATTGTGTGAACTGCTGGTTGGAAAATACTGATGCTGTTTTACACGGACAATGCACTCAATCTAGCGAAATCACCCATGGGTCTTCTGAACTTAGTTGACAAATTCTGTTTGTTCTGCAAAGATTTTGGCCTTGAGGTTGTCACTTAGGTTCTCATTATCCTAATGAGGATACTGGATTTGGGCAGCAGAATCACATAGATTGTGGGGTACTAAGTACAATTCCATACCATGTGACGTCGGTAGGCCTAATCTGGGTTTTCCGGCTAACTAGCGGTGCCTCATCTCTGCCCAAGAACAAGGATGATTGTGGCAACCAGGCACATGACTGGAAAGACTCCTCAGGAGAATCGTGGTCGATCAGATCTCATTCCTTTCTCCCAGTTACATTAGCCTCACACATGCAAAGGCAAACAGAGGCAGAATATAATTCAATAAGAGTTTATTGAAGTAACTGCGTCTTAGATAAAATGTATCACAATAACTAGGATGATAAAAACACAATAGAAGCAAAATTATGACAAGGAGACAAAAACAGTCCCACTATACTGTCACTAGGACTGATATATATTTTTCCTACAGAAGCTATGTTAGAGCACAGCGTGAGAAGCCCTAATCCACCCTTCAGGTTCCCCCCCTGGGAAGACATCATCCCTCATACCTGAGCAACGAAGCCTGCAGTTTAGAAAGACACGTCCCCATATAGGCCATGGGTTCGGCCAGGGGTAGTCTAAGCAAGCAGCTGTAGCAAAAGCAAATAGCATGCAGTTGTGGTCGTTTGGCTGGAATCTCCCTCTAACATGCATGGGACAAAGGAGTGTTTTTATAATAAAACAGTTGAAATTCTAAGAAGGGGTACCCCACGCCAGAATATGTATGTTTATCTGAATGTTGGAGACACATTGTACCACATTTGACGGCAACTCTATCTGATTGCAGCCTTGAGGAAAGCACAAAGTGAAATACTAAGAACAAGTTGCTTTCCTAGGCGAAGGAACAAATAGATAGAGTAAATAAAACAACATTGCATGTGTAACTTATGCTAGAAAAATAAAGCAATGCTGCATAAAATGTAGCTGGGCTAAAGTGCAAAACGGCAGGCCTAGTTTGCTAAATTAACATGTCTAAAATATGGCTAAAATAGCGCTACAACAAGGTCAATGTAGAAAAAACAAAATTGATGATCGGCTGCCAGGGAATGAAAAAGCTAAAGGCTAGTAAAACAATGAATTCTGTTAATTTAGAAAGCATCAATGAGATCGACTATCTGGGTGTTAGACTGATGGAATCTGGACGATGTGATGCACACATCAGCAAAAGCTAACTTTTAATATGTCACAGGTGGGAAGCCCCTGGCCAAAAGGCTAAAGTTGCTGCAAGTCCCCCATTAAATCCCATACTGGGAATATTAAAGGCCCAGGTTAGGGGAGCTACCCTTTAAGGAGCAGAACTGTGGGGTTTTAATACTCAAAATATCCTGTTAGTCAAAGAATATAACTTTATAAGAAACATCTCAAGGCAGGGGAAGGCACCCGTTGGTACCTTTAAGACTAAATATTGGGTTGAAAATCATTTCAGATCATGCAACCCTGAAGACCCCCCTGTACTGGATTTGTCTTTGGAAGGTGGTAAAACTGAAGCCTTACAGGGAGGGCTTCAGAGATTTTAATAGTGTGCTAAAATTGCCTGGGTAAGGTTAGTTGGCTGCAGGAAATGAAATCAACACAGGCCAAATTAGGTTTTCTCCAATTCTGGGAAAATCCTGAAATGATGCCAGTCAATTCAGTCCCACTTGTCAAGCAGAGATTTTGGGATATGGCCAATGATCGAGTTTCCCAGATGAGTAGGATGGGCCACCTGCCAAATTAATTTTTGCTTGTCAAGCAGGACCTGTTGGTTGAACCTTTCATGGATTTTCCAACACCTGCTCATGTTCCTCCCCTATTTCTTCAGTTTAGATATGATACTCTACCTAGAAACACCTACACCGCTTGATGGTTGCCGAATGGCCTTGGTGATAGCAAATGTAAACTGTGTGTGTTAGGTGAGGAAACTATTGAACACTTCTTTTTTTCTGCCCCAAAAATATAGTTCCATGGAGAAAATGGATTACTCCCTTTTGTAAAATCCGGACTCTTTATGATCGCGCTAATGCTTATAGGATTTGTAAAAGTGATTCATCAATGGGAGTAGTAAGCACCATTTCCAAATACCTCTCAAGGCTGTTGGTAGAGATGGCTCAGAGTAAGAGTTTACTAATGTGCAGTTTTGCACATGGCTATTGGTCTAGCCATAGCCTGAATGTTTCCCTATTTACATTGCCGAAGTTTCAGACTTTTCGCTTTTTTTTACATTGAAAATGTTATTGTATTTTAAATATTATAATGTGATGATATGTATTGTACTCTATGGACCCAACTGTCGCAGATTCCATGAGCTGTCTATACTATGAATTGCAGGTAATATATAATCCTGTAGTTTTAATCTTGATCATCTATTTGATCGGGCATTTTGTGGAATCCAGGTATTATGATGAGGTGTTCTGTACTGCGCATTATGGGCCCTAATACTGCAGATTTTTAGAGCTGCTGGTATTATGAATTAGAGCAACCATTAATAGAGCACTTCGATTGAATTACATCTTCTATTTATATAAGATATTTTCTGCATCATGGTATTTGTAATTTTATCCTTTTTTCCTTTTTAACTGTTTTTCTGGTAATCTTTTAAGTTTGACTATGAGATTTTATATTTCAATATGTCAATAAACTTGAAACAATCATGACCCTGCTCCAATAGGAACAGTTCACCTAGAGTTGCTTGGACAAGTCCTCCGTGACAAGCAACTCAAGGCTGGTCTGCCCTGCCTGGGGCTCATCAGTCACATGCAGCTTGGTTCCTATGCCACAGTGAGCATGGGGCCCATGCCCAAGCATACCTTCCAACTTTGGGCTTTACAATAAGCACGCACACATGGAAGGAATGCTTGCAATAGGTTACATTAGTCTTTTCCTGCAACTGTGCCTCTGACCAGTGGTAACTGGACCTAATCTGGACCCTGTTGAGAGGCCTCTGCTTCACACCCTATCAATGTTTAAGTGCCTCCTGTGAAGTCATCTGAGGCTTTAGGAGTGCACTCCTATGGTGGATTGTGACTTAAAAGGCTAAAGTCAGAAGGTAACATCTTTGACCAGGATGAATTTGGTTGGTTTATCCAACTAAGTTTCTTCATGGGCAGCTTCAAAATGGACCTAGATTGAGCTCTACTGAAAACACTGATTATCATTGCCACTTTTTTTTTTTTAGTGATATTCTTACTTAAAACTTTAAAAAATCATATCTCTGGTTGTCCTTATTTAGTTTTTGTCATTTTAGTGTCATTTTGTTTATTAAAGTTTACTCTATTTTTTAAATTTAGTTTTTTTTTTATTGTTTTGCATTTTTTGTTTATTATGTTATGTTAATTAATATTTGTAAATCACATGAGCAAAAACAGTTTTGTGGTGTTGTGGCAAGCTTATCTGGAAAAAACACTCTTAGCACTATGATTAGCATTTTTGATAACCTTTTCAGAAAGGCCAGTCCTTTATATTCTTCCTGACTGATCCAAGATAAAATTAAGAGCAAAGATTCAATGGTAAAGAATTCCAAATAGACGCAGCTTGTACTGAAAAACTGCGTCCACTACTATCCTTCAAAATCTTGTGATAGTAAGGAAATTAAGTGACGATGAGTAAAGGTCCCAAGCTGGAGAGTATCTGTTAATCATGTTAGCTGGAAATAATGGACCATGGATGGCTTTGAAGGTAATACAGCATATTTTAAATTTGATTCTCTGTTGGATGGTCCTTAGCAAGGGAGTGACATGGCAACTTGTAGGCAGTCTAAAAATCAATTTGGCTGTATTATTCAGATATCTGCAGTCTACAGAATAGGATCTTTGGTAGGCCGATATAAATTGAATTTGTATAATCCAGTTTAAATATGATTAGGCCCATTACTACTGTATCAGGAGCATCCCATGTGGGGACATAGATATTTTCTTAATATTTCTTAAAATGAGGAAGCACGAAGAGATAGCTCCGATTTGGGGTTTCAAGGAGACCTTTCCATCTATGATAACTCTGTGATAACTCCTAAGCCTTTGTCTTGCTTCTTGGGAGACAGGATCACATCCGTTTTAATGGGCTAGTGGAGGGAGTTCCAAAGGCGGTCTTTATTATTCACAATCACTATTTCAGTTGTTTCTGAATTAAGTTTCAGATGATCATCTTCTATCAATTCCTAAATAAAAAGAATGATGTGTTGAGGGTTTCCTGGGAAGCTGAGGTGCCATCAGTTCAAAGTAGATGCTAGGAGTCACCAGCATAACTATATCACTTGAGTTTTGTTTCCCTAAATCCCTGGATTGAAGGCCTGATATACAGGTTGAAAATATGGAGATAAGGAGGAACCCTGTGGTGCCCCTCACTGCATCTTTATATATCAGCCTTGAAAGGGACCAGGAATCCAAGAATGATTTGATCCACCCAAGAACATGGTTCCACTACCCAGTTAACATATAGAATGTGATAGACCTTGTTGAAAGCTGCAGACAGAGCCAACAATATTAGTGCTGATGTTAACCCTTTGCCCCCTTATAGCGCATATCAGTCAAATCACCAATAGCATGATAGATGCAGTGCTGTGCTCAGGGCTTGAGGGTGGTCTTAGTTGGGGCCATATGTACAAACCATTTTTGCAGTCAGAAACAACAGTTTATGACTCCAAAAATGATTTTATTTTGTGGAAATGCCAAATTATTTGTTTCTTGAATCACAATTTGGTTTAGCAATTTGGTATTTGGAAGGGGTATGTCCTTTCAAATACTAAATTGCTGTGGTATGTATGGCTGTTTTGTAACCAAATTACGGTTACAGAAACATTCATTTTTTTACCAACTCCTAAAAGGTAGTGGTAACCATTAAAAAATGGGAGGGGGTTCCTAATACACTCCTTTCCCTTTGAGATTGTCAAGAAAGTATTTTTTTACGAACAGGCCGTGATCCCACAAACCACTGGTTATCAATATATCTATGTGAGATGACAGCTTTAATCTTCCTTTTTTCATCTTTGATGAATATATTTATCAGCCAGCAAAGCTCTTGCATGGGAGTAATGGTCAGAGAAAGTCCATCTGTATTTGAGAGCTTTATACTCAGTGATCCCTTTTTTAAAGTGATTCCTGTTTTCAATGGAATAGTCTATGTCGTTTTCATCAAACCGTCAAAGTTTTAATTTTGCACCTTTTAATTCTTCCTAGAACCAAGGAACTGAACTTGCATGTGTAGTGTTTTTTAAAGCTATTAATGGGTCATGTTTGTCACAGACTGTTGCCAGACATTAATTGAAATCTTTCTCAGCTGGGTTGATATGCTGGATGAGAGGAGTAGAGTCAAGTAATGTTTTCCTCTTATTTTCAAGGTTAGCAGGTTGCTATTTGTGAGACAGTATATGCAATGCTTTGCTGTTGTTAATTTTTGCTGAGAAGGGAATCCTAAACGTAATTATATAGCGGTCAGACCAAATGTACAATATGACTTCCAATTGAGATAATTTGAAATTGAGCGTCAAAATTTGATCAAGACTAAATCATCTAAGTTGAGCAAGAACTAATATCTTTCAATTTAGTTTCTGACTGTTTATTAGCTCAATGAATTCAAGTGATTTTTGGCTTATATTTTCATCACTAGGCCAGTAGTTAAAGTCTCCCATTATCATTAAATTGGGGTATTCCACTGGCAAGGAACAAAGTATTCCAGAAAAATGTTTGGGGGAACTGGCATGTGGTTAGGGGGCCGCCAAGTATACAAGCAAATAAGAGCCTGGTTTGTGAGCTCAGATCTGAGCACTAAGATGTCAACTTCCAGTATGAGTTCACATTGAAGTATTGACACTTTTTGATGGACAACCACCGCTATTTCAGGCCTTTTTTTGCCTGCCCTTCTGTTCACCTGAAATACTTGGTAGTTGTTTGGTAGTGTCAGGATTAGGTCAGGTGTTGATTCCTCTCTAAGCCATGTTTCGGAAAGAAGCCATATATCTGGGCTTTCACTGTTGAGAAATATTGGATATCTTGTGTGTCTTCCTAGGGGGTGAATATTAAGGTAAACTATACAAAACTTTTCCAAGGTTCTCAAAGGTGCTACTAGATTATCCCTAGCATCTTACCTTCTGCATGTAAAATGGAAGGGGGGTATTAAACAAAATACTGCCCTTCCTGCAGCTTTCTTTAAATAGGGCAGGACAGTGCAGACTAGACTAGAGATCCTTCAACATGGAGATGGGAAATTTACCGGACTTCCTCCACAATGTGTGGACTGCTAAATTTAACCCAGAGACTATTTAAGGATTAATGGAGCAAGTAGTGCAACTGGCAAGATCTGTTTCAAAATCATCAATTTTTTCACCAATGATTTTTGGAACAAAGGAAGTGAACTTGAGCAGCATTGACAGGTTCAGTATGACAGATCTGAGGAGGATGCACAAGGAGAAAGGATTGTGGCTGATAAAGATATTCAAGGGGGGTAATTACCAGATTGTCCTCAGAGCACAGAAAGATGGACGTCTGATGCAGTCTACCATACAGGAGCAAAAGGATGAAGAGGCAGAGATGTAATTGCACTGTCTCCAGTGCTAGAAAGGGATGTGCCAGTAGGTGTTAGATCATCTGAAGTGTCCATACCAGGGAGCAGTGTCTTCTCATAGTTTGACCCAAACAGAGCAGTAGGACAGGTGGGCCGAGAGGAAGTTGACACTGAAACTGGCAACTCTAGCCTTTGAGGAAAAAGGCTGCAGCAGAGATGGATTTGGAGGAGACGAAAACAGCAACAGCAACAGCAGCAACCCTGGTCCTGAAAAATGCCCATGAAAGAAGCCAGACAGAGCTAAACCTAAAGGCCAATGGGTCCTCTGAGTGCAGTGACAGTGACAATGAAGTACCTAAGGAAGGTAAAATTGTCCCCTTCACCAAATACCTCATGTATTGTTATGTGATGGGGGATGACATTGATAAGTAGTTTGAAGCATATGAGGTGGCTAGGGCACATGCCAATTGCTGGGAGGGATACCCTCTAGAAACATATTCCCTAAAGTACAGAGTTAGACAGAAGCAGACGAACCACTTTGTGGTTGATTTTTTGGATTCTTTCAGTGCGTCACTGGGTGGCTGGGTGAAGAGCAGCATAGTGAATCATTAATAATGGGATATACATTTTTTGGAAGGAACAAATTGTTTTACAGAGTGGTGCAAGCTGCTCACTGTGCTAGAGAACATGCAAAACAGGCTAGCCTCTGAATCCACACAAGAGTGTCCAAAAAGGTACCTGGGAATGACCCAAGGAAGGGTGATTCAGATCCCCCTCGGCAAGAGAAGAGGATGGTCAGACTAAAACAGAGAAGTTCCCCAAAGGGCCCGAAAAGAGTTTGAATGGGAAAAGGGACTCTGTCTGTACTAGCAAAGCACCCAAGGATGCAGAAAACAGATTCAGGGGACATGATAGGCCACATAAACCTGTTGACCAAGGTGGTACTATCTGTATACTGGGAGGTATCTGTGAGCAAGCTAATGTTAGCAGCCTCACAGAAGGAGTCTGCAGATGAGGAGAAGGATTGCCCATGGTTCAGTTCACTGGCTCGGGAGGATGTTGACAAGAAGGAACAGATGGTTTTAGACAGGACATAGTACAGCCAAGTGCCACTTCAGAAGAGACAAATTATCCTTGTTCTATTGCCTGATCAGGTAAGTCCATCAATTTACTAAATAATCTATGCTAGCTTCTGGCTGGGGGTGTGGGATGAGGAGCTGTGAAGGAAGTGTGCCCTCTCTGCAGGGCCGCCCCAAATTTTTCATAATTTCATTAACCCTATATTCCTGCTGTAGAACTCTGCACACTTTACCCCTGCTAACCAGTGACAAAGTGTCTGAGTTCCTTCTTTCACATAAGGGCTACACTTGAAAAAAAAAAAACTGCTTTATTTACAAGCAGTCACGGACATGGAGGTCTGCTGACTACAGCAGGCCTCCATATCAGTGAGTGCCCATAGTCGCTATGGGGCCGCAATTTGCGACCCACCTCATTAATATTAATGAGGTGGGTCTTTGCGACCCCATTGCGACTCGCAGAAGGTGTCTGAGACACCTTTCTGCATATGGTTTTGCGACTCGGAAATTGCGAGTCGCTCGGAGTCGCAATTTCCAAGTTGCAAAACCAAGTTTTGCTACATCTGGCCCAAAATACCTTTGTAAAACTGGATTTTATTCTGCAAGAGCCAGAACGAACGGGCTTAAAAACAATTTTGCCACTCATTACACCTCCAGACTTAAATACATATAGTTTATTGGGAGAGTTAACAACTCTGGCTCAGAGGACAACAGCCTACCTCTGAGCCCAGAAGGAGCAAACGAGTATTCTCCTCTGAGCACTGATTAGCTACCTAAGAGTGGACAGGAAATCTTGAAAGAGCTAAGGTCTGCCTTTTCCCTCCTCTTTTGACTTGCAGATGCCGAAGATGGGTTCTCCTGTTCTTTCTCAGGACCCTCTCAGACAGTTAGGCTCCAGTCAGAGTAGGAGATAGAATGATTTTTTACCATGTCAGATTGGAGGAGAATGAAAGAGGAACAGTTAAGGTGCTGAAGTCAGACCTTTCTGGTAGCAGCTTGGTACTGCCATCATGAAACAGGGGTTCCTGTGTAATTTTACAGTGAGGTAAAGAGAAGTGCTGCAAGAGGAAGTGGAGGAACTGTAAGAAAAGTATTAGGACTGGCTGATGAAATGTCTCCAATCACTGGTTAGTGCACAGGTTAAAGCTATCAGCTGAACCACAACATCCACCAAACATTGTTAGACCTGGGGGGACTTCATCTGAAGAAGAAGATTGTGGTTGTAAAAGGGTACTGATTCCTGCGGAAAAGAGAGGACTCAGTGACACAGGGAGTCCTAAGTGCTCCTATCCTCCAGGGACTGAAACTACTATTCCAGGGTCACGTGGTTGGCCGCCTGTTTCCCTGCATCAAAATCAGAAAGACCACATATTCTAAGAAAGCTCAGATGACTAAAAAGGACTAGCCCCTGCAGGAGGCTTGGCTGGAGAGAAACCTGGTACCTACAAAGGCTGGGCTGCCTTAATGAGTTAGAGGCTACAGAACAGATGAGGAGGTGCTATTCTAGCAACAATGAGCTGATGCTTTTCCAGGGGGTTTGCACCCAAAGACCACCTTTAGTCTGCACTTCATGTGCTATTTATTGAGCCACAAGAGATGTTACCCAAGTATGCAATTACCGCCATCCCAAAAATACTTTCCGCAACACTGCCTTCATAGTCATGGAAAACAATTTGTGTATGCCCTTTACCACCAGTCACTAACCTCATCCAAGGTATCATGCCCCCGAACACCAGCACCGCCACACCATTTCATGATTTGTGCCATTGTCTGTAATGTGTGCCTTCTTTCTTCTTTCTCTCTTTGTGCTTTTCTTTTGTTTCTTCCACCCAAGTCTGCAATTTGTACCTTTCTCTTTGTCCTTGTTATTCTCTAATTTGAGCCTTTCATTTTACCCTTATTGTTCTCTCTTTTGTCTTCATTGTTCTTTAAATTATATATTTCTTGTTGCTCACGCTGTTCTATATATCGTGCCTTTTTTTGTCCTTGTGGGTCTCTTAATTGAGCCTTTCTTGTTCCCACCCGTTTGTTCCTGCCTGCTTTTGCCACCCACCATCAACTGCTTACTTTGCAGCTCCCAGCACCTCTCCCACAACCTACTTAATGGAGGCCCCAGCACTGCCACGTCACCAGTGAGGCGAAGGCACACCAAAGGCAAGCTAGTCTGAGCCCGTCCATGCCAGGACCACGGTCAATGCCAGGAACCCTGGTTCTTCCACCCTGCACACCACGCAGACCTTCGAGCCATAGATCCAGGGTGCATCAACAACAAAAGCTGCTGCCGCACATCTCCACCCACCACGAGAAGATAATTCTCCTGCAAGCAGTCTCACTTTACCTGCAGCACAGGAGCAACTAACAATGCTGGAAACACCACAAACACGACTGCATCCACCACAGGACAGCAATAGAACAACTCCAGAGCATTCTACTCAACATATGTTTGCTCGGCAAACAAGCCACAGAGATCTGGGACACAATCTCATCCATCACGCCGAATATAGTCTTCCTCATTAAGACCCGTCTGAACCCCACCTTTGTGTCGGACATCGTCATCACCATCTCTGAAGGCTGCAAGATAACACACCTGGCCCGAATCAACAAGCACAAAGGTGGAATCGCCAACATCTGCAACGACACCATCCGCTGCACTACTTTTAGAAATGGGGACTTTGGTTGACAGTCAGGTTACCCCCGGTTCAAGCAAGGAGCCTCACTCTAGTCAGGGTAAAATAGAATAACCCTCTGCTAACCCCTGCTTACCCTCTTGGTAGCTTGGCAGAGCAGTAGGCTTAACTTCAGAGTGCTAGGTGTAAAGTATTTGTACCAACACACAGAGTAACTTAACGAAAACACTACAAAATGACACAACACAGGTTTAGAAAAATAGGAAATATTTATCTAAACAAAACAAGACCAAAATGACAAAAATCCACAATGCACAAGTCAAGTTATCAATTAAAAAGCAAAAAGAGTCTTTATGTAGTTTAAAACACACACTAACACTGTTAGTGTGAAACTGTACCTTGGGTGCGTCAAAAGTAACCCAGCACGGGTGATTGTGCGTCAAAAAGGGCTTGCGATGCATCTATTTCATTCACGAGCGAGACCTTGCGTTGTTTCTCCTTTCGTCGGGTCGGGCGCGCCATTTCTTCTCTCTGCAGGAGAGCGATGCGTCGATCCACTCAGCAGTCTCAGGTCTGGGCAGGCCTTGCGTTGTTTTTACACACCCAGCAGTGCTTGCATCGGAAATCCAGCCGCATGATCATCCAAAAACCACGCAGTGCGGGTTGTGATCTCCCAGCCTCTGTCAGCGATGCTGCCTGTCGTTTCTCCAGCTTCGTGCGTTGATTCTTAAGTCGCATTTCCAGCGAGCGTCAATTTTCAGCCGCTGAGCTGGCGGCGCATTGTTTCTTCAGCTGCAGATCGGAGTTGCATCGATCTTTTTCCCGCACAGCGCTATGTACGTGGATTTCCTCCTCTCAGGCTGCCAGCTTCTCCTTTCAGGGTCCTAGGAAATGGACGGGCACCACAGGGCAGAGTAGGAGTCTCTCAAGAGACTCCAGGTGCTGGCAGAGAGAAGTCTTTGCTGTCCCTGAGACTTCAAACAACAGGAGGCAAGCTCTAAATCAAGCCCTTGGAGAGTTCTTCTCAAGATGGAAGGCACACAAAGTCCAGTCTTTGCCCTCATAGTCCGGCAGAAGCAGCAATTGCAGGATAGCTCCACAAAGCACAATCACAGGCAGGGCAACTCTTCTTTCTCAGCTCTTCAGCTCTTCTCTTCCTCTTGGTTTCCAGAAGTGTTCTAAAGTCTGTGGTTTTGGGTGCCCTCCGTATACCCAATTTCTCCTTTGAAGTAAGCCTACTTCAAAGTAAAGTCTCTTTTGAATGTGAAATCCTGCCTTGCCCAGGCCAGGCTCCAGACACTCACCAGGGGGTTTGGAGACTGCATTGTGTGAGCGTACGCACAGCCCTTTCAGGTGTGAGTGACCACTTCTCCCCTCCCACCTAGCACAGATGGCTCACCAGGATATGCAGGCTACACCCCAGCTCCCTTTGTGTCACTGTCTAGTGTGAGGTGCAACCAGCCCAACTGTCAAACTGACCCAGACAGGGAATCCACAAACAGGCAGAGTCAAAGAAATGGTATAAGCAAGAAAATGCTCACTTTCTAAAAGTGGCATTTTCAAACACACAGTCTTAAAATCAACTTTACTAAAAGATGTATTTTTAAATTGTGAGCTCAGAGACCCCAAACTCCACAAGTCCATCCGCTCCCAAAGTGAATCTACACTCTAATCAGCTTTAAAAGTAGCCCCCATGTTAACCTATGGGAGGGACAGGCCTTGCAACAGTGAAAAACAAATTTAGCAATATATCACTGTTAGGACGTATAAAACACATTACTATATGTCCTACCTTAACCATACACTGCACCCTGCCCTTGGGGCTACCTAGGGCCTATCTTAGGGGTGTCTGACATGTACGAAAAGGGAATGTTTAGGCCTGGCAAGTGTGTACACTTGCAAAGTCAAATTTACAGTTAAAACTGCACACACAGACACTGCAATGGCAGGTCTTAGACATGCTTACTAAGCTACTTATGTGGGTGGCACAACCAGTGCTGCAGGCCCACTAGTAGCATTTGATTTACATGCCCTGGCACCTCTAGTGCACTTAACTAGAGATTTACTAGTAAATCAAATATGCCAATCATGGATAAGCCAATTACATACACATTTTGTAAAGGAACACTTGCACTTTAGCACTGGTTAGCAGTGGTAAAGTGCCCAGAGAGACAAAAACAACAAAATCAGAGTCCAGCACACATCAACAACCTGTGAAACAGAGGCAAAACGTTAAGGGAGACCATGCCAAGGATGAAAAAGTCTAACAACTACCTTCTCAGACAACTCAACCCCGATAATGGAGCATCTCAGATTCCAACTACACACAGGTGGGAAAAGCATCATCTGAGGCACACTCACCTACAGACTACCGGGACCACACCCCAGCTACTGCAATGCCATCCCTGGCCTCATCCCCATGATTGCCATAGACTCCGAGCACTACATCTTCCTAGGGACCTTATCTTCCACACTACCCCAGTGACACAAACACGACCGACCTTCTGGAAAGCATGAACAACATTGACCTCAAGCAACTTCTCCATTCACATTGCAGGATACATGCTCAACTCAATTTGAATATCCAGATACAGAGTCAAGTATAACCACACCTCACAACTCACCTGGACCATTACAGGGTCCACTTCACCATCTCCATGGATTTCTTCATCCATGACCTACCAACACTGGCACCAGGCCCTCCAGCTCCACACACAGAAACTGGGAAAAAAGACCAGTGGAACTACACTCTCAACTCCCACCTCACAGACGCTACAACCAACCCACAACAGGTTGCGAAGAACTTGTCCCGGTGGATCACAGAATGCGCAGACTCAATCACCCATGCCAATTCAGCCAAATTAAAAGTTCCAACCAGAAGAGCTAGCTGGTACATCATGAAACTGAAATCCACCAAACGCAATTGCAAGCTATTAGAAAGAAAGTGGCACACCAGCAAAAAGACAGGAGACCATACTACCTTCAAGACAGCACTCAACCAGTACCCTCACCTCCAGAAAGAAACTAAAAAGAACACTGTAGCAGACAGTACAAATGCCAGTGCTAACCACAGCAAGGAACTCTTTGCTATTTTAAAGGAGTTCTCCAACCCTACAGTGACAGGGAATGACAGCACCTCCTCTGAAGAGCTGTGTGACACCATGGCAGCCTTCTTCCACAATAAGATCTCAGCCATCTACAGAAACCATCAGCCTGCTCACACCCACAAACTCAAACCCCAAACACCTGCTCATGCACTGTGACCTTCTAGCTACTCAAGCCACTATCTCCATCATGAGCTCTATGCTATCAGGAGCACCCACGGACCCATGCCCTCACCAAATCCTCAGCCTCAAGAGCAAGACGTTTGGCGACAAGCTCAAGAAAGTCCTGAACACCTCCATCACTGCTCCCTCCTTCCCTGAGGACTCAAAACATGATGAAGTGAGACCCTCCTGAAAAAACCATCCACTTACCAAGCAGAACTGACGAACCGTTGACCCATCTTCCTGATTCACTTTTCAGCGTAGGTTCTTGAGAAGATACTCAACTGGTAAGTCAGCGAATACGTGGAAAAATACAGCCTCCTGGACCCCTCTCAATCTGGATGCTGAACCAACCACAGCACTGAGACAGCCCTGACCGGTGCCACCGATGAGATAAGGGGCCTCCTGGACCTCAACGAAATGGCAGTCCCTATCCTCCTGGACCTGTCAGCCACCTTCAACACTGTCTCCCATCACATCTTGATCAAAAGATTCCACCACATTGGAATTCAAGGAGACAACCTGAAATGGATTGCCTCATACCTCACCGGAAGAACACAGTGAGTCAGTCTCCCACTGTTCACCTTGAAACCCAAGAAAGTCACCTGTGGCATCCCCCAAGGATCATATCTCAGCCACACCCTCTTCAACACGTACATAACCCCCGTAGCCATCACTGTCAGATCGCATGAACTCAACATCATCTCCTACACCAGTGACACCCAGCTCATCCACTCACTGTCAGAAAACCCCTCCACCACCAGAGCCAACTTCCACAGATATATGTTGGACATCGCCGACTGGATGAGGGACAACTGTCTCAAGCTCAACACAGACAAGACAGAAATCCTAATCTTTGGGAACAGCACCTCTCCAAGGAATGATGCATGGTGGCCCAATGACCTAAGCCCACCCCCCACCCTTACAGACAGACCATGCCTACAACCTCTGCATCATCCGGGACAGCAAGCTATCCATGAAAAAACAGCTCATCATCCTGCTTACTTACCCTATGCATGCTGTGCAAGATCTTCGGATGGCTTCCAGTCAACAACAGAAGGACAGACATACAGGGCCTCATCACCAACAGGCTGGACTAAGAGAACAGAGAAGCACTCTACATAGGGGTCACTGCACGTCTCCTGCAGAGGCTACAGACAATACAGAACTCACCTGCTGAACGGACATCACAGACCACCTCATGAAGCTTCAGTGGCTCCTGATCCAGAAGAGATGTCAGTTCAAGATGTTGACCAAGGCATACAAAGCACTTCACAATGAAGAACTAGTATACATCAACAAATGCATGACCTTCTACTAACTGATCAGACACCTACGATCTGTCTTCTTTCTCGCAGGCACCCTCTGCATCCGCTGAAGCTGAAGCAAGAGCAGAGGACGCTTCTTTGCTCACCTGGTGGCCAAAGCTTGAGATGACCTTCCCTTGCACCGTAGGCTGTTTTGATGAACAGATCACCATGCAGCTGCTGGCAACTCCAGTGCCTTGAGACCAGTACAGGTGATTTGCTGTGCTTTTATAAATCCCTGATTCAGTGACTGAACACTGGGAACATCAAAACCTTCTGTGGAGCTACTATGGCCTGTATGCTCCTCTAACTTTCATAAATGAATCTTAAGTAATATTCTTGCAAGACTTGTTGCTCTTGTGAGAGCGTACGCCATCTTGGGTACAGTAACTTTCTAAACCACGCCCAGGATGATTCACGCACTTGCTATTCAAGATTCCTACCTGGTAGCAGATCCTTGGATGATGTTTCGAGTTTGGCTGTCTTAAGGTATCTCCTGGCAGCAATGGATGGGCTGACTACTAACTTGAAGAATTACGAAGAAAAAAGACATCATATGTGACATTGTTTAAGAACTCCAGTGGGCGATAATGCACAGCACAAGAGAACTTAAGAGATCATTAACAGACTTGCATTTCTTTGCTCCAAAAGGATTTAAAAACAGCACAGTGGGGAGTTTATATCACTTAGTGCAAAGTCTTGCCTAACACTTCAGCACCTTCTGGAACAGTTGAGTCCTATGAAAAATGATAGTAGTGTTACAAAATGTTTAACCTAGTAAAACCATAGACACTCCAGTAAAGTTACGCATTGTAGAAGTTGGCAAAAAAGTATAGATATTTTTATAGCACTGTGTGTATATAATTTTACAGTTCGGAAGAGGACCTTGAAGGTTCAGTGCCTAGTACTTAAAATATGCTAGAGTATACAAGAGTCAGAGAAAAGTCGAATCTGTATATTGTATGCTTAGGTATTCACAACATAGCTAACCAAATATTCATCCGCTTAGGCAAGAAAAGAATTGAAGAGAGAATTAACATATATATGAACAATACAGAACATCATACAAAAGAGGAAAGAGGTAAATTAAGTTAAAGAATAGAAAAGGAAATAACTCAGAAAAGAGTCAGGAAGAAGAGGTGTTTTACTTGTAACTTTACCATGGTTGTTCAACATCTTCAAGGCAAGAAAAAATACAAAAGAAAACATCAGATGGAAAAATCATGTGGACGCAAGTGAAAAAACAAGAAACAACAGGGGCAGAAGAATCAAAAAACTTGTCAAGGAACAGGAACCCCTCTCTGTCACAGCCTATTCCCTTCCCCTTTCTGGGCAATCAAAACCATACTCACTCCATGTACTACCAATAGTGGTGGGGCAGTTGCAGACTGCTGAGTGGGATTGGGAGCTAGCATCTTGTGAAACAATTTAATTCCCACAGGATCAGCTGCATGGGTAAGGTGTCTAACTCTATAGAGTAATGTTTGGCTATGGATTCCAGCATTGCTGCATTGGAAAATATGGGCTTCCAAAAAAGTAACTAATGCTGAATGTAAAACCTTGGACTGGAGTGAGGCAGCCAACCTATTTCTCCCACAAAGAACCTTGTCGGCTACCAAATGTAGGTTTGTCGCACTCAGAATTTATGGCGTCAAAATCAACTGTATCAGCAGAATTTCAACAACAGAGTACTAAATTTTGAGGGACTGCCACATTCTTTAACTTACCTAACTGGATGATTTTGTCTGTCATTTCAGATACTATTTCCCACTGTAAAAGCTTTGACCAGGATGACTCACCTGGTGTATCTGACCTTTACTGCATTGCAGTCAACTTGAAATTACATTTAGCTACTAGTCAACTGTGGACAGTAACTTTTGACAAGTGCTTTACATTTTCTTGGAACTTTTTGCCGTCAAATGTTTAAAAAATAATATACCCTGGGCCTATTTTTTAATATTAGTGTCTTTTTCTCTCACTGATTTTTTCTCTATTTTTATCTTAGTTGGTTTGGAAATTGTATTGTGTGGTGTTCTTTACTTTAAAATTGTTTGTACTTCTTGAACTTAATACTCACTTCTCTGGTCTTGCCTGCTGCATGTACACAGCTACCTAGGGTCAATGTGATTCCCTTACAACTGTGTTTCATCCAGCGTGAGCTGGTCTATTCAGTTGGTAAGGGTGTCTTCCACCCCAAATTAATAACCCTATTCCTGACACTCAGTGTTGGCTGAAATATATCACACCTGTAAGTATCTGATAACCCTTTATGACCAATTCATGTCTTATCATGGAAAGAGGTGAAAGGAAACGTACAACACAAAAAAAACTATTCATGTTTTTTTTTACACTCTAAGACACTCTATTAATGATGTGCTTCATCATCAGGTCCTATCCTGGCATAAACTAGGATGGGTATAACCAGGTTCCAGGGAACACTCTCGATATTTCATAACCAGGGTCTTATTGAATAAAAATACCTCAGGATTACCAATGGTTTCCCTTTAACTCAAGGATACCCTTGGTATGGTTAAAAAACGTAGAGCCTGATTTAGATCTTGGTGGTGTTACCTCCAAGCTGCGTCAACGGTGGACTTGAAAAGACCGTCAAGTCAATGGGGTTCTGCCCACCATATTAAGGTGTTACGGCTCTGTAACTGGTGAACTGGCAACAGATTCATTTCAGAAACTATTTTCTGCTGTAAAAACTTTGGCCAGGATGACTCACTTGGTGTATCTGACCTCCACTGCATTTCAGTCAACTTGAAAGTACATCTAGATACTAGTCAACTGTGAACAGTAACTTTTGACAAGTGTTTCACATTTTCTTGGAGCGTTTAAAAAATAATATCCCCTTGGACCATTTTGTTAATCTTAGTGTCTTTTTCGCTCACTGATTTCTTTCTCTATTTTTATCTTAGTTGGTTTGGAAATTGTATTATGTTGTGTGCTTTACTTTAAGATGGCAGATTTGGGGTAGAGGCGAAGCCTGACAGATAAAAAACAATTATGTACAAATACATGGTAGGAAATAGAATGGAGTTGCTGAAAACACCCAGGCAGAAATTAGAGTTTAAAAGGAAGATATAGAAAACCAAGGGTTAAACAAAGGAAGTTACCATGGGAAACTTTAAGACTGTAAAAAGTATGGAGAAGAAACAGAGCTCCCTGATTGTTTTTCTGATAATGTGACATAGAATCTCTTAGCTTGCCACCTATTATCTATTGAACAAAATCATATTGAATGCAGATTGTTGAGAACTATTCAGTTAATCATGCATTTCTAACAAGTGGCCAGAAATATCACTGGTCACATCCCTTTTCAGGCTCTTTGTTTACACAGCTTCCTTGATGTCTGTGATGATGCTTTCCACTGTGCTGGATGTATCAGCCATACACAACACAAAGAGTCACAGTTACCCCACATCAATATTAACATGTTATTATTACTTCTGGGAATCCTTGAGAAAGATGTGAATCCTGAGATGGAGGTCTGTAAGGGATAGAGGCCTGCTTCTGTCTATTTACATTAACAGAGTGCTGCATATTGTAAGGGGTTACTGGTTTAGAAGGGTGAAACCCTTCTCTAACAGTAACCACAATTAACCTGTCCTCAACCCTCTGGTAGCTTGGCAAACAGCAGTCGAGCTTAACTTAAAGCAATGTGTAATTTATCTTTGCAACACTTTAAACAGTAACACAGTGAAAAAACACCAAAAGGGACCTCACAACAGTGTAGAAAATTTTAATTATTTGGGATAAATAAAAAGTGATCTAATCAGTAGAGCCAGAGGTATTCAGTTTTAAAGATTTTGGTAAAATAGTGCCAAAAAGCACAAAGTGGCAACTGTGAATAACTTGTTGCGCTGGACTGGGACAAAGTCACAAGTTCAGGTCAACAGCAATGGAGAGCGCACCAGCTACAGGGACCCTGTTAGTGCCATTGCACAAAGTACCTTAAATCCAGGTTTGCTGAGCATTGTGAGGCACCACATCGAAGATGCGTCACACAGCCAAAACAATGTGTTGGTTCTGACATGCTGCAAAGCTGTGGTGTGAGGTCCTGTGTTGTTGGCAAGGATCCCATTGATGAGGACTTACAATGTGAAGTCCAGAATCGAGGATGCCTTGCGCAGTTGGTTCTATGGGTCGGGTCCAAGGAGCTCTGATGAGGAGCCTGGCATCGTCGTCGAGGCTGCAGTCGATGAGGGATGAGAGGTCCTGCCCCGAGAACACAAGGGAGGTTTTGAGAAGGTGATGAGCTGCAATGTGATGCAGGTCTTTGTGGTGATTCTGATCCATTTAGTAGCAGTGGTGTGCTGGTTCTGGTCAGACTTGTGCCGCATAGCAGAGGAGATGCATCAGTTCTGCTGGATCCACAGAGGCTAGCAGAGCACCTTAGGCCCTCTTCTAAGGGGTCCAGTACTGGGGTGGCACCACATGACAGGGTAGACTCACAGATTCACAGATGACAAAGTCCAGGTAGTGGCTCAAGGTTGTTGGAACCTGCTATCCCTGAGGCTGAAGTCAGGAGGTCAGCCAACTAGCCCTTGGAGTCACTTTGGGATCCTGGGCTCAAGAGAGGAAGGTTCAGTCCTTCTCACCCAGGTAAAAGGGCAGTAGATTAGCACAGGAGGACAGCAGTCCTTCAGAGCAACAGTCCACCAGAGTGGCAGTCCATTTAGCAGTAAAGCAGGCCTTCCTCCTGAAAGAGTATTATCCACAGGTCCTGAACTGTTTTGAAGAGTTGGCGTATGAGCTCCAGTATTTAAACCCAGTAGTACCTTTGTAGGGGGGAGAAGCTTCGAGAGGTTTCCCTTTGAAGCCCACAGGCATCCTTCCTTCCCTGCCCTGGCTCCAGACTAACTATAGGGAGTATGCAGCCCTTTGTGTGACAGCAGGACACAGCTTATTCAAGTATTAGTATGGCTGGGTTCATCTACGCCATCCTATCCTTTCAGAGATGGCCAATCCAAGCACACATAAGCTCTCTATTGTGTGTGGCTGTCTAGGAGGAATACACAAAGCCGAACTGTCAACTACACCCGGTTATGTGACACAGAGACAGGATACAGTCACTTAGGGCCTGATTTATGAAAAGTTAGTGCCACCTTTACATCATTTTTATTATATTTTGTAAGTTTGTGCGACTTTTGCATCAAAAAATGATGCAAAGGCGGCACTAACTTTTCATAAATCAGGCCCTAAATGACTAAGGCAGAAAAATGACAACTTTCCAAAAGTAGCATTTTCAAAATTGTATCTTCAAATCTGACTTCACCAAAAGTTAGGAGTTTTCATTACAGTTCTATGGGCACCAACCATGATCTGTATACCTATAGACTACTTTTTCAATACCCTGCACCCAGCCCTCTGGCTGTCAAGTGCCTACCCTAGGGGTGTCTTACATGTCTCAAAAAGAAAGTTTTGAGGCATGATGTTTATTTTGCCAAATCAAAAATACTGCTTAAAACTGTGCACACACAGGCTGCAACGGCATGTTTAAAGGTCTACTCAAGTGGGTGGGACAACCAATGCTGCAGGTATACCAGTGGCATTTACTGTACAGGTAGTACCACTTTACAAAGAATTTATAAGTAAATTAAATACGACAGTTGGAGATAAGCGAATGTTACAATTAAATAGGGAGCAGATGTACTTTAGCGCTGGTTAGCAGTGGTAAAGTGAGTAGAATCCTAAAGCCAGCAAAAACAAGATCAGCAAAAATGGAGGAGGAATACAAAATGTCAGGTTGGAGACGACCCTAAGGCTGACAGGTCTAACACATAGCAAGCATTGGCAATGCCAAAAGGTCTGGTATTGGCTTCCAGTTTTCTGGCAATATTTATGTTGTCATGATCGTTGCAAAACGTTATTGTTTGGGAATATGCTGGGCCCTCATGAATCTAAAAAAACTAATATTTTGCTAAAGGCAAAAAATGTATTTGGTCTAAAAAAACACACACCTTACCAGAGTACTCTCTGGCTCTGAGGGGAATTTCTTAAAAAGTAAATAAGTCTACCATTGGCTCCAAGAAGAAGAAGAGAGAGAAGAAAAGTGACAAGGAGAGAGAGAAGAAGGGAGAAGGGGAGAAAGAAAGAAAAAGAATGAAAAAAGGAAAGAAGCTGTAGGAAGTTGGCTCTGTATGTGTTATTTCGAAGTAAGGAATAGCATGCACAGAGTCCAAGGGTTCCCCTTAGAGGTAAAATAGTGGTAAAAAGAGATAATACTAATGCTCTATTTTGTGGTAGTGTGGTCGAGCAGTAGGCTTATCCAAGGAGTAGTGTTAAGCATTTGTTGTACATACACATAGACAATAAATGAGGTACACACACTCAGAGACAAATCCAGCCAATAGGTTTTGTATAGAAAAATATCTTTTCTTAGTTTATTTTAAGAACCACAGGTTCAAATTTAACATGTAATATCTTGTTTGAAAGGTATTGCAGGTAAGTACATTAGGAACTTTGAATTATTTCAATTGCATGTATACTTTTCAAGTTATTCACAAATAGCTACTTTAAAAGTGGACACAGCAATTTTCACAGTTCCTGGGGGAGGTAAGTTTTTGTTAATTTTACCAGGTAAGTACGACACTTACAGGGTTCAGTTCTTGGTCCAAGGTAGCCCACCGTTGGGGGTTCAGAGCAACCCCAAAGTTACCACACCAGCAGCTCAGGGCCGGTCAGGTGCAGAGTTCAAAGTGGTGCCCAAAACGCATAGGCTTCAATGGAGAGAAGGGGGTGCCCCGGTTCCAGTCTGCCAGCAGGTAAGTACCCGCGTCTTCGGAGGGCAGACCAGGGGGGTTTTGTAGGGCACCGGGGGGGACACAAGCCCACACAGAAATTTCACCCTCAGCGGCGCGGGGGCGGCCGGGTGCAGTGCTAGAACAAGCGTCGGGTTCGCAATGGAAGTCAATGAGAGATCAAGGGATCTCTTCAGCGCTGCAGGCAGGCAAGGGGGGGCTTCCTCGGGGAAACCTCCACTTGGGCAAGGGAGAGGGACTCCTGGGGGTCACTTCTGCAGTGAAAGTCCGGTCCTTCAGGTCCTGGGGGCTGCGGGTGCAGGGTCTTTTCCAGTCGTCGGGACTTAGGTTTCAGAGAGTCGCGGTCAGGGGAAGCCTCGGGATTCCCTCTGCAGGTGGCGCTGTGGGGGGTCAGGGGGGACAGGTTTTGGTACTCACAGTCGTAGAGTAGTCCGGGGGTCCTCCCTGAGGTGTTGGTTCTCCACCAGCCGAGTCGGGGTCGCCGGGTGCAGTGTTGCAAGTCTCACGCTTCTTGCGGGGAGATTGCAGGGTTCTTTAAAGCTGCTCCTTTGGATAAAGTTCCAGTCTTTTTGGAGCAGGTCCGCTGTCCTCGGGAGTTTCTTGTCGTCGTCAAAGCAGGGCAGTCCTCAGAGGATTCAGAGGTCGCTGGTCCCTTTGGAAGGCGTCGCTGGAGCAGAGTTCTTTGGAAGGCAGGAGACAGGCCGGTGAGTTTCTGGAGCCAAGGCAGTTGTTGTCTTCTGGTCTTCCTCTGCAGGGGTTTTCAGCTAGGCAGTCCTTCTTCTTGTTGTTGCAGGAATCTCATTTTCTAGGGTTCAGGGTAGCCCTTAAATACTAAATTTAAGGGCGTGTTTAGGTCTGGGGGGTTAGTAACCAATGGCTACTAGCCCTGAGGGTGGGTACACCCTCTTTGTGCCTCCTCCCAAGGGGAGGGGGTCACAATCCTAACCCTATTGGGGGAATCCTCCATCTGCAAGATGGAGGATTTCTAAAAGTTAGAGTCACCTCAGCTCAGGACACCTTAGGGGCTGCCCTGACTGGCCAGTGACTCCTCCTTGTTGCTTTCTTTGTTCCCTCCAGCCTTGCCGCCAAAAGTGGGGGCCGTGGCCGGAGGGGGCGGGCAACACCACTAAGCTGGAGTGCCCTGCTGGGCTGTGACAAAGGGGTGAGCCTTTGAGGCTCACCGCCAGGTGTTACAGCTCCTGCCTGGGGGAGGTGTTAGCATCTCCACCCAGTGCAGGCTTTGTTACTGGCCTCAGAGTGACAAAGGCACTCTCCCCATGGGGCCAGCAACATGTCTCTAGTGTGGCAGGCTGCTGGAACTAGTCAGCCTACACAGACAGTCGGTTAAGTTTCAGGGGGCACCTCTAAGGTGCCCTCTGGGGTGTATTTTGCAATAAAATGTACACTGGCATCAGTGTGCATTTATTGTGCTGAGAAGTTTGATACCAAACTTCCCAGTTTTCAGTGTAGCCATTATGGTGCTGTGGAGTTCGTGTTTGACAAACTCCCAGACCATATACTCTTATGGCTACCCTGCACTTACAATGTCTAAGGTTTTGTTTAGACACTGTAGGGGTACCATGCTCATTCACTGGTACCCTCACCTATGGTATAGTGCACCCTGCCTTAGGGCTGTAAGGCCTGCTAGAGGGGTGACTGACCTATACTTGCATAGGCAGTGAGAGGCTGGCATGGCACCCTGAGGGGAGTGCCATGTCGACTTACTCGTTTTGTTCTCACTAGCACACACAAGCTGGTAAGCAGTGTGTCTGTGCTGAGTGAGAGGTCTCCAGGGTGGCATAAGACATGCTGCAGCCCTTAGAGACCTTCCTTGGCATCAGGGCCCTTGGTACTAGAAGTACCAGTTACAAGGGACTTATCTGGATGCCAGGGTCTGCCAATTGTGGATACAAAAGTACAGGTTAGGGAAAGAACACTGGTGCTGGGGCCTGGTTAGCAGGCCTCAGCACACTTTCAATTGTAAACATAGCATCAGCAAAGGCAAAAAGTCAGGGGGCAACCATGCCAAGGAGGCATTTCCTTACAGAAGCCAAGAGAAAGAAAAGATGGAATGAAAGAAAGCCGACAAAAGGCAAGGAAGAAGGAAGGAAGGAAAAATAATTATGATAGAAAGAAAGACAGAGAGAGAGAAAGAAGTAAAAAAGCATAACAAAACTAACAGTTTTCAAACTGACACAATCTGGTATGCTGTTAGATAGCATCAGCCAAAAAACCAAACACTTAAAGAATTTATAACAGCATTGGCAGGAGACATAGGGGGTTATTCTAACTTTGGAGGAGGTGTTAATCCGTCCCAAAAGTGACGGAAAAGTGACGGATTTACCACCAGCCATATTACGAGTCCATTATATCCTATGGAACTCGTAATACGGCTGGTGGTATATCCGTCACTTTACCGTCACTTTTGGGACGGATTAACACTCCTCCAAAGTTAGAATAACCCCCATAATCTGACAAAGATGTTGTGTGAACCCGAAGCCTTCTGCTATCACATCAGGCTTTAAAAACAAAGGCAACACTAAAGTAATTATAAAGCAAATGCAAAAGTACTGAAACTGAATGGAATTAACTTGTATGTGGATGTGCTCCTTTGGGAAAATATCAAATTGCTGTCACTCAAAGTGACATTAACCAGTGGCTTAAGAAGGTTGACTCACGGCCCCATGCCATATGTTGTGGTGAACGGAGGAACAATGTAAATGGTACAGCATCAGACCAATGTATGAAGAGAGGTAGCTGAAATTCCCTTTTTATAGATATATTATGCATATTTTAGTAAAATGAAAAGGTCTAAAATGATGTACTTTGTGAACCGCATATCGAACGAATCTGAAGTCTTCTCACCCACTTTGCCAAGTTTTCATTCACAGAGTGGAGACCGCCTCTCAATGATGGATTCACTCTGTAAATTATTGCCAGGGGACAAGGACAGTCAGTGACATTTCACTATTTTCCACCTCATAAGTCGTCACAAAAAAGGGATATATTTTCTTTTGAATTTTAAGAAAAACGCTACTGCTCCTTCTCCTCCTCTGTGAAAATCACAAAGAAATCCCAATATTTACGCTGACATTTTGGATTTGCTGTGTTATCCGTCCATATTCTCATTTAATGTGATTTGGCTTTTCATCCTTTCAAACCTGGTCTATCCGATACAGTTACTAATCACAATGCCTAACAGCTTACCATTTCTTTGAACACGGGCACTCTGTTTAACTATACTACCCTTTGATCAAAACATAGATTCAAGAAAATTTCTTTAGCTCAGGTATTTCGTATTCTCAGTGTATTTTTAAATATAATGAATAGCTTTTAATTAAATCTGCTGTACAGGTACTACTTCCATTGCAGTGCATAATTACTATTTCAAATGTATGGAATTCAGAACTGGAATTAGCATTACATCAGCCTGAAAGGGATGCTATCAATGCTAAAAACTACAAAGGCTCTTAGAAAATGTAGATTCGAAGTTGCATATTTTAATCAATAGTGATGCAGAATACAATAAGCACATTTAATCAAAGCTATTTGCTCTACTGAAATAAAATGGGTTCCTTGTCAGGTTTTTCTAGGACTTATCATTTATCATTTATTGATCTTTTCAATATCAATGCAGAAATTAGAAACATTTCAAGCAAAGTACATTTTGAAAAATTAAATGCTTTTAAAGAGCAAGAAAGGTTTATCAACTAGTACCTGAAATCATTAACATAAATCATTTTGTATGAAAACAATTTACATGATAGGCAAAGTCCAGTTATTTCAAGAATGAAAGCCATGTCTTTCATCATCAGCCCCCAGTTGTTTAAATGGTTAAATATGGCAGCTTGCTCTACCCGTCAGTGCATGAATAACTCATTGAATTGCCATGATATGTTGGCAAGAGATTTTTCGTGAACATATACACAGGCTAAATTGCGTTCGTGGGCTTAATTCTACCAACTACGTCTATCCTGTGGGCTGCTATCCCAGTCCCTCACTGTTCCACCCAGGATGCAATTTTCACTGGCTGCTGCCTGTCCTCCAATCACAGTAGCCAGTGAATCACATCAGGACTTGTGCCGTTCGAAACCCATTAAGTTCTAGACTCTACTCCCCATCGGATGACAGTGAGCTCCTGTCCTGCTCCTGTATTTTGCCCATTGTCAGGTTTAGGGAAAGGTCTAGACTGTCCGAGCCTGTCAAAGTTCAAAACATATCAACCCTCACCCAGGGGTAAAAATGGAATGAACCTGCGATGGTAACATTTGGAAAGTAGGAATATTAAGATGTTCACTATAATTGCCTCTGAACTCCCTATTCGTCTGGTAAAATCTGTTATAAGTCGAATCTGGAATTCTGAGTGATAAGTGTTATTATCGCATTCAAAACTACAACAGATGCTTCTGGCAATACATTTCCTAGATCACATCTGACTAATTTTAGTCCAGAAAATGGCCAGTAATTTGAGAATGACATAGGGCAATTGATATGGAAACACACTTTTCCAATGCTATTTCTTGTTCCATAGTGGTCTATTTATAAGGCTTCATAACTTTGCATCCTAGAGTTCACCTGGTGTTGCTAATTCCGTTTGTGAAATTATTGTATCATAATTACTTCATTACGTTCATCATGAGGGGCAGGGGGCCTGCCAGTAATTTGGGTTTGTAAAGGCCTTCCCCACCACACCTCATATTTAGGAATCCACAACTTTCTGGCTGGCTGGGGATCTCTGTGCCTTAATGTCTCTGAGCAGACATTAAAGATACTGCTGAAAAGCCAGCAGGTGACGTTGTTTGGCCAGCTAGCATTCTTTTTCATGTTTTTCTAAAGCAAATTCCAAAGAACAGGAGTCTGTTTGCTAAGGACAAAATACCAAACTGCTCAACTGTGGTTGCTCAACCTACTACAGAGCCTTGCCCCTCCCCAGGGCTAACTTTTCCAACTTTGCCATCTCCAAAGGAGCATGGATGGGATCCCAGGAGGGAGCTTCCCCCCTTCCTCTTGGGTGGTCTCCTGCTTTGAACCCAACAACTCCAGTATTCTTGCTCCTGAGGCCTCCAGGAGTCCTTAAGGGTGCCCCATGGACAGAGGTCCCCACTGCAGAGGGTCACCATGGGGCTTCCCTCATTTTAGATTTTTCCCCTCTTTTTGGTGTTGATCTAATTCTGAACAGATCTACTATGCTGAATTGCTTTTCAGACTCACTGAAGTCAATTCAAAGTGATGACATAAGTCTGGTCTTCGTTATTAGATTCTGATGAAGGCTGTAAATCAAGGATTGCATTTCACTGTCAGCGTTTGATGAACTTGGTCCTCCAAAATGCTGACTTTTTGCAATGCCAGGGTATTGATGTGGTTCTTTTCTTAGCTCCAGCTTTACTGGGGTGGGTGATAAGAGAGGTGGGGAAAAGATCCTAGACAGGCCCACAGACTGCTAGCCAGTATATGAGTTCTACAATCAGCCTCGTCATCATGAGTTTAGGCCTAGGATGGACATGCAGGCCCTTAAAGTCTCATTAGCTGGAAACGACGAACAGGTGTTTGTACAGGAGATACAGGCTATCCCTGACCAAAGTGTTTCTGATTTGGATGGGTGGAGTTGGCTCCCGGGAGTCTGGACTCAGGTGCAGGGGTCCAGACCACTATCCAGCTACTTTAACTAGCGCATGCCTAAATATTATCTCCTGGAATATAGCAGGGATAAAATATGCAAAGGAAAAGTTATTGTCCCTTAGCTCCCTATAAACTGATTTTATTTGCCTTCAGGAGACATGGTCTGATGGAGATCTATTGTGGGATTGCACCTTCTCCTTGTTAGTTGATTTACAGTAAAGGTTACAAACACATCTGATTTTTATTAGATTTGAATCTATTAATGACTGTGGCTCAGAAGTTGGATGGGGTAATCCCAGTCTTTGATAAAAAGAAAGGAAGGCCCAGTGGCAACCTAGATGGTTGTTAGGTGTTAGGGAATCGTTGGATTCTGTGGTTGTAGCCTTGTGTACCTGGGTGGGGAATGAACTGAATTACTTTACGAAATGTATGTGTCTGGCTCCCTTGCTCTTTTCCTTATACACCTCAGATTTGCCCTCCCTTTTATCTCAAAGCCAGGGTTTTCCCCTCCTAATAGGCGGACGCCCAGTCTGTTGTTTGCTGAATGCAGATGATATTATCATTTTTGATATAACCCCTAAAGGCCTACAGAATCATCTTCAATCTTTGTCACAGTTCTCTGAGTCCCCCTTTTTAAAGATTAAGGGGGTCATTACAACCCTGGCGGACGGTGTTTAAGCGGCGGTAATACCGAAAACAGGCCGGCGAAAAAAAAAGGGAATTATGACCGTGGCGGAAACCGCCAACATAGACCGCCACTTTAACACTCGGACCGCCACGGCGGTACAGACAAGCAGCGCGGCGGTCACCACCAACAGGCAGGTGGAAGAAAAAGTACCGCCCACAGTATTAGAACAGGCCAATCCGCCACCTTTTCCGGGGCAGATTCACAGTGGATAAAAACACGGTGGAAACAGACATTTCAATGTGAAAACGCTCACCTGAACAAACTCCACGAGGAAGGAGGGCACCATGGAGCCGGAACTCCAAATACTCCCTGCGCTTGTCCAACTGTTCCTCTACGAACATCAGCAACGGCGGCGCCGAAGACAACGGTGAGCACTGCACCTAGGGGAAGGGAGAGGCAAAAGTCACGGACACACACATGCAACACCCCCACCCCCAACCCGACCCTAACCCACTACAACACACACACCAATGCATTTCCGAACATCACAGTAACAACCCCAAACCCCCCCGGAAGAATGCTAAGACAAAAGGAAATGAGTTCAACCATTGTAATGTATCAAAAAACAATAAGCTCACATTTACATCAATATATACACATTCCAAATATATACATCACGATTAGTAGTACAGGTATGCACATTTCAATGTCCGTGGACCACTGGGCCCAAAATGCATGGGCCAGGCCCACACACGATACCTGTCCTGGAACGGAGAGAACACTGCAGGGGCATCAGATAGAAATACAACTGGCACCTCAGGGGGAAGGGAATGGGGGGCACCTCAGCCGGATGACTGCACCACGCCAGATCCACCACAGGGCTCCATGCCCATTGATGTATCTTGGGGAGTGCAAAGCCACAGTCTCACATGTCTCTACAGTGGGTGGTTTGCCCACTGTACCATCCTGGGGAATGCAAAGCCACAGTCTCTCAAGTCTCTACAGTGGGTGGGTTGCCCACTGCTGTATCCTGGGGAGTGCAAAGCCACAGTCTCCCAAGTCTCTACAGTGGGTGGTTTGCTCACTGTACCATCCTGGGGAGTGCAAAGCCAAAGTCTCACAAGTCTTTTCAGTGGGTGGTTTGCCCACTGCTGTATCCTGGGAGTGCAAAGCCACAGTCTCTCAAGTCTCAATAGTGGGTGGGTTGCCCACTGTACCATCCTGGGGAGTGCAAAGCCACAGTCTCTCAAGTCTCTATAGTGCAGAGGTCTTCAAACATTTTGATGCCGGGACCCCCTCTCAAACGTTTTTTAGGCGTAGGGACCCCATCCTGACAAAAAATTCTAGAACCTGGTAATCCTCATTGTTGACAATCATAGGCATCCCTAATTCCCACTGCAAATCATTTTTACGATGAGGAAATAATATGAAACAGTTTTTAGCAAACCAAAGGTCAGTGAGTGTGGGGGCGTGGTCAAGGGTCTGGCTAAAAACAAAGGTCCTCATTTATGAGGAATTGGCGTAGGGCAGCACCGCAAGTCTTCTTGCTACTCTGCCCTAGCTCAATATATAAGGGCAGGAATGCACCATATTTATGAAATACAGTGCATTCCTGTCCTTTTCCCCTGCGCTAGCGCACAAATTGCTGCCTAGCGCCAATGTAGGCAGGATTGCTTTTGTGCAGGAAGGGGAATCTTCCGGAACAAATACAATCCTGAGAGGTATTTTCCTCTTTCCATGTGTGCAGCAGAATGCAACACACATGGAAAGAGTAAAAATTGAGGAAAAATGAAACTATTTCTCCTCATTATGCCTGCGTAAGGTTTTGGCCCTGCTCCAGTTTACATGATTTTGTAAATCTGGGGCAGCGTCAAAATCCAAGGGTGTTGTGTGGGAACACCCACCACAAGGCCCATGGAACGCCTCCTTGACGCAAAGTAAGGCAACACAGCGGCTTGCACTGCCTTGCCTTACTCCATATCTATGAGGCCATGCAAAGCTACGTAGGGTGGCTGTGTGTCGTCTCATAGGTATGACTGAGAGGCTTGTGCGGCCGGAGCCTCAATAAAAGTGATAATCTGGTGTCGCAAGCCTCTCATAAATATGCCTCAAAATATTCTGTAAGTGTTTTTTTTAGGTCTTTCATCGTCAGGCAGCTACATATAAAATAACAGGCAGCTTAAAAGAAAAATAAATTTAAAAATTGGTTACTCATTGGGAAATGCAATGTAGTGCATTATGAAACCTCTATTAGTTAATGCACTGCAGAGGTCTGTGTGTATCCAGACAGCCACAGAATTAAATCTTGGTTGGTGCAGTGGAGAATAGTGACTTGTGTATTTTTAGTGTCACGAGGCAACAGCCTGTGACAGAAAGCACTGTGAAAAGGTAGGCCACTGCAAAATGCAGAGAAAGGTTTAAGATAAAATGGTATTTCCAAAATGTAGATTTAAGTACTACTTGACCATATATAATACATTTCTAATAGCTGTCCGTTCAACACCTCCTCAGGGGTAGTAAGCACTATGTATACACAATTACAATTAAAAGCACACACTCCCCAGCCCAGTTGTTAACTCTTTGCACTGCCACTCAAAAAGAACAAATCTTTGTCATCACAAAGCTTTGAGTGATTCCATCAATTACAGCCAGAACCAGCTCCAAAACATCTTCATGTTTGTATATTTCACCATTTGCAGATCAACTCGTAGCTCACATTTTCATTTCATTCAGGAAGCAGGACCCTGGCACGATGGCTTCTTTAGCTGTCTGTGCAGCTTCATTTCACAGCACAGGAGACTCATCAATTAAAGTTCAACTGAAGCATTTTAATGATCAGCTGGGGAAATGCGTGACCCCCTTTCTAGGACTCCACGGCCCCCCTGGGGGTCGCGACCCACAGATTGAAGACCTCTGCTATAGTGGGTGGTTTGCCCACTGTACCATCCTGGGGAGTGCAAAGCCACAGTCTGTCAAGTCTATACAGTGGGTGGGTTGCCCACTGTACCATCCTGGGGAGTGCAAAGCCACAGTCTCTCAAGTGGATAACAGTCTCCACTGGTTCTGGAGGGGGACTGGTGCCCAGAGTGCTTCATCCTGTGCAGGATAGATGGAGTGTATGCATGTGTGAGAAAGTAGCCTCTTTCTAGCCTTGTTACCCCCACTTTAGGCCTGTTTGTGAGTGTATGTCAGGGTGTTTTCACTGTCTCACTGGGATCCTGCCAGCCAGGGCCCAGTGCTCATAGTGAAAACCCTATGTTTTCAGTATGTTTGTTATGTGTCACTGGGACCCTGCTAGTCAGGACCCCAGTGCTCATAAGTTTGTGACCTATAGGTATGTGTTCCCTGTGTGATGCCTAACTGTCTCACTGAGGCTCTGCTAATCAGAACCTCAGTGGTTATGCTCTCTCATTTCTTTCCAAATTATCACTAACAGGCTAGTGACTAATTTTACCAATTTACATTGGCTTACTGGAACACCCTTATAATTCCCTAGTATATGGTACTGAGGTACCCAGGGTATTGGGGTTCCAGGAGATCCCTATGGGCTGCAGCATTTCTTTTGCCACCCATAGGGAGCTCTGACAATTCTTACACAGGCCTGCCACTGCAGCCTGAGTGAAATAACGTCCACGTTATTTCACAGCCATTTTACACTGCACTTAAGTAACTTATAAGTCACCTATATGTCTAACCTTTACCTGGCAAAGGTTAGGTGCAAAGTTACTTAGTGTAAGGGCACCCTGGCACTAGCCAAGGTGCCCCCACATTGTTCAGGGCCAATTTCCCTGACTTTGTGAGTGCGGGGACACCATTACACGCGTGCACTACATATAGGTCACTACCTATATGTAGCTTCACAATGGTAACTCCGAATATGGCCATGTAACATGTCTATGATCATGGAATTGCCCCCTCTATGCCATCCTGGCATAGTTGGCACAATCCCATGATCCCAGTGGTCTGTAGCACAGACCCTGGTACTGCCAAACTGCCCTTCCTGGGGTTTCACTGCAGCTGCTGCTGCTGCCAACCCCTCAGACAGGCATCTGCCCTCCTGGGGTCCAGCCAGGCCTGGCCCAGGATGGCAGAACAAAGGACTTCCTCTGAGAGAGGGTGTTACACCCTCTCCCTTTGGAAAATGGTGTGAAGGCAGGGGAGGAGTAGCCTCCCCCAGCCTCTGGAAATGCTTTCTTGGGCACAGATGTGCCCAATTCTGCATAAGCCAGTCTACACCGGTTCAGGGGACCCCTTAGCCCGGCTCTGGCGCGAAACTGGACAAAGGAAAGGGGAGTGACCACTCCCCTGACCTGCACCTCCCCTGGGAGGTGTCCAGAGCTCCTCCAGTGTGCTCCAGACCTCTGCCATCTTAGAAACAGAGGTGCTGCTGGCACACTGGACTGCTCTGAGTGGCCAGTGCCACCAGGTGACATCAGAGACTCCTTCTGATAGGCTCCTTCAGGTGTTAGTAGCCTATCCTCTCTCCTAAGTAGCCAAACCCTCTTTTCTGGCTATTTAGGGTCTCTGTCTCTGGGGAAACTTTAGATAACGAATGCAAGAGCTCAGCCGAGTTCCTCTGCATCTCTCTCTTCACCTTCTGCCAAGGAATCGACTGCTGACCGCGCTGGAAGCCTGCAAAACTGCAACATAGTAGCAAAGATGACTACTGCAACTCTGTAACGCTGATCCTGCCGCCTTCTCAACTGTTTTCCTGGTGGTGCATGCTGTGGGGGTAGTCTGCCTCCTCTCTGCACTAGAAGCTCCGAAGAAATCTCCCGTGGGTCGACGGAATCTTCCCCCTGCAACCGCAGGCACCAAAAAGCTGCATTACCGGTCCCTTGGGTCTCCTCTCAGCATGACGAGCGAGGTCCCTCGAATCCAGCAACTCTGTCCAAGTGACCCCCACAGTCCAGTGACTCTTCAGTCCAAGTTTGGTGGAGGTAAGTCCTTGCCTCACCTCGCTAGACTGCATTGCTGGGAACTGTGACTTTTGCAGCTATTCCGGCCCCTGTGCACTTCCGGCGGAAATCCTTTGTGCACAGCCAAGCCTGGGTCCACAGCACTCTAACCTGCATTGCACGACTTTCTAAGTTGGTCTCCGGCGACGTGGGACTGCTTTGTGTAACTTCGGGTGAGCACCGTTTCACGCATCCTCGTAGTGCCTGTTTCTGGCACTTCTCTGGGTGCTACCTGCTGCTAAGAGGACTTCTTGTCTTGCTCGCCGTCCCCTCTACTTCCTGGTCCAATTTGCGACCTCCTGGTCCCTCCTGGGCCACAGCAGCATCCAAAAACGCTAACCGCACGATTTGCAACTATCAAGGCTTGTTGGCGTTCTTTCGGCGGGAAAACACTTCTGCACAACTCTCCATGGCGAGAGGGATCCGTCCACCAAAGGGGAAGTCTCTAGCCCTTTTTGTTCCTGCAGAAACCTCTGCTTCTTCTGTCCAGTAGAAGCTTCTTTGCATCCACAGCTGGCATTTCCTGGGCATATGCCCATCTCCGACTTGCTTGTGACTTTTGGACTTGGTCCCCTTGTTCCACAGGTACCCTAGATTGGAAATCCATCATTGTTGCATTGTTGGTTTGTGTCTTTCTTGCATTATTCCTCTAACACGACTGCTTTGTCCTTAGGGGAACTTTAGTGCACTTTGCACTCACTTTTCAGGGTCTTGGGGTGGGCTATTTTTCTAACCCTCACTATTTTCTAATAGTCCCAGCGACCCTCTACAAGGTCACATAGGTTTGGGGTCCATTCGTGGTTCGCATTCCACTTTTGGAGTATATGGTTTGTGTTGCCCCTATCCCTATGTGTCCTCATTGCATCCTATTGTAACTATACATTGTTTGCACTGTTTTCTAAGACTATGCTGCATATTTTTGCTATTGTGTATATATATCTTGTGTATATTTCCTATCCTCTCACTGAGGGTACACTCTGAGATACTTTGGCATATTGTCATAAAAATAAAGTACCTTTATTTTTAGTATAACTGTGTATTGTGTTTTCTTATGATAATGTGCATATGACACTAAGTGGTACTGTAGTAGCTTCACACGTCTCCTAGTTCAGCCTAAGCTGCTCTGCTAAGCTACCATTATCTATCAGCCTATGCTGCTAGACACCCTATACACTAATAAGGGATAACCGGGGCTGGTGCAAGGTGCAAGTACCCCTTGGTACTCACTACAAGCCAGTCCAGCCTCCTACATTGGTTGTGCAGCGGTGGGATAAGTGCTTTGAGACTACTTACCACTCTTGTCATTGTACTTTTCATAAGAGAAAAATATACAAAACAAGTTCAGTGTATATACACATAGCCAAAAAGTTTTGCATTTCCTCTTTTCACTCTTTTCTAAGTGCTGAAAAGTACTTCTAACTTTCTAAAAAGTTCTAAAAAGTTTAAAAAGTTTTTTTTCTGTCTTTCTAAAAGTTCTGAAAACTTTTTTCTCTTTTTCTATCACTTTAACTCTCTCTAAAAATGTCTGGCACAGGCCAAAATGTTGACCTGTCTAAGATTGCATATGATCACCTTAGCTGGAAAGGAGCAAGGAGTCTCTGCATAGAGAGAGGTTTGAGTGTAGGGAAGAATCCTTCCTTGGAATTGTTACTTAACATGCTTAGAGAACAAGATAAGGCTAAAAGTGCCCCATCTGTTGAAAAGGTAGCTAATGGTTCCCAATCTGATCCAGGGACTCCCCCAGGAAAAGGTTCAGGAAAGAAACTTCTTAGCCTGCCCATTACAAGACAGTCTAGCATAGTTATTACTGAGGTGGAGTCACATCATACAGATGATGTGCTCTCACATTACACTGTCAGCCAAGCTGTTAGGGTGCCCTCTGTAAGGGACAGGTCTCCTTCTGTTCATTCCCATCATACCTCTGTATCTAGGAATGTCCCTCCCACCAACCCTGATGACAGATTGTTAGAGAGGGAACTCAATAAGTTGAGGGTGGAACAAACCAGACTGAAGCTTAAAAAGCAACAGCTGGATTTGGATAGACAGTCTTTAGAATTAGAGAAGGAAAGACAGAAGTTGGGTTTAGAAACCCATGGTGGCAGCAGCAGTATTCCCCATAGTCATCCTGCAAAAGAGCATGACTCCAGGAATCTGCACAAGATAGTTCCCCCTTATAAGGAGGGGGATGACATTAACAAGTGGTTTGCTGCACTTGAGAGGGCCTGTGTTGTACAGGATGTCCCTCAAAGGCAGTGGGCTGCTATCCTATGGCTATCATTTAGTGGAAAAGGTAGGGATAGGCTCCTTACTGTGAAAGAAAGTGATGCCAATAATTTTACAGTTCTTAAGAATGCACTCCTGGATGGTTATGGCTTAACCACTGAACAGTACAGGATAAAGTTCAGAGAGACCAAAGAGGAGTCTTCACAAGACTGGGTTGATTTCATTGACCATTCAGTGAAGGCCTTGGAGGGGTGGTTACATGGCAGTAAAGCTACTGATTATGACAGCCTGTATAACTTGATCCTGAGAGAGCATATTCTTAATAATTGTGTGTCTGATTTGTTGCACCAGTACTTGGTGGACTCTGATCTGACCTCTCCCCAAGAATTGGGAAAGAAGGCAGACAAATGGGTCAGAACAAGGGTGAACAGAAAAGTTCATACAGGGGGTGACAAAGAGAACAATAAGAAGAAAGAAGGTGAAAAATCTCAAGATAAGCATGGGGATAAGGGTAAAACCAAAGATCCCACTTCAAATCTTAAACACTCTTCAGGGGGTGGGGATAAAACAAATTCTTCCTCTTCTTCTCAACCTACACAATTTAAAAAGCCTTGGTGCTTTGTGTGTAAAAATAGAGGCCATAGACCAGGGGATAAGTCCTGTCCAGGTAAACCCCCTGAGCCTACCACCACTAATACATCAAGCTCTAGTGCCCCTAGCAGTAGTGGTACTAGTGGTGGGACTGCTGGCTACAGTCAAGTTAAGGGTGTAGTTGGGTTCACTTATGGGTCCATAGTAGAAACTGGGGTAGTCAGTCCCAAGACAGTTTCTGTCACACCTAGTGGCATTGGCCTTGCCACACTGGCTGCTTGTCCCCTTACAATGGATAAGTACAGGCAGACAGTTTCAATAAATGGTGTTGAGGCCTTGGCCTACAGGGACACAGGTGCCAGTATCACTTTGGTGACTGAAAACCTAGTGCACCCTGATCAACACATCATTGGACAACAGTATAAGATTATTGATGTCCATAACTCCACTAAGTTTCTTCCCTTAGCTATAATTCAGTTTAGTTAGGGTGGAGTTACTGGCCCTAAGCAGGTGGTGGTATCACCTAGCTTACCTGTAGACTGTCTCTTAGGTAATGACCTAGAGGCCTCAGGTTGGGCTGATGTAGAGTTCTATGCCCATGCAGCCATGCTGGGCATCCCTGAGGAATTGTTCCCTCTCATTTCTACTGAAATGAAAAAGCAAAGGAGAGAAGGCCTGAAAACTCAGGATCCCTCTCCATCAACAGGTAATAAGGGTATCACAGTATCCCCTAACCACCCTACCATTCAGGATACCATTCCTGTGGTGGGAGAAACCTCTCCTGGGGTGGCACCTGTTCCAAGGGAAACATCAGCTGGCAAAGCTGTACTCCCTGAGGTAGAAGTACCGCTCTGTGGGATAACTGACATTGGTGAGAAAAAGAGCACCATTTTAGTTAACATGGAGCATCCCTCCAACCCTCCCAGAGAAACTTTAGTGCAGAAACTCTGCACTGCCTCACAACACTTAGGACAGCATCCCTGCCCTAGTGTGGAGCTCATAGGACAGCATCCCTGCCCTGCTCCAACCCAAGAGAAACAGCATCCCTGTTCTCTCTTCCAGCCATATGGACAAAGTTTTTGCTTAGCTATGGCTTTTCTGAGACAGCATCCCTGTCTGGCATTTCCATCACTACAAATAGGTTCAGTGGATAATTCCCACTGCTCTAAACTAAAACTTACTGATAGAAACTCTGAAAATACATCTTCACATTGTTGCTTAACTAAAAAACTTCAAACAGGGTGGTTTACATCCCCACAGGAAAGTAACCATATAGTGGATGATAAAGGGAGTAACCAGTCTATTGCAGTGCTACTCTCTACTTATCACCACTTAGACAATAAAGTCTCAACTGGCCAAGGTTAGCCTTATTGTCCTTCGTTTGGGGGGGGGGTTGTGTGAGAAAGTAGCCTCTTTCTAGCCTTGTTACCCCCACTTTAGGCCTGTTTGTGAGTGTATGTCAGGGTGTTTTCACTGTCTCACTGGGATCCTGCCAGCCAGGGCCCAGTGCTCATAGTGAAAACCCTATGTTTTCAGTATGTTTGTTATGTGTCACTGGGACCCTGCTAGTCAGGACCCCAGTGCTCATAAGTTTGTGACCTATAGGTATGTGTTCCCTGTGTGATGCCTAACTGTCTCACTGAGGCTCTGCTAATCAGAACCTCAGTGGTTATGCTCTCTCATTTCTTTCCAAATTATCACTAACAGGCTAGTGACTAATTTTACCAATTTACATTGGCTTACTGGAACACCCTTATAATTCCCTAGTATATGGTACTGAGGTACCCAGGGTATTGGGGTTCCAGGAGATCCCTATGGGCTGCAGCATTTCTTTTGCCACCCATAGGGAGCTCTGACAATTCTTACACAGGCCTGCCACTGCAGCCTGAGTGAAATAACGTCCACGTTATTTCACAGCCATTTTACACTGCACTTAAGTAACTTATAAGTCACCTATATGTCTAACCTTTACCTGGTAAAGGTTAGGTGCAAAGTTACTTAGTGTAAGGGCACCCTGGCACTAGCCAAGGTGCCCCCACATTGTTCAGGGCCAATTTCCCTGACTTTGTGAGTGTGGGGACACCATTACACGCGTGCACTACATATAGGTCACTACCTATATGTAGCTTCACAATGGTAACTCCGAATATGGCCATGTAACATGTCTATGATCATGGAATTGCCCCCTCTATGCCATCCTGGCATAGTTGGCACAATCCCATGATCCCAGTGGTCTGTAGCACAGACCCTGGTACTGCCAAACTGCCCTTCCTGGGGTTTCACTGCAGCTGCTGCTGCTGCCAACCCCTCAGACAGGCATCTGCCCTCCTGGGGTCCAGCCAGGCCTGGCCCAGGATGGCAGAACAAAGGACTTCCTCTGAGAGAGGGTGTTACACCCTCTCCCTTTGGAAAATGGTGTGAAGGCAGGGGAGGAGTAGCCTCCCCCAGCCTCTGGAAATGCTTTCTTGGGCACAGATGTGCCCAATTCTGCATAAGCCAGTCTACACCGGTTCAGGGGACCCCTTAGCCCTGCTCTGGCGCGAAACTGGACAAACGAAAGGGGAGTGACCACTCCCCTGACCTGCACCTCCCCTGGGAGGTGTCCAGAGCTCCTCCAGTGTGCTCCAGACCTCTGCCATCTTGGAAACAGAGGTGCTGCTGGCACACTGGACTGCTCTGAGTGGCCAGTGCCACCAGGTGACGTCAGAGACTCCTTCTGATAGGCTCCTTCAGGTGTTAGTAGCCTATCCTCTCTCCTAGGTAGCCAAACCCTCTTTTCTGGCTATTTAGGGTCTCTGTCTCTGGGGAAACTTTAGATAACGAATGCAAGAGCTCAGCCGAGTTCTTCTGCATCTCTCTCTTCACCTTCTGCCAAGGAATCGACTGCTGACCGCGCTGGAAGCCTGCAAAACTGCAACATAGTAGCAAAGACGACTACTGCAACTCTGTAAAGCTGATCCTGCCGCCTTCTCGACTGTTTTCCTGGTGGTGCATGCTGTGGGGTTAGTCTGCCTCCTCTCTGCACTAGAAGCTCCGAAGAAATCTCCTGTGGGTCGACGGAATCTTACCCCTGCAACCGCAGGCACCAAAAAGCTGCATTACCGGTCCCTTGGGTCTCCTCTCAGCATGACAAGCGAGGTCCCTTGAATCCAGCAACTCTGTCCAAGTGACCCCCACTGTCCAGTGACTCTTCAGTCCAAGTTTGGTGGAGGTAAGTCCTTGCCTCACCTCGCTAGACTGCATTGCTGGGAACCGTGACTTTTGCAGCTACTCCGGCTCCTGTACACTTCCAGCGGAAATCCTTTGTGCACAGCCAAGCCTGGGTCCACGGCACTCTAACCTGCATTGCACGACTTTCTAAGTTGGTCTCCGGCGACGTGGGACTCCTTTGTGTAACTTCGGGTGAGCACTGTTTCACGCATCCTCGTAGTGCCTGTTTTTGGCACTTCTCTGGGAGCTACCTGCTGCTAATATGGCTCCTTGTCTTGCTCGACATCCCCTCTACCTCCTGGTCCAATTGGCGACCTCCTGGTCCCTCCTGGGCCACAGCAGCATCCAAAAATACTAACCGCACGATTTGCAGCTAGCAAGGCTTGTTGGCGTTCCTTCGGCGGGAAAACACTTTTGCACGACTCTCCATGGCAAGAGGGATCCGTCCACCAAAGGGGAAGTCTCTAGTCCTTTTCGTTCCTGCAGAAACCTCTGCTTCTTCTGTCCAGTAGAAGCTTCTTTGCATCCACAGATGGCATTTCCTGGGCATATGCCCATCTCCGACTTGCTTGTGACTTTTGGACTTGGTCCCCTTGTTCCACAGGTACCCTAGATTGGAAATCCATCATTGTTGCATTGTTGGTTTGTGTCTTTCCTGCATTATTCCTCTAACACGACTGCTTTGTCCTTAGGGGAACTTTAGTGCACTTTGCACTCACTTTTCAGGGTCTTGGGGTGGGCTATTTTTCTAACCCTCACTATTTTCTAATAGTCCCAGCGACCCTCTACAAGGTCACATAGGTTTGGGGCCCATTCGTGGTTCGCATTCCACTTTTGGAGTATATGGTTTGTGTTGCCCCTATCCCTATGTGTCCCCATTGCATCCTATTGTAACTATACATTGTTTGCACTGTTTTCTAAGACTATACTGCATATTTTTGCTATTGTGTATATATATCTTGTGTATATTTCCTATCCTCTCACTGAGGGTACACTCTGAGATACTTTGGCATATTGTCATAAAAATAAAGTACCTTTATTTTTAGTATAACTGTGTATTGTGTTTTCTTATGATATTGTGCATATGACACTAAGTGGTACTGTAGTAGCTTCACACGTCTCCTAGTTCAGCCTAAGCTGCTCTGCTAAGCTACCATTATCTATCAGCCTATGCTGCTAGACACCCTATACACTAATAAGGGATAACTGGGCCTGGTGCAAGGTGCAAGTACCCCTTGGTACTCACTACAAGCCAGTCCAGCCTCCTACAGCATGTCTCCACTAGTTCTGGAGGGGAACTAGTGCCCAGAGTGCTTCATCCTGTGCAGGATAGCTGGAGTGGATGCATGTCTCCACTGGTTCAGGAGGGGGACTGGTGCCCAGAGTGGATCACTCACCCCGTGACGGTCCCTGTTGCGTCACTGCCCCTGCCGCTCATGGGCTAGCGGTGCTTGAGTTGGCGGTCTTTGCCCTGTTCAGCGGTGCTTGCCCTGTTCAGCGGTGCTTGCCATGCCGGTCTTTGCCCTGTTCAGTGGTGCTTGCCATGGCGGTCTTTGCCCGGTTCAGCGGTGTTTGCCCTGTTCAGCGGTGCTTGCCATGGCGGTCTTTGCCCTGTTCAGCGGTGCTTGACTTTGCTGTCTCTGACCTGTGCTGCGGTGCTTGACATGGCGGTCTTTGCCCTGTTCAGCGGTGCTTGCCATGGCGGTCTTTGCCCTGTTCAGCGGTGCTTGCTTGCCATGGCGGTCTTTGCCCTGTTCAGCGGTGCTTGACTTTGCTGTCTCTGACCTGTGCTGCGGTGTGTGCCATGGCGGTCCCTCATTGCCCAGCGGGGCTGTGGCTGCCGGGGCCCTCCTGGGCACTGACTCCGGCGGTGTTCTCCTGACCAGTGACGATAGTGCTGCCCTCCTGGGCACTGACTCCGGCGGTGGTCTCCTGACCAGTGACGATGGGGCTGGCGGTGGCGTCTTGGGCAGTGGGGAGGATGGCGGCCTTCTCCGCCGTGCTGCTCTTCCCAGACTTTGGAGACTTCTTCTGCCCCTTCACCACCTTGGGAGGAGTCACAGCTGACTCGACACTCCCCCCGGGACCCTTGTGGGCGGCTTTGCCGGCAAGTGTCTTCCCCCTCTCCCGTCAGGCACTCTCCAACTTCTGGTGCTTCACAGGGGGTGGACTGGCAATGCTTTGGCTCCGTGTCTCACTGGCTGCCCTGGTGCCCGGTGCACCCCACATACCTCGAACAGGCACCACTGGTACCGGAATCTTTTTGGCTGAGGTGCTACTACGGGACCTGTGAATTGGAGGGGGGGGGTGATGGGACAGAGGTCAAGGTTGCTCAGGAAAAGTTTCTGACGAACACTGGGACGGGTAGCTGGAGGGGGTCTGGGAGTGGAGGAAGAGGAGGTGGTTGTAGGAGGTGTAACTTTTGGTGATTTGGGTGCAGGTGCATGTTCTGGAGGCTGTCGTGAGGTGGATGGATGTTGGGTGTGTGTGTGCCCGCGTTTGTGTACTTTGGGAGGGGGTGTCACAGACACACTGGGAGAGGACACAGGGGACGTGTAAATGGTAGTGGGGGTGGTGAGTGCAGGTGAGCGGGGTGTGGTGCTGGGTGTTCTGGTGCGAGTCCTAGTGGCTGTTGTGGTAGTGCATGCAAGTGAGAGTGTAGACGAGACTGGGAGGGAGACGAGAAGGAGGGGGACACAGTGGAGGCATGGATGTTGCTGTGTCTGTATGTGGGTGATGCTTGTGTGAGTGCCTGTGGGATGTGTGGTGGTTTGCCTGAGCTGCCCTTGTGTGTTGAGGTGTGTGCAGGCTGGTCTGATGGTGTGCTTGGGATAGGTTGAGGTACAGGGGATTGGGTCTGGGTGGAGGAAGTTGGAGGGAGGAGGCTAGACACAGGGACAATGGCTGCCATCAGTGCTGAGGCCAGAGATTGCAGGGTTCGATGATGGGCAGCCTGACCAGAATGAATGCCCTCCAGGAATGCATTGGTGTGTTGCAACTCCCTTTCTACACCCTGGATGGCATTCACAATGGTAGACTGCCCAACAGTGAGTGACCTGAGGAGGTCAATGGCCTCCTCACTGAGGGCAGCAGGGGTGACAGGAGCAGGGGCTGAGGTGCCTGGGGCAAAGGTGATGGCCACCCTCCTGGATGAGCGGGCACGGGGCAATGGCTGACGGGCTGCTGGGAGGGAGCTCACATTGGAGGACGAGTCTGTGTCGCTGTTTGCTGATCCGCTGATCGCCGTGAAGCTCCCCTCACCCTCCGTCCCACTGGTGTATTCGGAGTCCGTGGTGTGGCCCTCCATGGCCATGTGGGACGCAGCCCCCTCGTGCTCCGGTGTCACTGTACCTCCGCCTGATGATGCTGATGCACAAAAGAACAGGGAGAGCACAAAAAGGGGTGGAGAATCAGAAGAAAGACAGGTTGAGTGCATGGCTTACCGCTACCGTTGGCGGACAATACAGACACAGCTGCCCCCTGCACTACGCCGTGCTCTTGGCCTCTACAGATGCAGTTCCTGGGATATGCCCTACTTGCCTATGAGTGTCGTCTGCCCACATAGATGACACAGGGGCTTGTATACCTGTTTTTGGCACTCTACAGAGGTGGGGTGGAGTGGCACATTGCCTGCATTACGGAGGGGCCTAGCCTACGGAACTCGCCCTGGCCTAGGGAAACCCACAGCCCTCCTCCCCCACCCAGACCCCTCCACTGCGCGCAAAGTCATGAGAATGTGAGTGTACTCACCCCCTTGTGTCTGCTGTGATGCCCTCATGCGCCCATCCAACTCAGGGAAGGCCACCGCCAGGATCCGGAACATCAGGGGGGTCATGGTGCGACGGGCACCCATCCCCAGCTGAGCCTCCGCCGTCTTCTTGCTCCAGCGGCGAATGTCCTCCGATCTTTTACGGCAGTGGGTGCTCCGTCTCTGGTGGACCCCCAGGGTCCGGACTTCCTTGGCGATGGCACGCCAAATATCCTTCTTCTGGTGGACGCAGACCTACATTTAATGTACAGGGGAAGAAGAGAAGTCATTAACAACTGCACCGTCGAAGTGAGTGGCCCACATCCCTACCCTTGCCATGTGGCACATGCATTCACAGTCCTTTATGCTCGCATAACTCTGCCCCCTTCCTACTTACATCCAGCCCTCTCCACCCAGGCATAGCCAATACAACTTGCACCCTATGTACACACCTGTTGGTCTGGAGGACCGTAGAGTAGCGTGTACTGGGGGAGGACCGCGTCCACGAGCTTCTCCAACTCCTGTGCAGTGAAGGCAGGGGCCCTTTCCCCAGACGCACGTGCCATTGTCTCTTCCAGACCGAGGTCACAGCAGCACTTGCAGTGTACGTCCTCTCCTGTCGAAGATCAGGTATCGAGTGATTGAACAGATAGAAAATGGCGGCCACGTCCGCGGCGGTCACATCCGTGGCGGTGCGTATCATCATCGCCGGCGCACTTCGTCATTGGCTCCTGGGACCCATAGGGTCCAATGTTAACCAATGCAGCATTGCGCCGCGGTCTTCGACCACCTACCGCGACGGTGTACAACGCCAGCGCAGTTACCTCACATCCCATTGTCCCACTTTAGAGGCCAGGCATCCGCCATTTCAGGGACCCACATGGCTTCATTGACAACTGCGTCACACATACCTAGGCCTGGACTCAACACACATACAGGAAGATTTTTGTATTTTGTGTCGTGTTCTGTGTAGCTGTGGGTACATACCTCAGAATTTGTTGACTCTGTGGTCGCTGTTGTCCTTCCTAGGCACCCTCAGCTGGGACATGTGAGGAGATGGTGGAATCCTCCGGTGTACCGACCGCTGGTGGACCTGTTGACAATGGAGGAGCGACATTTAATCATCACCTACAGGTTTGACCTTGCCACAATCCAGGAACTGTGTACCAAGTTGGAGCCAGATCTGATGTCACCAATCCGCCATCCCACAAGTATCTCTCCTCAAGTGCAGGTGCTGTCAGTACTCCATTTCCTAGCAAGTGGGTCATTTCAGACAACAGTGGCCATGGCATCAGGGATGTCCCAGCCTATGTTTTCTAACGTATTGTCCAGAGTGTTGTCTGCCCTGCTGAAACACGTGAGGAGCTACATCATTTTTCCTCAGGTGGAGGATTTGGCTACAGTGAAAGGTGACTTCTATGCCCTGGGACACATCCCCAACATCATAGGTGCCATTGATGGGACCCATGTGGCTTCGGTCCCCCCCCACAGGAATGAACAGGTGTACAGGAACCGGAAGAGTTATCATTCGATGAATGTACAGATGGTATGTTTGGCAGACCAGTACATCTCGCAGGTAAATGCTATGTTCCCTGGCTCAGTGCATGACGCCTACATCCTGCGGAATAGCAGCATCCCTTATGTGATGGGTCAACTCCAGAGGCACCGTGTGTGGCTATTAGGGGACTCTGGTTACCCCAACCTGTCATGGCTATTGACCACAGTGAGGAATCCCAGGACCAGGGCAGAGGAACGCTACAATGAGGCCCATGGGTGGACTAGGAGGGTGATCGAACGCACCTTCGGCCTCCTGAAGGCCAGGTTCAGGTGCCTCCATATGACAGGTGGTTCCCTATTCTACTAACCAAGGAAGGTGTGCCATATCATCATCGCCTGCTGTATGCTGCACAATCTTGCTTTGTGACGCCAGGTGCCTTTTCTGCAGGAGGATGGTCCAGATGACGGTGTAGTGGCAGCTGTGGAGCCTGTGGACAGTGATGAGGAGGAAGCAGAGGAAGAAGACATTGATAACAGGGACTCTGTCATACAGCAATATTTCCAGTGACACACAGGTGAGAACATTTTTTTACTATTATATTTTCTCACACTTCTACCTCTATCCTGTCTGTCAATTTGAAGCAGTATTTACTAACTGAGTGGTAATTTCCATAACGGTTTCACAGGTGTGGTTACCAACGTGTGTCATCTGCTTGCATCCTTCATGGGCTTGTGATGTGTTACATAGGTATGTTGACATTACATTTTCGAACGGATTTTGTCATTGTCATAGATAATACACATTTTCAAAATCACAGACTGACTCCAGATTGTTTTGTGGTTCCGGGGTGTTTATTGAAGTGCTAATTATTGGAGGGGGTGGCAAAATGGTGAGGGGTGATGGTGGAGGAATGTCCATGGCAGAGTCCAGTCTATTAGTCTCACAGGTGCACTGCCCATATGGGCATAGGAAGTGGAGCTGGGGCAGTTCCAATCAGGACAGGGTAACAAAGTGGGACAATGGGATGACAATCAGGGTGGTCTAATTTCTTGGCGGGGGTCTTGCTATTGTGCTCTGTCCTGTTCCTGGATCTCAGGGACCGCTTGCTGGGTGGTTGTCCGCCTGCAGGGGGTGGGGTGCTGGTGTGGTGGTCCTGTGGCGGGGCGTCCTGTCCACTAGTGCCGGCGGAGGTGGTGGGCAGTTCATCGTCCAGGCTAGTGTCAGGGGCCCCTTGGAGTGCCACGGTGTACCTCATGGTCTTCTGTATGTCCTTCAGCACCCCTACGATGGTGCCCAGGGCGGAGCTGATGGTTCTGAGCGCCTCCCTGAACCCCAAATACTGTTCGTCCTGCATGCGCTGGGTCTCCTAAACTTGGCCAGGACCGTAGCCATCGTCTCCTGGGAGTGGTGGTAGGCTCCCATGATGGAGGAGAGGGCCTCGTGGAGAGTGGGTTCCCTAGGCCGGTCCGCACCCTGTCGCACAGCAGCCCTCCCAGTTCCCCTGTGCCTCCGTCCCCTGGACCATGTGCCCACTGCCACTGCCCCCAGGTCCCTGTTGTTGTTGGGGTGGTGGGTTATCCTGGGTTTCCTGTAGTGGTGGACACACAGCTGATTGACGTGTCCTGGGTACGGAGGTATGGGCCCGCTGGGTGGGTGCTGTACTGGTGTTTCCAGAGGGTGGAAGGTCAGTGTTGGGCTGTGCCTGTGCGAGGGGAACCGACTGTCCCGAGGCCCACGATGGTCCAGGCTGGTCATCTGGATCCAGTTGGCCAGAGCTGCTGTCATCACTGTGGGCCTCTTCTGTGGGTGGGGTGGAGATGTCTGGACCCTCCTGTCTGGTGGCGTTAGGTAGTGGTCCTGCAGGGGTGTAAAAGCATGATTATTGCATCTGTGTGTCTCATGGTGTGCAATGGATGGGTGAGCATGTACCCCTGTGCTAGCATTCCTGTGTGGGGGCTTGTGTGATGATGGTTGGGGGGTTGGTATGGGTATGTGCAGTGGGCATGCTTTAGTGATGGGTGTCCATGCTGTGTTGTGTCATACAGGGCTTGGTGTTGGGATGTGTGGTTTGTGTTATTAGTACATTAGTGAGGAGTTGGAGTGATAGGGGAGGGGGTGAAGGTGGGGGTGTGTGATAGCATGCAGGTAGGGTGGGGGATATGATAGTTAAGATTAGACTCACCAGTGTCCATTCCTCCACCGACTCCTCAGAGGCCCTCTGGATGCATAATGGTCAAGACCTGCTCCTTCCATGTTGTTAGTTGTGGGGGAGGAGGTGGGGGTCCGCCGCCAGTCCGCTGAATCGCAATGTTGTGCCTGGAGACCACGGAACGCACCTTCCCCCGTAGGTTGTTCCACCTCTTCCTGATGTCCTCCCGATTTCTTGGGTGCTGTCCCACTGCGTTGACCCTGTCGACGATTCAACGCCATAGCTCCATCTTCCTAGCTATGGAGGTGTGCTGCACCTGTGATCCAAATAGCTGTGGCTCTACCCTCACGATTTCCTCCACCATGACCCTGAGCTCCTCCTCCGAAAACCTGGGGTGTCTTTGGCGTGCCATGGGGTGGTGTAGGTGATGTGTGTGGGGTGTACGTGGTGATGATTGTGGTGATGTGTAGTGGTGTGTGGTATTTTGTGCGTGGATGTTGTGTGGGTGATGGTGTTGTGTGCCTCTGTGTGGTGGGGTTGCCTATTGCTGTGCTCTCTCTCTGTCACCTTCATCTCTAATTTTTGGTCGTAGGGGTTTGTGGGTGATGTGGGTGTGTGTTTTATATTGTGTTTGGTGTGTGGGAGTGGTGTTTGTATGTGTATCAGGTGTGTGTATTTTGAATTGTCCAAAGCGGCGGTGTTTTGGAGATGTGTGTGTATTTTGAGCGCGGCAGTGTGTACCGCCAATGGAATTCCTGCTGTTGAAAGACCGCGGCGTGGATTCGTGAATCGTGATAGCATGGGTGTGTTTCTGTTGGCGTGACGGTGGAGGTTTTGTTTTCGCCAGTTTATCACTGACCTTTGGTGTGGCGGACTTGTGTGGGTGTCTGAGTTTCGGCGGATTCCGAGATGTGTGTCATAATAGCTGTGGCGGAATTCCACAGCCGCGGCGGTGTATTGGCGGTCTTCTGCACGGCGGTCAGCGGCTTTTACCGCCAATGTTGTAATGACCCCCTAAATGTTTCAAACAGCAAGATTTTGCACTTCCATGTTAACAAGAAAGTGAAATTCTCTAATTTCCATTGGGCATTAGGTAACCAAAAATTGGAAATCGTGAACTCACATCTTTTTAGGGAAAATTGTGTGCAGGAATCTTAGTGACGTAGCCCACATCACCTCTAATAAATCTAATGCTGATGCTCAAGCAAGAGGTTTGGGGGCGTTATATATGGCCACAGGAAGAAGGAATTTAGCCCATCTCCTAGCGGTCTACCGAGCTAAGATCCCCGCTTCGCTTATCTATGGTTTGGAATTCATAGATTCCTTCAAGTGGAGGTTTGTGAATCTTCTGGACAGTAAGATCCTCAGAAAGCTTTTATCTGTAAATACAGCTGTGTCAGTGGATTTGCTAAGGCTGGAATTGGGCTTAAGAAGTGTGTTTGCCCAGGGACTAGCCGAGGTCGTCCCATTGGGCTGTTTCCCTCATGAAGGCTGAGGATAATACTCTGTGGGCCTTACTGCAAAAATAAATCTTTTCAGAAAATAACACCTCCAAGTATACCTTCTCTAAGAACCTTGCGTACGCCCTAGAAATGCTTGAGGTAGAATTCAATCAGGATTTGACTATTCTTACCCCGCAATTAAAAAGCAGTTTAAAACAGGCAACATGGTCTTTAAGCTATCGATTGGACTTAAAGAGCTGTGCAAAAAGAAGATCGTTCTAGAATTTATCAAAATCCTTAGTAGCAAAAAAAGCACAACCTTACATAAACTGTAACTTAGCGCATAGGGTGAGGCGTTTTTGGTTGCTTCTGCGATTGGGATTATTACCTTTAAATGTATTGTTAGCAAAATGGTATGGTTCAACTAAAAACTGCAACTTCTGCTCTGCCGAAACTCAAGACTTAAATCATGTTCTATTTGTTTGTCCTTTCCTCACCCTCTAATGGTGTAAATGGCTAAGACCCATCTGTCTTCACCTCTCTCTGTTGTCAGTACCAGAGTTTTTCCAAGCCTTGTACACCCCCTCCAAATGAACTGTTTTGTCATTGAGTTTTTAATTTTTTTAAATGTTTTTTACATTTGTTTTCGGATGCATAATGGTACTTTTCAGGTGGTCGAAGAAAGATATGGGAGCAAGGTGATGTGATCAGAGCTTCAAGGTAGCCTCAATTGTGTGAGAATAATTGATCAAACTGCACTTTTATTATCATATACACATTGGGCAGTCGTTCATCAATACATGTATAGTCTGATATTTTATGCCTTTGTTTATGTATGTATGTTTTATCTTGTTTTATGTGGACCTTGCATAGAGTTCCAAAACATCAATAAATAAAATTGAATTGCAGACATTAAAGATGCAGCTGAAAAGCCAGAAGATGACGTTGTTTGGTCAGCTTAGCATTCTTATTCATGTTTTTCTAAAGCAAATTCCAATGAACAGAAGTCTGTTTGCTAAAGACAAAATATCAAACTCCCAAACTTGTAGGGAGATTTTTCACTGCATACCACACCCATTGTGTTTTTTTCCTTCCTGGGTCTGCCATGCTCTGAAAAGCAGATGCATGGAGGGAAAATCAGTGGTGGTGGTCCCAAACTATTTTTCAAAATGTTTATTGAATTTGAAATATAAATATCAGCAAAAAAATCACTTTCACGGGTACTACTGGATATTCATGGATTACATTCTACTGTGGATTGTCATCTGCTTTATCCTACCAGTTTACAACAGATATTTATTGCAAGTCTGAATTCGACCCACTTTCAGTCTTTCCATCATTTTATGAATTTGAAGTACATGTTTTTACTGCCACAGACCATCTGAATTAGTCTGCTAACAAGGATTTCACTCGTGGGGCTTAGAAAGCTTCCCAATTCCTAGCTGTCAGTCTCTTAACCAGAAAGAGGGAACACAGGGGCGGCTCCTCCATTAGGGCGGAGAAGCTTTGCCTCCCCGTCAGCAGCAGCAGCTGCAAAACCTTTCAAAGAAAATGATAATACATTTTGTTTATTATCATTTTATTTTAAAGGGTGGGGCCACGGGGGTGACAAGCAGTGTGCATTCCCCCTCAGAGCGCATGTGTGTTTGGCCGGCTGTCTCTTGGGCTGGCCAAACTCACATGCGCAATAGGCTCTTTCCAGCCCAGCAACACGGTTGCTGGGCTGGAGAGAGCCTGCACGGCTCCCAGTCTGCCTGGGAGTGCCCTGGCTTGGCGCTCCCAGCCAATCCTGACACTGCTCTGAGAAGTATCAGGATTGGCCGCAGGGCAGGCTGGGAGCCTGTGTCTGCAGCCTGCGACTGAGGAGTGGATGGAGCGGAGCAGCGATGGAGGAACATGTACTTTTAATTTAATTTTTGTTTACCTCCCCACCCATTGCATCACCCCACCCCTTCCACGCCCCGATCCTAAGGGAACGCGCTCTATCAAGTTAAGGTTTTGCTTCTCTTTCTTACATCATTATCCTGCAACCAAGTAATCAGGCTTAGAAGTCCCACTTTCCCAGTAACTTTGTGATACATTTTCAGAGTTTTCCCATTACTGTACAGTTCCAAGTGTGACACTGTAAATATGGCAGTGAGTCAATGGTTGTAACAGAGAAGTCCTTTGGTTGATGGAAGGAGTGTCAGGCCAAGGGTTCTTCTAGCTATGAGTGGGGTGAGGAAAATATGAGTTTAATGGGGTGAAGCCCCACAAGTTTTTGGCTGAATTCATATTCCTCCAAACTCTATATTTAAGACATTGACACACGCCTACAAAGCCCTCCACAACCTAGGACCAGCATACATCAAACACCACCTCAACTTCCACCAACCATCCAGAGAGCTTCGCTCCAGTACCCTCACCTAAGCACAGACCTCGCACATCCGTCAAAGACATAGTGGAGGCCGTTCCTTCTCCTACCTCGCTGCCAAGTTCTGGAACAGCCTCCCCCTCTATCTACGGACATCACCATAATTAAAACAATTCAGGAAGACTCAAGACCTGGCTTTTTGGCTGAGCCTTCTTACCCAGTACCTGGATACCCTCACTGGTGATTAGTCATGCTATGAAAATACTGATTGATTGATTGATTGATTGAGCTGGGTAGTTGTGAGGTGGGAGCACAATCTCTATCAACCTTACCACCAGCATCAAGTCCCTCAAGGTGGAGGTAGCAAACCTGTGTTTAACTTTCATGTTTGTTGAATGTTTGATGTTGCATTTACAACATAGGAAAGTATTATGTGCTTTTTATTGCTTGTTGACCTTCAAAGTGTAATGCATAAATGCATGAAAAAATAATTCTGATATAGACAGTATCTTCTAACTGGCTTAAAATGTGTTATGGTTTGTTTGACATAATGCATTAATCAGAAACATTTAAAGAACAAGAAAGAAATTTATGATTGAGATTTGACTTTTTCTATATCAATTAGGAATATATATTTTGGAATATTAAAGTGGAGGGGAAATGCTAACTTGGAGAGGGCAAATAAAATCACATCACAAAATGTTCAATTGAAGTAGTCTCAATGCAAGGGGGGAAAACACAACCCAGCAGTCAATAAATATATTAAAAAAGACTGAAATGTACCAAATTCTACTAATGTCATTCTACGAAGTAGAGGGAGTGCCCAAACCATGTTTTTTGATAGAGGTCAAAAGTCCTTGGCTATCCTCCCTCTCTGTCTTTAACACAATATTGATAGTTGCTAAAATGTAATTTTAATGTGGCATTCAATAGAGGAGAAAGGGTTGTGATAAGAGATTATTTATTTGACCCATCCTGTGATAATTACAAAAAGAGATGGTTTTCAACATCTTCTACACATTGGTTACCTAACATGAGAATGCATTTGTCTATGACAATAAAGTATTTTAAAAAGGGCTATGTCTTATTGTTGAATATTCATAAAAACTACTCCACACTTTAATATTTATGAGGATTAGCAGTAATTGATTGGGTCAAAAATACATCATGATTAGGAAATGTAGGTAAAGGAACACATAAGTTAATTTTGACAAAATGTAAATGTAAATGGCCACTAATGTTTATTCTGTTTTTTAGCTTGTATGGTGTCACAGCATAGGGAGCTTTAAAAGCATTTTTATAATGTTAAGTTTGGATGACTATTCAATAAAAACAAAACTAATATACATGCATCTCAGTAATGTTAAATTTCAAAAGTCATTACACACAGATACCACATGTTAAAGACAACGTGGAAGGTTATCGTCTCTCTGCTGCTCATAGTTTTCCAACAGAGCATGGAGGGCCATCCAAACAGCTCTCAGGCCCTACTGTACAGTGGAATCATGCAGGGGTGCTCAGAATGTGACTGGGAGAATGTGTCCAGGGCCTTTACTGGGGCCCATTTAAAAAGGTCTTCCCAATGCTTGTGGCTCAACTTTTGGTGCCGGGTTTGGACACCCACTATACTGCTGCTTCTGGTGATATTCTTCTACATTTGCATTACTTAGCTCGGTCTTCTTACAGCCATAAATCTAAGTGTAATTCTCTAGGATCCCCTCACTGAAGATGTTCTATTCAGTGTCGGTCAACGGGTAGCCTTCTCATCAATTCCCTCATTATGGGAGTAAGATTATAGCAAGGAGCACCAAGATGAAGGAGGTTGGTTTTGTTCTTCCTTTATGTAATTTCCTGTTCGTTGCAGTAGGAGATATCTGCCCTGACTTGATTAAAAAGTGTTTCTATGTTTCAATGTTATTGTAAATGTAGAGTTAACTTATTTTTCACTAAAGCATAGCAAGTTAGTTGATGTCATTATGTGAAGAAACAGATTTCTGTCCGAATGGTATCTATAGACAGTGTGGTAGTAGTCCACCATTCATCATAGACAAAATATAGTTCAATATCATAAATGCAGGAGCCAAACTAGCAGCTCAAGAAAAATATTAGTTAACACTGTTAACTAGCCAATCTCGTACCTGAAGACCCTGACCTCTATTGTGTACACCACCTCGGGTACTTGGATGTGCCATGGATGTATATGTGTATATATATATGTATATGTATATATGGAACCCATCACATGGTGATGTTGTGCAGCAAACAACAGACTAAAAACTGTCTTGCTCTTGTACACAAATTCTGGGGAGTACACCATCACCCCCAGTATGGTCAAAACATCTGAATTATAACTTGAAAGTCCCAAAAGTGTGCCCAATATTGACTTGTGCATCTGTGTGTGCCCTATAGTACCTCTGTTGAGGTAGTGTGGTTGGACATCTACAGGGTGTGAGGAAATGGGGAGAAAGCATATGCAGCATCACCTGCAACAAAGACATGTCAACATTTTACAAATCATCCTTTATTCTAATCATGCCTACAAATATGCAGTGGATGTAAGAGTAATGTGTGTGAATTTTGTAATAGTGATTATTGATTATGTGAGAGCTGCCACCTACACATGCACATGAAGTTCATTGAAATCACTAGCATTCAAGCAAGGTGCAAGAGGTGGCTGTCCGAAGATGCAGCTATTGTGTGTTTCTAGGACAAGCAGAGTACACCTCAGTGAAGAAGTTGCTGACATCACAGATAGCTTACATGTTCTTGAAGTGCAACAACATCTATTGTGGAAAAGATGTGCTATATGGCAAGGTGGGTGAACTGCTATATAGGTGTAGTCAATGGCACCTACCACACTAGGGAAGTGGCCAAAGGCATTTAATTCCCTTTATACTCTTTGCCTTTCTACCAGTGACTGTGGCTTGCCTGTGAGATGCCCACATTGTTTGTGGTGATGCTCCGGAAAGGTCTAGTATACATGAAATGTAGTGCAGCCAGTATTTTGACAGAAGCAGGGATAGCATGGCATGGGAGTGGGCTGTAGGAGAATTAAGCTCTTGCTGCATGCCTACAGCCCTGCCAAGGATCACATCAGATGAGAAGTGGTATATGGCAATGACAGCTTCTGTGGCCACCCCAAAGCTGTTGATCTTTTGAATGTAAACCCTCTCTCTATCCATCTCTTCTAATAATAATTTTTCAGATTGAGGGGCAAAGTAACAAGCACTTTCACCGACATAGCAGAGGCAGAAAAAGTTGTTTGAGTTAATTTATTATGTGGTCAACCTGGGTGTAATAGGTTGGTGGTTGAATTTGTTTTCAGCTGTAGATGGATTGGCAGTTCCAAAAAAACACACTTATTATCACAGGTGTGTTGCACGTGTTTGTAATCCTTGTGATATAAATCTGCAGTGTTTGGTTTTCGGTGAAAAAAAAACCTAAATAAAAACTAATACACTTGTGCTAACATGATATACTTTTAAGAAAAAGATATAAAATATTTTACAATTGATCTAAAATTATACAGGAACTGTTTTTAGAAAATCTAAAGGCATTAGATGATAACAAGAAAAAATAACACTTTTCAATTGATTTAATAAAAAGTATCACTTATTTGGATAATAAAATAAATAATTAAATGTTCCTTTAGCTTTCTATTTCTTGTCTCCATTGGTTTCTATGGATGAGTGTTCCAGTTCTAGTGGTTGGCCATTTGTGGTGCTGAACTCACTCCAGGTCTGAGCTACAACACATTTTCTACTGTTTTGTGTCTTTTTTTACTTTAAAAGTGCAGTTTGTGAATAGCAGCCAGGGTTACTCTTTTGAGAGTGGGTCTTTTATCCCCCCATGAACCCTTCTTCTCCCTAATCCCCTTCCATTTTGTAATACAAGTTGCATATTTTTCAAGCACTCCCCCAGTCCCTCCCACATTTGCTAAAATAAATGCATAAGTATGTGTATGGAGATTGCTGCACAGAAAAGATAGGAGAGGAGGAGATCTCCAGAGGGAAGTTTCTGAATTCTAATTTGTAGTACATGAGTAGTATTATTGTACTACAATAAAATTTACTACAAAATGCAGCTTGTGACTACACCCCCAAATATGCACATGTATACATATTCACTGAAAAATCTTTAAAGGAATGTTTAAAAAGGGAAGCTATGGTCGATCAGGCCACAGCCAAAATACAACAAGCCTTCTGTTTGCGGGGCACTGGAAGTTAGAACAAAATAGTACCTGGATCACATCGGGAACAGCAGACAGGCACTAATTAAGTAGAAGTCAATTAGTGCTTGATCTCTGCCCCACACAGAGGAACGGAAATGATGCCAGACATGCCTGGATGAATTAGACTGTAAAGAAGTGTTGCACGCAAACCAACAAATGGTGAGCGACAAGCGGGCTCCAAGCCTTTTACTGAACATAACAGCGTCTCACATGGGACCCGACCCTAAAAACGAATGAAATTCACTTACCATAGTAATTCCATAAACAGAACTCCCACCACCACCGTTTTCACTCAAACCTAACTCTCATCCATGCCATCACTTCTGGAAAGCAGAAATGGGGGGCGAAATGGAGCCTGACTAAGTATGTAACAAGTTGTATGATGGTGCTCGTATAGCTAGAGTGGAATAGATTGAAATGATGGCATCACATTGCTTTCTTTGTGTGCAAAGGTATTATTATTTTATGAAGGCCTCTAAGAATAATGGAATCAGTGGTTGGTTTGTTCTTATAGTACATAGGTATAATTGTTGGCTTTAACTTGTTCATTATATGAAGAATGTGAACTAGGTCAATGTAAAGTTTTATGTCCTTTGGCTGTTATGTTTCATTACAGATTTGCGGTATTGTTCCTTAAGTAATGTGGCATTTCATTTTTTTTAAATGTTAGATATTTTCAAGAATGTATGACAGAGATTGGAATTAAGTTGAAGTGAGGATGAAGGAGTAAAGCTTAAGGATGGCTAAAAGTTGTGAATTTCATGCCATATATGTTTTCTGCTGTAGCCGTTAATATGCCTATCACATTTAACTCCCTATAACTGTACTTTTTGCCAGGGAATTTAATTGTATTATTTGTATATATAAATATATATATATATATGACTTTTCTACTGTTTAAATTGTGACTCTCTTTTAATAGATCCTGATTTCTAGGCAGTTGTTAGTTGTCCTCGTTCACAATAATGATTGTGAAGATAAGAGACACCAGGGTGAAGCAACAGCTGCCCTGTCACCTGTGGGCTTTGAGTACCCTCTGCCTTAACTGACCAGCATTAATCAGTGCCCCATCATCCTCAACATTAGGCAAGTAATAGGTGCTTTAGGACATATAGCCTATAACAGGATGGCTCGTATTGACCAATGGCAGGGAGGATGCATAGTGGACATAAGCCTACTTGCATGGCAATTTGCAGAAGCGTATTTAGCTCTCTGTCTTGCTCAAAAGAGGTCTTTTTGTTTGTACCCCACCTAGGCCAAGGGTGTCTGGGATTCTTTGTTTGATAGTGTGTTACTCTCCACCTCCATTTGTTGCTTGTACCATCCACCTCTACTATAACGTTACTATTCCAGGTATGTCCACTGGCAGGGGTTATTTTATACCCCTGCATTACAAAGGGTTTGTGGTACTCAGCATCCTCCCCCGGAGTTACCCTTATTTGCTTAGAATATTGTCCAGTGGCAGGGTTAGCATCTACTAACTTAGCTGTTTGCCCCATCTCTTGGTAAAGGGCAGGGAAATCTACATTTTCCACCTGCCTTGCCCAAGGGCGAGGCTCTTTGCTTGCCCCGTATTATCCCGCCTGCCTTTCCAAAGACTTAATTTGCTTCTTCCAGTCACCTCTCCTGCCACTACTTTTGCCAAGGATGTGGGAGTCTTTCTTTGACCCTGTCAGATCCTCCTTTTGCTTGAGGGTGAGTATGGCATTTGCTGCTTCTAACCCTGCTCTCTTGTTCAAGTACAGTTTTTATTTCCTAACCATGTAGTGCTTAAGGGAAGGGAGCTGTGTATAGAATCCACCCTACATTGCCCAAGAGAAGAGGCATTTTCAGTCTTTAAGCCCTCTCCCTTGCCAATAGATAGGGGATATTTATTCCATGCTTTGCCTTGTCCAAGGGTGAGGTATGGTGTGGTCATTCCCCTTGCCTTGCCCAAGCATGATGGCCATATTTATTCCCTCCTGCCTTGCACATAACTTTACCCGAACATATGATGTATGCCCTAGCAAAGAAGCCTAGCACTCATAAAAATAGAGTTTGTTGTTTAAGGGGAAGATGATACAATTCCTCAACTGCACAAATCCAGCAAAAGACACTACATATAACAGAATATTAGGTTTTTGACAGGGAACACAAGGGTCTCCTCAACCACATTAGTACATATAAATGATTTGCTCTTCTGGAAACCCAGGACCACTCCTGCTAAGTCCAAAAAAGTCACCTCCTCCCTATAGGGATGTTTACCTCATTGGACCTGGCAAAATTTCATTTATTGATGTGTAATAAATAATAATCTTGTGAAAATGTGTGATTTTTCTATAGTTCTTTGAATTGTATACGAAGTATGCCCGTGCATACTAAAGGCACACACTTTACCAGTTTAGTGTATTGCCCACACAGTTTCAAAACGATGCGGTGAATGTGGATCATGCAACACGTGTCCATGGCACAATTACAATTTCCCTGGTTCTCCATGACATTTATGCATGTATTGCATGACCCATGTTCCCCATGAGCAAAAATTACAAAAAAAGTGTAAGTGCCAGGTACACAGAAATAAATTAAATATGTGATGTCCAATGATCAGAACTTTGGAAAGATTACTTTTCCGTAAAGTGTCATTCCACATAGGAAAAACTTGATGCAAGATATCAAAGTATCAGTTTTGTACCATAGGGTTGGCCTCAGGTGCTTGAAAGTAGAGGACAATATTCATCCTAGATGAACATTTGTCTTATGTAAAAAGCAGTGGGTGGTGTAATGGTGACCTAATCCACATTAGTGAAGTAAGTATATGTATTCAGTTACAGGAGCAGACAGCTGCAGCAGTAACAGTCCTGCAAGATTCTCTCATCCAACCGTCACCTCTTGTAACATTCCAAGCTCTACACCAACACTTTCGAACTCTACAGGTAGCTCATGATATTTTGAAGAACATGGCTCAATAAATATGTTGCAATGGCATTCAAATCAGAAACAGGTTTGCCTTATGTTAAAGAATTACTTTTTGATATTGTTAGCAGCTATAAAGAACAGTCTGATTTGGGCTTTGGTAGGTATATATGTATGTATGTAGGTAGGTATGCATGTACGTATGCACAAACGTATGTACATACATTTGTTTTTAGAACTGACGTGTGGGCTTAGTTTTCAATTCTAAAGTGGAGTCTATTTTAATGGTCAAAAGAGGAAAGCAGTTTGCACCGCTGACTGCAATGGTACACCATGTGATGTCCCTCAAGGCTCCACCCTCTCCCAATTATTGCATTTCTGCTACATGGTCTTCTTGTGGCAGCTACTAGATGATCATAAGATCCACTCCCAACTGTCTGCCAATCATGCACATATCTAATACAGCTTACAAAATGGCTCAGTTTACCAGTCCAAAATCACACACTGATCACATCAGAAAATAGAAAGTTTCCCCTGCCTAAACACAGCAAGAGCAGGCATCCTTGTCAACTTATTTTAATTAGTGGCTTAGTTTATAAACCGCTCCTTCCACCACTCAGAAAAATAAAAGCCTTGAGTATCATTAATTAAGTTGTCTCAGTGGCCAAACCAACCAATTGTCATACATGTCAGTATTTGAAAGTAACCAAGAGAGAGATGTAGAGAAAAACTGAGGGCTGTTGCCCTCCCTCCATGCTCGATACTGGCATTCCCAGCACTCTGCACTGAGGGTTACAGCCATTAACCACATCATGCATACTGATGAGGTAGATCATGAAAACATAACTGAACATAGCCCTTCGGCACAGTTCAAAATCAGTAAATCTTCTGATCCGCACTGGCACACTGTTATGATTTTAATTTGCTTCCAACAGGCCTCTGGCAATATTTTTACATCTAACCCAAATGTGAATTTAGACCATAATAATATGTTTGAAATAGAACATAATCCATTGCTTTATCATGTTCCGTTCTACTAGCTAGAACATGTATCAATGTATAATATACAATATAGAAGGCAAATGAAAAGTAAAGATGACTAACTTTTGTTTTGATCTTATCACATTTGAAGACAGGTCAAATGTCAGGCAGTGTCTTCTGACAAATTGCTGCTTATTCTATTAACATAGGGTTAGTGTTTGCTTTTCTTCTACTATAAAGTGAGAGAATTTTGTAAAGTAAACTATGTGGCAATCTTGGTGGGATACAGGGAGTTTAGAAGAAAAGGCTGTAGAATATATTTTTTGTCTAACACAACATAATCTAAATATCTGTAAATGAACTGTACAAATATTTCAGATTATATCAACAGTTAGGAAAGCCCAAATGAAGCACAGTTTTTGTAATTCTGAAGTGTGATGGAAACAAGGATTTTATTAGGATCAAAGCAAATCAACAAACTTAGTGATGCGCAAATAAATTATCCACTGAAAAAAGGTTTGTACACATTAATGTTTGCATACTTTACAGTTTTATCAGTCAAACTGTATAACTTTTTTTTCCAATGGCAAGTGTGCTTTCTGCAAATGATAGTGTGCCACCACACCATGGTTTAGTAATATATGTGCATCAGTGTGCTCTAAAATGAAGTACTAGCTATATACTTTTCCTTTAATACCCTCCTTTAGCATGCATTTACTACTCTTGTTCTTTGAGCGACGCTCAGATTTTCCACAATCCATCACCCTCTGGCCATCATGCCCACTCTCAAACAGAATACCTAGCATTTTGTTACTCTTTGACACCACCCCAAGAATTACCTCCCACCAATTGTATTGACATGCTCTTAACACCCACCCCCACCACCTCTATGTATTCACTATGTCTTATCCACAAAAAACTGTTCTCAAGCATCAAAACACACATCCACTCTTCAATCCACTCCAAATCTATTCAAACATATACAAATAATACCTGTTGTCTTGCCACTCATGCCTACCTACCTAAAATTCCCATCCTAAGGAGTGCCCACCGCATTCCATTGGCACAAAAAACCATCACCATACAGAGAGCCTCTCTTGACAGTCACGTCCGAGCAGCCTGGAGCTCTTTTATGACACAGCAACAATGGAAAACAACATTTGTTTCTCACTGTTGCAAGATCATATTAGCGAAAAAAACTATTTATAACCGGGAAATTATGCTAGTGGCTCCCAGTGAGAGCTCTACATAACAATGAGAGGCATACATAACAATAAATATTCACATGTTTTGTTTGTCTGCGAGATGATGAGCAAGGGTTATATCAGGTTGCTACCAACAATATAGGCACTTATTTCTTCTCAATTCATGTTTTCCTGTGGACCAACAGATCATTTATGTCACCAAAGTTTTATATTCACTATTTACATAGGATGTGGGATTGTCCCCTTTCTATTGCATTATTTGACAAGGGTTAGAGAATTGGAACCAGGATGTGGCTTCTCTTCTTTCTAAGTGTATATGACACCTTTATATAAATATTTGTTGACCCAATGTGTCTGTTTTTCAAAGGAATGTACATTCTAAGTCCATTTCATAAAAACTAAAGACCAAAAAAATTAACACAATCACAGTTTAGTCCTACACTCAACAATTGAGGTACAGTCAATGCAAGTCCTATTTTAATCACTGTAGGAAAATGCCTCTTTTTGTATGGTTACCCCATTTTTTTGTGGATTGTTGCTGCTGGATTTTTGACTGTGCAATGGGGCACTGCTAACCAGACCCTAGTGTATGTTCTCTGACCCCTCAAACATATCAAAATTGGCTTCTCTCCTCATTGACATATTTAACTCACCTAACAAAGAGCCTGTAATGTAAATGCCTCAAGCGGGCTGCAGCACGATTCTGCCACCACTAAAGAGACAATGCAAAGCATGTCAACAGGCTTACACCTGCACCGTGGGAAGGCAGTTTTAAAACTGTCAATTTGACCTGGCAAAATAAACCTTTGACCAGACCCAAATCTTCTGTTTTAATTTTAAAAAATTACCCCTAAAGTAGGCCGTACATGCTTATAGGGCTGTGTGCAAGGTATTTAAAACATAAGGCACGTATAATTATGTTTTACATGCCATGGAAGTGAAAAATCTCCAAAGCCACGTTTCACTGTGGAAAGGAAGGCTCTCCCATGGAAAAGCCATTTGTTACAATATAACACCTTTGCTAGAAATCTGGTCTCTAATTGGCAGATGTATACACCCTGTCCAAGTTGGGACTGCAATCCTAGTCAGGGTAAGTCACAACACAGCCCAAATTATCCTGTGCTCATCCTCTGATAGTTTGGCACAGAGGAGGCAGGCTTAACTTCTAAGGCAAAGTGTAAAGTGTTCCTGCAATAACTCATACAGTAACACAGTGAAAACACCACAAAAAGTATTTCGCACCAGTTTAGAAAAATAGATAGAATTTATCTGAATAAAACAAAACCAAAATGACAAAAACCCATATGCACAAGTCAAGATATCACTTTATAGAGGGTTTAAGTAAGTCTTAATTCATAGGGATCAATTGATGTATCTCTTTAGCACATAGTACCTGGAATGAGTAAAAAAAAAAAGCAATGCATCGGTTTCATTACTGCACAGGGGAGGTGAGGCACCGTAAAACAAAGCAATGCATCGATTTTTCTGATACAGCGGAGGTGATGCGTTGATTCTTCCCTCACAGGCAAGGTGATGCATTGATTTCCAAACATGCAGCCTTGGTTTCTTACTGAGGTGCGCGGTTGATGACAAATTGACACCCAGGAACGATGTGTGGAAAATCCGGATGCGCTGCAATGATGCAACCATGGTGAAACAGGTGCTGTGTCACTTCTGCAGGTGCTGCATCGATTTTTCAGCTGCAGGACAGGTGTTGCATCAATTTTTAAGCCACGGTGCATTAATGCATGAATGTTCTCTTTCAGGTGAAGTCTTCGATGGACCTGAGACTACGTAGGCAAGCTGACACGTCCTTGGAGATCACTTGTGGTGGGAAGGCAAAGTCCTTTGAGCAGAGTCAGGGAGCAGTAGGAAGCAGGGCAGCAAGCAGAAAAGCAATCCAGTCAAGTACTTTGGGCAGCACTGCAGTCCTTCTGACACAGTCCAGTTGTAGGTCCAAAAGTGTCTGATTTTAGGGGATGACAGACCCAGTATATACACCCAAATGTGCCTTTGAGGTGGAGGAGACTTTAAAGAGTGGTTTTGAAGTGCACCAGTTCCCCTTTCAGCCCAGTCCTATCTTCCAGGAGATCTGTGGGGGTTATCAGTCCTTTGTGTGGGGTCAGGCCATTAGCCTTGGAAGTGTAAGTGAGAGCCCCTCCACCATCCCTCTCAAGGAAGACACATCAGTATGCAGATGAATGCAGATGCAGCTGAGTGTCCTGTGTTTATGGCTGTCAGGGTGGAAAGCACAAGGGGAGCTGTCAACCAGCACAGACCAAACGTGGATTGGAGACAGGCTGTAAGGCACAGAGAGCAATAAGTGCAGAGAAATGCCTACTTCCTAAAAGTGGCATTTCTAAAATAGTATTGTTAAATCCAACTTCAGCAGTAAGCAGAATTTATCATTACCATTCCAAACATACCAAATATGACAATACCACTCCTTTCAGATCGGAAATTACCACTTAAAAGTATATGAGGGAATTTCCAGGGCCGGCCTATGAGAGGAGCAGGCTTCATAATAGTGAAAAATGACTTTGGGAATCTTTTACTACCAGGACATGTTAAACTTATAAGCACATGTCCTGCCTTTTACTTACATAGCACTATGCCATATGGGCTACCTAAGGCCCACCTTAAGGGTGACATATATAAAGGGGAGTTTAAGGCTTGGCAAGTAGTTTTAAATGCCAAGTCAGAGTGGCAGTGAAACTGAGCACAAAGGCTATGCAATGGCAGGCCTGAGACATGGTTAAGGGGCTACTTAAATGCGTGGCACAATTAGTGCTCCAGACTCACTAGTAGCATTTAATCTACAGGCCCTGGGCACATATAGTGCACTTTACTAGGGACGCTTAGGTAAATTAAATATGTCAATTGGGTAGGAGCCAATGTTACCATGTTTAGGGGAGAGAGCACAAGCACTTTAGCACTGCTCAGCAGTGGTAAAGTGTGCAAAGTCCTAAAACCAGCAAAAATGAGATCAGAAAAATGGAGGGAGGCAGGTCAAAAGTTGACAGGTCTAACAACCTTATAATGCATAACTTCAGTGTGGGAACAGCTAGACAAATGATTCTTGATTCAAGGGCTCATTTAATAGTAATGTAAAATCCACCTTAATAGCCAAGTCAAATTTGCTATTACTGTTTCGAAAATGGAACTTTTAGAAAGCTGTAATTGTTTTGCCTGAGCCAAATGTGCCTTTCTACCACTGTACAGTGTCACTTGACTGTTAATGACTCTCCTATGGTGATATGAACAGTGGACAGTGAACCAGGGGCTTGGTTGTGGGGATATGTTTTTCTCCCTGATTAGGATTACCTGGGGTCTCTGCCAACCCCCTTGCTGAGCATCAAAGGAAGCCTACTCTGTCACTGACAAACGTGACTCACATCTGAGCCTGCCTCCCTTTTGACGTCATAGCCAGCATCACTTCAAACTCATTATAAGATGGGGCTACCCCAGAATGGTTTAAGTGCTTATAAGGGAGGGCTTGGCCGTTAACATAGCCGCACATCTGGTCGGCACAGTTGCACAGAGAAAGAAAGGTTTTTCCATGTTGGTTTTAGGCTGAGAAGGGCACTGTGGTATACTTTATAGCAAAACACACTGGAAGTGCCCAAACGTGGGTAGGGTCATGCCCCAGAATCTTTTATCCATTCATTAATAAGTGGCAATGAGTTTTCCTATCCACAGGCTGGCACTGGGCATAAATGTATTGCCCCAAAAACCCCTTAAGAACACTGTTGGAGCTGTGCAAGGCAGGAATAGCGCTGCACCTGCTGTTGTGACCTGTGAGGCAAACCTTAAGGGTTGGAGCTCTTCTTTATACCCTTGACCCCAAAGTGGACTCCAGGAGCCAGTTAACTGGTATCCTGGTAAAGTACAGGGATACAAAAGCTGCAAGAAGCTTACTTTCCTGACAAACAAATCTGACGAGTTCCAACTGGACCCACTCTGGACACATGTGGTGGCTTCTACTGGAGGGGGGCCTGACCCTTAAGTGATGACTGCAAAGGTCAGAGTTTACTCCTTCTGCTTAAACTGCAAAATCAGGGACTTTGAAACTTTTTATCAATTTTTTCTCTGAGCAACCAATGGGAGTCAGGGACAGACATCAAACATAGGCATCAACATCAAATCGCGAGTAAGATTTAACTTGCTGGTCTGGCCGGCTGAAGGAGATCTGACTTCTAGAAAAGTTTATAAGTCCGAGCATTGAAGGTTTCACCAAGAGCAATGCCAGGCTGAAGCCGATCAACCTTGAGACCTTCCTGGGCACAGATGCAAGACTTCATCTCCTTGGTGCTTTCCCGTTTTCATCAACAAGCTCACAGTGACCTTGCTCCTCAGAAACAGACTATCTTCAAAGCCTGAATTAGATACAGCTTACACCTTGCTCCTCCCCTGATGACTCTTCAATGATCATTTTCTATCCACAAAAACGTCTAAGTCTGAAGATAACTCTTTCACTGGGACCAGACTGGGTCTCAAATATGGCCCACACTACATTGTTGTTAGCTTTGAATGTCTAGTGTGACCTATTACTTCTCAAAAGATTTACTCATTTTCTCAAATTAAGTCTCCCTGAACAGTGCATAACTAACAGGTGCTGAACTCAGATTTAAATTATTGAAACCTGTACTGGACCTAACTAGGACAGTGGCTGTATTACCTGTTGTGGACTATGTTAACCTGAACTAATAACCCACTTTATTGCAAATACAAATTGCCAACGGTAATAGAAGTAGCATGCATGTTGAGTCCTGACAAAAAAATATGAGAAGTCTGTTGCAGTGAAAGAAAAATAAAAAACATATTTTTATGTAAAATGCATCTGTGAAAAAAAAGAAAACAGCGTGTGATGATTCAGTGTATTTTGAAAAATAGCCTGCCACAAACAACAATGAACGCACTCCATGGGAAGTGGAATGATACACTAAACAGCCAATGAGAGTTATATACTCCTACATCCCTAGCCAAAGAACACTCTGTATATATTTTTTTAAAAAATCTAACAATAGGTAGTGAAAACATCTGGGCCATAATGACAGACCAAAAAATTCGAACAAAAATTCGAAGTTTCCAATTCCTGGATCCCAAACATAATATAGAACTTCGTTCCCCAAAATGCAAAGGGTAGCAGAATTGATATGGTACAACCCTGGGCCAACAAAATAAATTAGAGGTTTTACCCTTTGATTCACCCATGGTACTTCAGCGGCCTTGTATTAACTTCTGAACAAACATAGGAAGAGAAGACCTGGAAGAATACACAAAGCGACCAGGGCTCTTAAAGTCAGTGGTGGCAGCTTCCACTCTTCGCTGCCCCTAATTAATGTCCATGGAAGATTTATGGTCAAAAGTCTCCAGCTATCATAAAATTCAACTTCTCATTTTGTTGTAGGCCAGAACAGTGCATACTAGTTAGTCAGTAATTAAGTTGTAGTGGGTCTGATTTATATCCAAGAAGTTGTGACAAATGTTTCTCTGCAACCCTGAGGACGTACAGAGTTAATACTCATACGGCCACGCTGTTTTTTCACAGGTTTATTGCCACACTAACCATACCTTTCAGATTGATTTCAAGAAGCTATGAATTGTTATACACAGCATGAAATAAAATGAACAAATGCCCGAGTGGTAATTTGAAATACAGTAGCTAGTGATTATTTCACATAACACATAAGACTTTTCATTAGAACCCTAAACCAGTAGCATATCATTATTATTCATGGATAGGTAGAAAAATGCATCTCCCGAATGACTTCAGTGATGAGAGAGGCAAGACTAATAATTTTTTCTGCTAACTAAAAATATTCTTTAGACATCATTATGCAAATCAAGAATGAAATATGAACCTCCATCGAAACTAAATTGAAAGCACAGTATAGCAGACAGGATATATTTTCCCAGACTACACCTGAATTTCAAATGTAACCAATATGTTTGTGTTCCTCTGTGTCTATATGTCGTTTGTTCTACTGTTTAAGAGTAAGTTACATATTTACAGCGAATGAGTAGAAAGGAAATTATTAATTATAACTTTTCCATCGAGGTAACAAAAGTAAATGAAGTAGCTGACCTGCACACAATTAGGCTTTCTGTCACAAAAAGGAACAGTTCGAATGTTTGCCAAGAAATTAAACTTGAAGATATCTTCAGAAAATGTAAGTGTATTTTATTCTAAGAAATTAATTACATTATTAAATACATTGACGACTGTACACATCCTTTTTGTTCTTAGTAAGTGCAGAGTACTGCAAGCAGGAATAACAGCCAAAGGGCCTGATTACGAGTTTTGCAGTCAGTGTTCTGCCATTGCTGCAGTGACAGTCTGACTGACGGCGGCTTGACGGTTGGACCACAGTATGATGCTTCATGTGGGCCTATGGTAGCAAAGACTGCCACGGTCCCACCAGCACCAGCCAGGCAGGCAGACCACCACAGTTATGAGGCAACCAGCATGTATCAGCAAGCGTAAACACAGTGCATCTCACAAACATTCTGACGCTGCTCATTGATGGAGCCCAAAATCCACACTGTTGTGGCACAACTGAACTTAAGTACACACATCGGCCTGTGTCATTACGCTCAACAACCGATCATCGCGCTGTCATCTACATAAAATGGGGTCATTCTACGGGCACCAAGTGCACTTGTCATCATGTACACAGTCAGAATCATTCACAAAGAATGACACATTTATAACCACAAAATGCTCCCTTTGGGCAGGTCACTCATACTGCATCACAACACTACACAAAAACATGTCTTCACATCTTGGACACAAGGACAGTGAAGTGTACACAGCATTGTGTCAAACAACATCAACAACATAGCAACATCACATCTACCAATACAGCTGACACCTTCACCTTCTTCACATGTCATTGACTGCCATCAGATTCAACACTTATGTATGGATGTGCCATAAAACACATATGCCACTTCCATGAAACAGCCCTGCAGTGGATCCACACATCACCCGCATTGCAACACAATGGAAGGACAATGGGATGCACATTAATCTGAGAGACAAATATACAAATCTCACTATGCAAACAATAAATGCACAATAGGGATGGGGGCATCAGTAGCACTCAGGGAAGGATGCTGCACTGGGACACATATCACTTTGCAAATGTCCCGAAAAGAAAAGTTCCACAGGAACTGGATCTGCAGGCATTTCAGGGAGAAACAACACTAGAGCCAAGTGACATGCTTATCTACAGAAGTGCAAGTCAAGAAAATACATACAACAGCAACAGCATGGGCCATACATCTAGATAAAGTAACTGCAAGGAACACACAGCAAAATGGACACACGCTCAGTCAAATGCAAAGGAAGCTAGCACAATTGAACACCCTCCATGTCTGGACAAACAAAACTTGAGGTCCTACACATGAGACAAATATACAGTCCATATCAGGATGCTGACATTGGACAATCCAAAATGAAATACTTACCATACCAAACAGAACACAATGCAATGACACCCCAATTGTATTAACACCTACATACCAATACAGTCAACATTTACCTTTGTATTGGGTGACATCAGCACTACTCACATATTACAAATAGCAACAAAGAGATCAGCAAGCAGGCTGAAACACACACAACTGTAGGCAGACAACACAAGTTACTCAGGAACAACATAAATATAGAAAAGGAATTGCAGGACAAATGTGTACCCAAAAACACAACTGTTTGGGTTTATTTAGAACAAAATGCAAAATGTCAAAGGCCATTGACCAGTCGAGCAGTTTGTCAGCGCACAATTCTGTGCCCACACTTGACTACTATTACTGCCAGGGAACCTCCATAGGAAGGGGCATCTAGTGTGCAGGCAGGCACATCAGGGATCATCGCTGGGGGAAGAGGATGGGTCGGATTTGGGATGAGTGGGTTTGAGTTTGCGTTTGGAGGGGTGGACTAATCTTAAGAAGGGTGGTCTTCTTCTTGGGGAGGAGTATGAGTGCTTGCAGGGGGGAAGGTGTGATAGATGAGGACTTGGATGTGGAAGGGATGGGTTGGGATGTAGGTCGGGGCTTCTTGGGTTTGGGACAGGGGTGAATGGAGTAAAGGGTTAGGGCAGGTTAAAAAAAAACATTTCTTTGGAACACGGGGACAGTCATCAGAAGGTGTTTTGGATTTGGAGGTTGAGGGAATGGTTGTCTAGTGTGTTGGTGTTGATGCCTTGGGTGTGTGTGTGTGTGTGTAAGGTATGGTTATGTTTGGGTGGTGTCTGTTGCATGTGTGAGTATGGGCATTTGCATGTCTTGAGGGCTGGGAGGTGGAGGTGCTGGGTAATGTGGGAGTGGTGGATGTGTGTGTGTTTGCTGGGGTGATGTCTGGGGGTATGCTTGTAGTGGTGGATGTTTGTGTGTCTGTTGGGGTGGGATCTGCAGGCATGGTGGATGTGGTGGATGTCAGTGTGTCTATTTGGGTGGTCTCTGTGGGTATGATGGGTGCAGTGGATGTCTGTGTTTGTTCTGGGGTGGTGTCTGCTGGTATGCTTGGTGAGGTGGGTGTGTCACTGCCTGTTGTACTGGTGCCTGTGGTTATGCTTGATGTGGTGTGTGGGCCGGTGTGGGTGGTGGAGGTGACTGGGGAAGAGGTGGTTGATGTTGTGTGTGTGGGTGTATGTTGAATGCTTGCATTTCAATGTGTTTTGTGGTGTTTTGTTTATGTGTGCTGCTTGTGTGTGTAGAGGTAGGTGCATGCAGATGTGTCTGTATGCTTGGAATAGGTAGGGAAATGGGGGATTTGGATGGGGAAAAGGTAGGTTTAGGGGGAACAGAAGGTGTGGGTGAAGGCTGCCATCAGTGAGGAGGCAAGAGCCTGAAAAGATCTCTGTAGGCCAAACGAGGCACTATAAATTTCTTCCAGGAAAGCATTGGTTTGCTGACGTTGGCTGGCTAACCTCTGGATGGCATTCACAATGGCAGTCTGACCCACTTAGATACTACTTCGGAGGTCATGAGCCTCCTCCCTCAGGGCAGCAGTGATAACAGAGGCTGGGGTGGAGATGCCTGCAGCAAAGGAGACACCCACACTCTTGGGTGAGTGGGCATGACCAACTGGGTGGGGAACAACAGGAAGGGTGGTGATAGAACTGGGGTGGCAGACAAGGATGGCATTGGAGTATGTCCTGATGGGTCCGCCACCACCAGGGAGAGTGCAGTGGAGGTAGTATTTGATTATGATGATGTAGATGCAGTCTTTTTCATTTGCCTTGGCTGATGCTGCAAATACAAAGAAAAATAGGGTCACCACATGTCCTTGATCATGCCATCTGAACGTTAGTTACCCAAAGGAAAATCAGCATCTCAGACAACTCCAATTGCATGGCTGATGTGCAATTACAGTAACCATTTAACAAGTAGGAGGCCACATCACCTTTAATGCTTTGTCTCATGGAGCATACCTCAGTTACCTGTTGTCATACAGTAGTATGCCAATGCCAACGGTATTTCCACAGATCCCACACATGGTCATGCAGACATTTATTTGTCACATACACAATATCAGAACAATAAGAAATGAGGCTCCCAGAACATGCCATGTTGTTGACAACAGTACAGTAGACTGGAGAAGATGGCATGGAAATACAAATATCCACTATGCACACTTCCCTAAGTGATATTTGTCCATATGGAGTCATGGAGATAATACCAATGTTGCTCTGATTGGCCACACATTTGGCATGGAAATGTACACTGTAGACATCATTTGCCAATTGTCAGGTAAATATGTCCCCAAAATCCACAACACAATGAGTCACCAAGCCCCAGGGAAATCACCACTAATGTCTGGAACCCACCACAATTACATACTCTGATTGCATCAGTAGAAGACATTAGTCCTTTGTATATTGGAGAGACTCAGAGATTTGCAAGCACCTGTAGAAGACCCTCAACCTGTTGCCCAATGGGAAGCTACATCACTGTCTCCATTTCGGTCTTGCAAACCCAGAAGTCTGTGGAGGAATGGTTGTCCCCAATCACATGTGATTTCAACATAATTGCAAGTCACTCCATGATGCATGCCTATAGTCAGGTAACAAATCTTCCCCATTACACATGTGCAGTGCACTTTTCTAGATGATGCCACATCAATAGCCTGGAAATGCACATTGTGGCTAGGAGATCTAGTCATACACATCATTCTCTCATGGCTGCTGCAGTTGTACATGCCAAATGTCATGCTATGATGGCTAAGTGTATATGTGAGCCAAGAATCAAGGGTGACACACTACTGTCTGTGGCACCACATGAAATGTACTCCCATTGCAAATGGACTATTCAAACACAGGTTGGCATGCACATATATGTGAGGGAATACAGGAACTATGCCATGAATACAGATGGACCACGCATGAAACAGCAACATACACATTTTGTCGAAAGAGAAAGGGACACATGCCAACATGTAGCCACAAGGAATGTTGCCAACAGTGATGACACACTAATCATGTCCACTTAAAGAACAATGTGTGCCCTGTTACATGTATGATGGCCATATTCACGTTACAGACAGTAGTGAGGCACCAGCACCCATCACACACTGAAAACAGGTAGGCTCTGGGTGTCAGATGCCAATAGACTCATGTGACCAGACACATGAATGAGGAAGTGATCCATCATGCCCTTTCCTTTGGCCTGCAGCACTGGGGAGTAATGGTCTGTTGCATAGAATTTACACCCACTACAACAACAAGCATTAATTGATTGATCAATGTACACAGCCATGTGTTGTCCCTGGAGAGCAAATTGTTTGTGGATTGTACACAGTTGTGTCCTAGTTCCCTAGGCCAAGAGGCAAGGCACATCAGTATACACTACATTACATACCTACCCAAAAGATCACTCATCTACTGTGTCACACATGGCAATGTAACAGGCAGGATTATGCCCTGTACTCACCCCTTTGTTGCTGCTCTGCTCCCCTTAAATACCCATCAAGGTCTGGGTATGCCACCACCAGGATGCATGATATTCAGGGGGTCATGGTCCAATGTCCACCCTGCCCACATTGGGAGGACAGCCCCAGCTGGACCTCTGTGATCTTCCGGACCCAGAGTCTCAGGTCCTCCCACCTCTTGCTACAGTAGGCACTTCGCTGGTTGTGGACCCCCAGGGTATACACCTTCTGGGCAATGGCTCTTCATACCTCGTTCTTCTGATGTGCGTTGACCTGCATGGATATCAAATACAATCAAGATATTACAATCCCAATTTTTGGCACAAGTGGTTTAGTCACACCCCTGTCAGAAACACCAGGCTAGAAATTTCAAATTTGTTAACACACTGCAAGTGTAAAGCACACAAGCCCATAAGCAGACAGACATGACTACAGACTATATATATATATCCATCTACAGACTAACCCACTACCCTGCTTAGAGCCTACAATCACTAAATAGGCCTACTGACATCAGGTAGCCCATGCTCCAGCAACATGCACTGTGATGTGAGCCACCGAGAAGGGGGGGTGCTGCTACTGCTTGAACAGCCAGGTCTTGAGAGGTTTCCTGAAGGTAAGGAACCCTTTAGTCTGGCGCAGGTGGGAAGAGTGTTCCACGTTTTGGTGGCGAGGTGCGAGAATGATCTACTGCCAGGTGTAGTTCTGCAGACGCGTGGGATGGTTGCGAGGGCGAGGTCGGCAGAGCGGAGATGCCGAGTTGGGGTGTAGAAGGAGAGCCGTCTGTTGAGGTATTCTGGTCCGGTGTTGTGCAGTGCTTTGTGAGCGTGGGTGAGGAGTTTGAAGGTTGACTGGGAGCCAGTGCAGGTTTCTCAGGTGGTCTGTAATGTGGCAGTGGCGAGGGATGTCCAGGAGGAGGCATGCAGAGTCGTTCTGGATGCATTGCAGCCTCTTCTGGAGTTGGCAGGGATTTACCTCGAACCCATTCCTAATTGAGTCAGTGGACTGAGGCATTTAGGTCTGGTTTTGCCACCAGAGCCTCATACTGGCAAGATGAAAGGCTCTGCTGGTATACAGGGAGTGGGCTCAGTGCCAAAGTTGCATAGCCACAGTGACTTTACCACAGCCTGACTATGTCCCATACTGGGAGATACTTTTGAAAGGCCCTGGTCTCTGCAGGCTGAGCATACAGAACCTACATTACACTCCATTTCCATCACTTCCATGAACACCTGTATATCATGTGGCAATTTGGCATCTGGTGTGTGTCTGGCAACCTGAAGTGCAGAGTGAGCCAGGATATGTCTTCCAGATTAAAGTTTGGCAAGGCCAGATGTGGAGTGAAAGATCTGTGCCACTATACACATTGCTTACAAGATCCTCAAATGACACATACAAAATGCATACACAGCTCATGCTGTCATGCACATAAATGTCGCCTAACATTTACAAACATTGTAAAGAAAAATATATCAGTAGATGGCAGTAAAGTCTCCTCACCTAGTTATGTGCATCCAACAAAAGGAGGATCTAAGTCCCCGAAAACCTCAAACAACACAATGTGACTCAACTTACCATATAGTACTGGCCACAAATCCCTGCACCATGTTCATCCAATTGATGCCACACAAACTTCAATAACAGGCACACAAGAAGTCTAACTGGCACACAGGGGCAAATTGTGCCTAAGAGAAGGGAAAGGATAGTGCTGAACAGTATCAATTCTGTCTATGAGATTCTTATCTGCTCCTCTGGTGAGACATAGACCGGTCCATACAGGTGTAGGACCTCATCAGCAAGCCAGTCCAGCTCCTCTGGTGAGAAGGCAGAGGCCCTGTCACCTACTGGAAGTGCCATGATTGCCCCTAGAGGCAACACACAGCAGCTAAGGTCGTGGAGGTGTGGCTGGCAGCAGTGTTAGGAGTCAAGTGAGTAATTGTGCACAACATGGTGGTCATGTCCGCCACATACATGGTCATCACTGCCGGCGGACACAGCCACTGGGCTGCGACCGCCACAGGCAAGAACCATAGCCTTTGGCTGTGTCTGCCACAGTTGCAACCGTCTACCCCCTGATGACATCAGCCGTAGGTCGCTGGTGGTTCACAATGTCCTGTGGAGTAGGTCAGGCATCCTCCATTTTGGTGGTCTGAAATGCTGTATTTGGCTTTAAAAACTGCATCATACCTACAATATATGTTTAGTTGTATCACAAACATAAATATTATGGGGGTCATTCCAACCTCGGCGGTAAAAGGCGCTTACCGCCGTGCAGAAGACCGCCATTACACCGCCGCGGGAAACTGCCACAGTCATTCTGACCCACAACAGGCAAACCGCCAAAATACAGACATCCACAAAAGTCCGCCACACCAAAGGGCAGCGAGAAACTGGCGATGACCAAACTTCCACCGTCACACCAACAGAAATACGCCCACCCTATCACGACACACGAATCCACGCGGCGGTCTTTCAACCGCGGTATTCCATTGGAGGTACACACTGCCGCGCTCAAAATACACACGCATATACAAAACACAGCCACATTGGACAATTTGAAATACACACACCTGATACACAGACACACACCACTCCCACACACCCAATACAATATAAAACACACACCCACATCACCCACAAACCCCTACTTCCAGAGATTCGTGAACACGCACAGAGATAAGAGACCCGAGCACACAGACGCGCAATTCACTGTCACCCAGCAATACTACCACGCACGTCAAAATACACACCAATACACATCACCACACTTAGCACCACACAATCCACCCCACACATCACCCAAACCACCCAATGGCACCGCAAAGACACCCCAGATTTTCTGACGCTGAACTCAGGGTCATGGTGGAGGAAATTGTACGGGTAGAGCCACAGCTCTTCGGGACACAGGTGCAGCACACCACCATTGCCAGGAAGATGGAGCTATGGAGCAGAATAGTGGACAGGGTCAACGCTGTGGGACAGCACCCAAGAAATCGGGACGACATCAGGAAGCGGTCGAACGACCTACGGGGGAAGGTGCGTTCCATGGCATCCAGGCACAACATCGCGGTGCAGCGGACTGGCGGCGGACCCCCACCTCCTCCCCCAGAATTTACAACATGGGAGGAGCAGGTCTTGGCGATCCTGCATCCTGAGGGCCTCGCAGGAGTAGGCGGAGGAATGGACTCTGGTAAGTCATATCTTAATTACTTTATCCCCCCAACCCCACCAGCATGCCAACTCATACCCCCACCCTCACCCCCACCCCCATCACACCTACTCCTCGCAAATGTCTCACCCTCACAACCCACCCATCCCAACACCAAGCCCTGCATGCGACCATTAAGCATGGACACCCATCACCTAAGCATGCCCACTGCACATACCCATCCCCCCCCAAACCACCCTCACAAAAGCCCCCACACAGGAATGCAAGCACAGGGGTACACGGGCACCCACCCATTGCACGCTATGGCACACACAGAAGCAATAATCATACTATTATACCCCTGCAGGACCCGAACGCCACGTCACCGCGCAGGAGGGTCCACAAATGTCCACTCCACCCCCAGAAGAGGCCCACAGTGATGACAGCGCCTCTGTCTCCCTGGATCTAGATGACCAGCCCGGCCCATCGGGGACCTCTGGACAGTCGGTTCCCCTCAGACAGCCACAGCAGACCTTCCCCCCGCTGGGAACACCAGCACAGCACCCACCCAGCGGGCCCATATCTCTGTCCCCAGGACACGTCAATCAGCGTTGTGTCCACCACTACAGGGCACCCAGGTTAACCCACCACCCCAACAACAACAGGGACCTGGGGGCAGTGGTAGTGGGCACACGGTCCAGGGGACAGAGGCACAGGGAAACAGGGGAACTGGGAGGGCTGCTGTGCGACAGGGAGGGGACAGGCCTAGGGAACCCACCCTCCACGAGGCCCTCTCCTCCATCATGGGAGCATACCACCACTCCCAGGAGACAATGGCAACGGTACTGGCCAGGTTTCAGGAGATCCAGCTTCTGCAGGAGCAACAGTATATGGGGTTCAGGGAAGAACTAAGAAACATCAGTACCGCCATGGGCACCATCGTAGTGGCTCTGAATCAGGTAGTCACCACATTGCGGGACACTGTTGCACCACAAAGGGCCCCTGACACTAGCATGGACCAAGAACTGCCTACCACCTCTGCCGGCGCTAGTGGACAGGAGGCCCGACACAAGACCAACAGGCCACCAGAACCCCACCCCCTGCAGAAGGTGAACCACCCCGCAAGCGGGCCCTGAGATCCAGGAAGAAGACAGAGTAAGATGCCAAGACCCCCGCCAGCAAAGGATACCTCCCTCATTGTTATCCAACTGTCCCACATTGACACCTGTCCATTCTTACACTGCCCCTGCTCCACTTTCCACAGGCATCTGGACAATGCACTTGTGATACTGATAGTCTGGACTCTGCCATGGACAATCCTCCACCATCACACCTCAACGATTTGCAACCACCCACCAATTTAGAGCACTGTAATAAACACACTTAGGCCCGTATTTATACTTTTTGACGCTAATCTGCGCTAACGCAGTTTAGCGTCAAAAAAATTAGCGCCGGCTAACGCCATTCTGAAGCGCCATGCGGGCGCTGTATTTATAGAATGGCGTTAGCCGGCGTTAGCCGACCGGCGCTGCCTGGTGTGCGTGAAAAAAAAACACGTACACCAGGCAGCGCCGGCGTAGGGGAAAATGGCGTATGGGCGTCTAAAAATGGGGCAAGTCAGGTCGAGGCAAAAAAATCGTCTTAACCCGATTTGCGCCATTTTTTTACGACGCCCATCCCCCATCAACATGACTCCTGTCTTAGCAAAGACAGGAGTCATGCCCCCTTGCCCAATGGCCATGCCCAGGGGACTTATGTCCCCTGGGCATGGTCATTGGGCATAGTGGCATGTAGGGGGGCACAAATCAGGCCCCCCTATGCCACCAAAAAAAAAAAATAATACTTACCCCAACTTACCTTTTCTTCCCTGGGATGAGTCCCTCCATCCTTGGGTGTCCTCCTGGGGTGGGCAAGGGTGGCAGGGGGTGTCCCTGGGGGCAGGGGAGGGCACCTCTGGGCTCCTTCAGAGCCCACAGGTCCCTTAACGCCTGCCCTGACCCAGGCGTTAAAAAGAGGCGCAAATGCGGGGTTTTTTGCCCCGCCCACTCCCGGGCGTCATTTTTGCCCGGGAGTATAAATACCACGCACATGCCTCGGAGTCATTTTTTAAGACGGGAACGCCTCCCTTGCATATCATTAACGCAAGGGAGATGTTCACGCCAAAAAATGACGCTAACTCCATGAACTTTGGCGCTAGACGCGTCTAACGCCAAAGAATAAATATGGAGTTAGTTTTGCGTCGAATTTGCGTCTAAAAAAACGACGCAAATTCGGCACAAACGGAGTATAAATATGCCCCTTATTGCATAAAAGAATCTGGAGTCTGGCTGTGATTATGTACAAATGTATTAGACATTACCGTGCCAAATAGCATATTCACATTGTGATGCCCTACATACCAATGTCACACAGCTGTAGTCCATGGGGAAATAAAGCAGATGTCACGCAGTGGGGCCCACATCTCTGAAATTGGAAGGGAAAGTCACAGCTCAGTTACCATACACTGGGGGAAAAGGACAGACAGTAGAGAGGTAGTAGGGGTTAAGTATATGTAATATGCCGGTGTGGATTCTTACCTGTGTGTCATTGAAAATACTGCTGTATTACAGTGTTCCTGTTTTCTATGTCGTCCTCTTCGCCTTCCTCCTCTTCACTCTCCACAGGCTCCACAGCTGCTACAACACCACCATCTGGACCATCCTCCTGCAGAAAAGGCACATGGCGTCGCAAAGCCAGCTTGTGAAGCATACAGCAGGCCACAATGATCTGGCACACCTTCTTTGGTGAGTACATTAGGGATCCACCAGTCATATGGAGGCACCTAAACCTGGCCTTCAGGAGGCCGAAGGTCCACTCGATCACCCTCCTAGTTCTCCCATGGGCCTCATTGTACCGTTCCTCTGCCCTTGTCCTGGGATTCCTCACTGGGGTCAGTAGCCGTGAGAGGTTGGGGTAACCAGAGTCTCCTAATAGCCACACACGGTGCCTCTGGAGTTGACCCATCACGTAAGGGATGCTGCTATTCCGCATGATGTACGCGTCATGCACTGAACCAGGGAACTTGGCATTAACATGGGAGATGTACTGGTCAGCCAAACACACCATCTGGACATTCATGGAATGATAACTCTTCCTGTTCCTGTACACCTGTTCACTCCTGCTGGGGGGGACCAAAGCAACATGTGTCCCATCAATGGCACCAATGATGTTGGGGATATGTCCAAGGGATAGAAATCAGCCTTCACTGTAGCCAAATCCCCCACCTCAGGGAAGACGATGTAGCTCCGCATGTGTTTCAGCAGGGCAGACAACACTCTGGACAACACCTTGGAAAACATGGGCTGGGACATCCCTGATGATATGGCCACTGTTGTTTGAAATGACCCACTTGCAAGGAAATGGAGTACTGACAGCACCTGCATTAGAGGGGGGATCCTTGTGGGTTGGCGGATTGGTGACATCAGGTCTGGCTCCAACTGGGTACATAGTTCCTGTATAGTGGCTCGGTCAAGCCTGTATGTCAGTATGACATGTCTTTCCTCCATTGTCGACAGGTCCACCAGCGGTCTGTACACGGGAAGATTTCTCCATCTCCTCGCATGTCCCAGTGGACGGTGCCTATGAAGGACAACAGCGAGCACAGAGTCAATCAACCCACAGGTACGTAACCACAGCTTGCACACAACACGATTCCCAATGCATTGAATGGCTTGTATGAGTGTCGATGCAAGGCCTAGGTATGTGTGACGCAGTAGAAAATAAGGGATGTGGGCCCTTGAAATGGCGGCTGCCTGACCTGTGAAGTGTGACAATGGGATGTGAGGTCAATGCGCTGGCGTGGGACACCGTGGCGGTAGGTGGTCGAAGACCGCGGCGCAAAGCTGCATTGGTTAACATTGAACCCTATGGGTCTCAGGAGCCAATGACGATGTGCGCCGGCGGTCGCGGTACACACCGCCGCGGTACGCACCGCCGCGGGCATGACCGCCATTTTCTATCTGCTTAATCACTCGATACCTGATCTTCCACAGGAGAGGACCTACACTGCAAGTGCTGCTGTGACCACGGTCTGGAAGAGACAATGGCTCATGCGACTGGGGAAAGGGCCCCTGCCTTCACTGCTCAGGAGTTGGAGAAACTCGTGGATGGGGTCCTCCCCCAGTATGCGCTACTCTACGGTCCTCCAGACCAACAGGTAAGTACACTGGGACTATGCTTTGTGGGCAATGCCTGTGTCGGGTGGATGAAAGATGGTTGGGAGGGGAGCGATTGAGGCATGCATCAAACGACAGATGAGAGCATGTGCCACATGGCAAGGGTGGGGATGGGGGGGGCCACTCAAATCGAGCATGCAGAAGGTGATGATTATTCTTCTCTCCCTGTACATGTCACATAGGTCAGCGCCCACCAGAAAATCGGTATTTGGCGTACCATCGCCAAGGACGTCCGGACCCTGGGGGTCCACCAGAGACGGGGCACCCACTGCAGGAAGAGATGGGAGGACATCCGACGCTGGAGCAGGAAGACGGCGGAGGCTCAGCTGGGGATGGCCTCCCAACGTGGGAGGGGTGCCAGTCGTACTTTGACCCCCCTGATGTCCCGGATCCTGGCGGTGGCCTACCCCAAGTTGGATGGGCGCGTGAGGACATCACAGCAGACACAAGGGGGTGAGTACACTCAAATCCTGGTGACTTTGCACGCAGTGGAGGTGTCTGGGTGGGGGAGGAGGGCTGTGGGTATCCCTAGGCCAGTGCGATATCTGTAGGCTAGGCCCCTCCGTAAGGCATGGCCCTGTGCCCCCGCCCCCCACCTCTGTAGGGTGCCAAGTACAGCTATTCATTGCCCTGTGTCATGTATATGAGCAGAGGTCGCCCATAGGCTTGTAGACCATGTCCCACGGATTGCGTAGTCGACCCCAAGTGCGCGGCGTAGTGCAGGGGGCTTCTGTGTCTGTCCTGTCCGCCAACGGTGTCGCCAATGCATGCACTCAACATTTCTTTATTTTTCCCCACCCCCCTTTTTTGTTGTCTTCCTGTTCATTTGTGCATTAGCATCATCAGGCGGAGGAGAAGTGGCATCGGAGCACGAGGGAGCTGCATCTCACATGGCCATGGCGGGCCATGCAACTGACTCGGATTTCACCAGTGAGACGGAGGGCGAGGGGAGCTCCACAGCGGGGACTCGTGCGGATGTCAGTGACAGCGACTCGTCCTCTGAAGGGAGCTCCCTTGTGGTGGCTACAACATCCGTGCCCCCCGCTACAACAGGTACAGCCGCCACCCAGCGCACCAGCACCGCCCTCCCAGCAGCCCCTCAGCGTTGGGAGCGTTTGCCCCGTGCCCGCTCACCAAGGAAGGTGGGCATCTCCTTGGCCCCAGGCACCTCAGGCCCTGCCCCAGTCACCCCTGCTGCCCTCAGTGAGGAGGTCATTGACCTCCTGAGGACGCTCATTGTTGGGCAGTCTACCCTTTTGAATGCCATCCAGGGTGTAGAAAGGGAGGTGCACCAGAGTAATGCATACCTGGAGGGCATTCATTCGGGTCAGGCTGCCCATCAACGATCGTTCAACACTCTGGCCTCAGCACTGATGGCAGCAATTGTCCGTGTCTCTAGCCTCCCCCCTCCAACTTCCTCCACCCAGACCCAATCCCCTGTACCTCTGCCTATCCCAGACACACCATCAGACCAGCCTGCACACACCTCAACACCCAAGTGAAGCTCATCCAGACATAAGCACCACACATCACACAAGCATTCACACAAGCAACATCCACATGCAGACATACCAACACCCACTGCCTCCACTGTGTCCCCCTCCTCCTCGTCTCCCTCCTCCCTCCCTGTCACGTCTACACTCACACCTGCATGCACAACATCTTCAGCCACTACGTCCATCACCAGCACACCCACCAGAACCCCCCGCACACGTGCAGTCACCACCCCCACTACCATTCACACGTCCCCTGTGTCCTCTCCCAGTGTGTCTGTCACCCCCTCTTCCAAGCTACACAAACGCAGGCAGCCACCCACCCAACAGCCATCCACCTCACGACAGCCTCCAGCCCAAGCACCTGCACCCAAAGACACCAGACTTCAAACTCCTACAACCACAACCTCCTCCTCCACTCCCATACCTACTACACCTACCCGTCCCTCTCTTCCTAAACTTATTTTCCTTTCCAAACTTGACCTCTTCCCAACAACTCCCCCACCCTGTCCATCTAAAAAGACTCCAGTCAGCACCTCAGCCACCACAACAGCGGGCCCTGTGAAGACAGTCTGCCATGGACTGTGGAGTCCCCCACCCTCAAGTGCAGCCAGCTCAGTAGGGAGCCAAGGCACGGGCAGCCCACCGCCGCAAAAGCATGCCAAAATTGTCAGTGCCCGGCGCGAGAGGCCTAAAACACCTGGGACCAAAATCCCTACCATGGCTCCGGCAGGGAGTGTGGTGCCACCTGGCACACCGCCAAAGGTGGGGAAGGGCCACAGGCGACCAGGGAAGGCTGGGAAGGGCAGCACGCCCGACAAGACCGCCAGCAGCCCAGCTGAGCAGGAGGGCCCCGCATGCCCCATCCCAGGTGGGCAGGAGGACACCAACAGGCCCGGGACTGCAGCCCAGGAGGGCCCCACCAGGCCGATCCCAGGTGGGCAGGAAGGCGCAGCCAGCCACAGGTCAGGTGGCGAATGACCTCCACGCCATGGGCTGATCCCCTGAACTAGGCACTCATCCGAAGCACCGCTGCGCTGGGCCCTTCATCTCAAGCACCGCTCCGCTGGGCACCGCAGTCTCAAGCACCGCTCCGCTGGGCACCGCCGTCTCAAGCATCGCTGAACTGGGCCCTTCATCTCAAGCACTGCTCCGCTGGGCCCGCCGTCTCAAGCACCGCTGAACTGGGCCCTTCATCTCAAGCACCGCTCCGCTGGGCCCTTCATCTCAAGCACCGCTCCGCTGGGCACCGCCGTCTCAAGCATCGCTGAACTGGGCCCTTCATCTCAAGCACTGCTCCGCTGGGCCCGCCGTCTCAAGCACCGCTGAACTGGGCCCTTCATCTCAAGCACCGCTCCGCTGGGCCCTTCATCTCAAGCACCGCTCCGCTGGGCACCGCCTTCTCAAGCACCGCTCCGCTGGGCACCGCCGTCTCAAGCACCGCTGAACTGGGCCCTTCATCTCAAGCACCGCTCCGCTGGGCACCGCCGTCTCAAGCACCGCTCCGCTGGGCACTGCCGTCTCAAGCACCGCTGAACTGGGCCCTTCATCTCAAGCACCGCTCCGCTGGGCACCGCCGTCTCAAGCACCGCTCCGCTGGGCACTGCCGTCTCAAGCACCGCTGAACTGGGCCCTTCATCTCAAGCACCGCTCCGCTGGGCACCGCCGTCTCAAGCACCGCTGAACTGGGCCCTTCATCTCAAGCACCGCTCCGCTGGGCACCGCCGTCTCAAGCACCGCTGAACTGGGCCCTTCATCTCAAGCACTGCTCCTCTGGGCCCTTCATCTCAAGCACCGCTCCGCTGGGCCCTTCATCTCAAGCACTGCTCCGCTGGGCCCTTCATCTCAAGCACCGCTCCGCTGGGCCCCTCATCTTAAGCACCGCTTCGCTGGGCACCGCCGTCTCAAGCACCGCTGAACTGGGCCCTTCATCTCAAGCACCGCTGGCCCACTGGCGGAAGGGGCAGGCCTGCATCTGTGTCGGGCAGGGCTGCACGAAGCACTCTGGGCACTAGTCCCCCTCCAGTACCAGTGGAGACTGATATTGACTTGAGAGACTGTGGCTTTGCACTCCCCAGGATGGCACAGTGGGCAAGCCACCCACTGTAGAGACTTGGGAGACTGTGGCTTTGCACTCCCCAGGATGGCACAGTGGGCAAGCCACCCACTGTAGAGACTTGAGAGACTGTGGCTTTGCACTCCCCAGGATGGCACAGTGGGCAACCCACCCACTGTAGAGACTTGAGAGACTGTGGCTTTGCACTCCCCAGGATGGCACAGTGGCCATGGAGGCCCCTCGTGGATCTGGCGTTGTGGACTCATCTGGCTGAGGTGCCCCCCCTTCCCTTCCCCCGGAGGTGCCTGTAGTTTTGCTATCTGATGCCCCTGCAGTGTTCTCTCCGTTGGAGTCAGGTATCCTGTGTGGGCTTTGCCCATGTGATTTTGGCCCAGTGGCCCATGAACAATGGCTGATACACATATCGGACTGGACAATTTATGTATATAAAGTTTTAGATGTGTGAAATATTTTATAATCAGTCATACAATATATTTCTAAGTTTATAATCATTTACTTTTGTCTTTGCATTCTTCCGGGGGGTTTGGGGGGGTAACTGTGATGTGTTGCTATGCATTGATGTGTGTGTTGTAGTGGGTGAGGGTGAGGGTGGGTGTGTCGCATATGTGTGTCCCCGAATTTTTTTGCCTCCCCCTACCCCTGTGTCGTAGGTGCAGTACTCACCGTTGTCTTATGCGTCGGCGTTCGTGCTCCTGGTAGAGGAGCAAGAAGACAATAGCTGGGAGGATGTGGAGTTCGGGTTCCATGCTGTCCAGATTCCTCGTGGGGTGTATGGAGGTGAGCGTTTTCTGTTTGAAATGTCTGTTTCTGCCGTGTTTTTATCGGCGGGGCTACCGCTCCGGAAAAGGTGGCGGATTGGTGGGTTGTGATAGGGTGGGCGGTACATTGTCTCCCGCCTGTCTGTTGGCGGTGACCGCCGCACTGTTTGTTTGTCCCGCCGTGGCGGGCGGTGTGTTAAAGTGGCGGTCTCTGTTGGCGGTTTCCGCCAGGGTCGGAATTGCATTTTTTTACCGCCAGCCTGTTGGCGGTTTTGCCGCCGCTTTAACACCGACCGCCAGGGTTGGAATAACCACCTATGTCTTGTCATGTAGGTCCTTCTAATCAACCACTGTTGTAGTCTGTTGCCGATCCCAGATGGTATTTAACAGCGGTGCATAGGCCACCACAGGTGACTGTCTTTTTGGTGGTCCCAATATACAGTCACATTTTGAGGGGCCATTGCGTAGCACACCTTTCAGTTTCTTCCAAATCCTTGTTGTGGGCACATCTTAAAAACAAAGGGGGTCACATGTGTAGTTGCCAGCTGTGATGTGTACTGGGTGTCATGTCTATCCAGTCAGAAAAGCTTTATCACATGATATTGCTGGCATGCATCATGTATGTTGATATGGACACACTGACTAATGTTACAAATAATGTCTTGTCACACATAGGTATGCTGGGAAAGGGCAAATTCCAAAACCTCCTGTCTACTGCCCGGTCTGTAGATCATGGAAGAATGCCATGTAGTAGAGAGAGGAACTGGACTGCAACTCCTAGGAGGCACTGTTTCACTAACTCCAAGACCCAGACCAGTGTTCGCTTGTCCACACCCTTTTTGGGGAACTATAATTTAAGTTTACTCTCCTGCGATGATACCTTTTGTCAAGTATGAGAGAAACATGACTCCTAAGATCAGGAAGGCCTTGTGTCTGTAAATCCAATCACCAGCCCAGTGTACACTTGCCCAAATACACCTGTTTCTCAACTCTCAATTGAAGAGTACTCACCTGGCAGGCTAACATTTGTATAGTGTGTATAATGGAGAGAGTGACCTGACTGTAAATCACAGAAGGAACTATGGGCCTGATTCTAACTTTGGAGGACGGTGTTAAACCGTCCCAAAAGTGGCGGATATACCACCTACCATATTACGAGTTCCATAGGATATAATGGACTCGTAATACGGTAGGTGGTATATCCGCCACTTTTGGGACGGTTTAACACCGTCCTCCAAAGTTAGAATCAGGCCCTATTTCTCTAACTCCAAATACCAAACCAGTGTTCAGGTGTCCGAATACTCCTGTTTGGAAACTCAAAAATTAAGTGTACTCACCTGGGTAGATCAAATTGCATAGTGTGTGTAGTACTGGGAGTGACATGACTGCTGAGGCCAGGAGACCCTGTTACTGTTAGTCCACTCATCAGCCCAGTGCCCTCTTGTCCAAATACAATTTTTTGGTAACCCACAAACAAAGTATACTCACCTGGGGAGATCACATTTGTTTAACCTCATCGGTGCAAGTGTCAGCCACTGGCTAACACACTCACACCCTCCCTGGTGCGGGTCATGATCCGTGACCGACACCAGGGAGGGGTTTGAAAAATACTCTGGTGCCCCGGAGGATTTTTTTTGTTTGTTTAAAAGCCCCTCAAGAGACACGGAAGAGCTGTGCTCTGCAATCCACAGCCAGGAAACCCCACTAGACACCAGGCATTACACTTACAGGGGTTCAACCCCTCTCCAAAAAATATGTTAGTTTACCCCTGGCGGGGCGCGATTGCACCCCCCCAGGGGTTAAAAGTAAATTCATTTTTTTTTAAATGAAACTGACTGGAGGTCGCCCATGAGCATCACTGACCCCCTGTGGGTGAAATTTGTTATATAGAAGTATGGTTTCCCTGGGAGCCATGATTGCTGCCCCCCTCAACAGCTATTAAAAAAACAACATATATCTATATTGATATATATCTGTAGATATATCTATATCTATATCTATATATATATATATCTATATATATATATATCTATATCACTTATATCAATGCATGTGTGAGTTCCCTGGAGGCTGTGATCTCTTTACATATATATATAGGTTTTATCTATCTATCTATCATATATATATTTTATATATATATATACATTATATATATATATATATATATATATCTCCGCCACCAGTTGTCTTGCAGCGCACGTCTTCAAAGCAATGCATATACTCCAACCGACGCGTTTCAACAATAGGTTTTAGGTAGCAATAAAAAAGTCAAGCTAACTCTTGTGATTATGTTTCTGATAGAGAAGGATCAGACTTTTGTCTAGGGGCAGTTTTGATGCCATAGAAGGTTTATTTGCCTGCTGCAAAGATCAAATCTGTATGGTGAGTGAACTTAAATTAAAATTTCCCAAACAGGTGTATGTGGACAAGTGAACACTGGTCTGGTGCTTGGAGTTAGTGAAACAATGCCTCCTAGGATTTGCAGTCAGGTTCCTCTATTTACTACAGACACTCTACAAAGGTTGAGTATCACATATCTGTATGCAGACTGCATTTAGGTTTGGTCATACATTTGCCTTTTGAGACATACCATGAGTCATGTTATTATTACTGGATATTGAAAGACAGGCCCCATTTCAACTTATGGCATGAGATGGGTCTTGGTAGCTGTGCTGTTGGGCCCAACAATGCAGACTGACAGTGTTAATAGTCAGATACTCTGGGTATTGAATGTTGGTGGGGTACATGATCAAGACAGTGGCAAACGGTGAGCTGTGAGCGTTCAGGACATTGCATTTTTGTGATATTCTTAGTGTTCTAACTTAACAGACTCCACTCCCCCCTCTATTCCCATCAAGCCCCCAGGATGCAGGATGGCCAGGACCTTCTCCTCCCAGGAAAAGAGATGTAATGGGGCACTGGGAGGGCCATCACCAGTCTTCTTGGCCTGCAGCTGGTGCCTGGAAACCAGGTAATGGACCCTGCCCTTAGGGTCCTTCCACCCCTTCCTGATGTTCTCTTTTATGTGAAGGGTGGTGCCTTCAGCATTCACTCTCTCTACCATCCTGTCCCACATTTCAATTTTCCTACTGAGAGGACTGTGCTGGACTTTTGACACTACTCTTATGAGTTCATCCACCATGACTCTTAACTCATCTTCTGAAAAACAGGGACTTTTTGACTGTGACATGGTGGCAAAAACAAAACAAATGGGCGACAGTGACTTATTAAACAGGGGATGTGCAAAAGGGTGTGAATGGACAAAAGTGTGTGCAGGGTGTTCTAAGGAGTAATGAAAAAAGGGTACCTAATCTATGAAGTGTTTGGGAAATAAGGTGCTCCGGCTTCTGTTTTTTGAAAATGCAAAGGATTGTCGTCTGTGAAGTGGTGTGTTTTATAGTGTCCATTGCAGGTGTGTCCACTGTGACAATTTGTGTCTGCTGTGTTGTTTTTCAAATTCATTCAATGTGCAGTTGTCTATTGCTTTGCTGACCGCAGACTGCTGTGGTTCAGACTACCATTCCGCCATTGGCTGACTGCCATGAAGGGTCGACCACGGCAACTATGTGTTTGTAAGATGCTCAGTGTTTGGCCGTGGCGCTGTCGGTGCTAGAGGTCAGAATGCCTATTTTCCAGACTTCTGCACCGCTGGCAGTCTGCCATTTTTGCTTGGCAGTTCTGCCTTTCTAACTCATAATAGGGTGGCCTGAAAGACAACCAGTATGGGGGTCTTTTCAGGACTGCCAACATGGTGGTCTAGCAGTCTGACTGCCAAACTCATAATATATATGTATATATACATTTGAATTTCCAAGGACTCCTGCCCCAGTGCATGACCTTCACCTCCAAGCACAGTCCGGTACACAAATACTTGCTATTAAAAGTTTTTTTTAAATTTCATCATTATAAAGTTCAAAGTGCGAGGTGGCACATAAAAAACCTGGCCTACTCGTTTCGGCAAAAACTTTCGACTGGGCCATCCTTTATATATATATATATATATATATATATATATATATATATATATATGTATACATATATACATATATATGTATATACGTATATATGCATGGTGAAGGCTGGGTTGGGTGGTTATAGGGGGTTGGCTGCAGGGTGTGGTCGTAGGTGAACCCCCCTGGTGTGAATGGCCCAATGCCGTGCATAAGTCAGGGTGGGTAGTTATGGGGGTTGGCCGCAGTGCATGGCTGCAGGCCAGGCCCTGTGGACAACCCCTAGTGTGCATGGCCAAAGTGTGCGTGAGGTAGGGTTGGGTAGTTATAACGGGTTTGCCGCAAGGCCAGGCCATGAGGCAAAGGCTGATGGTTGCACTGTTGTATTGCAATCAAAATTACTTTGTGTTAAAAAAAAAAACATAGAAATTCACTGACCAACGATTCACTGACCATTCATGGCCAAATGTTGATCATTGCATTGATGTATAGTAATTAACATTACTTTATGTTAAAAAAAAAAAGAACATGGAAATACACTAAAAAAAACAAAGGTTACAACGACGTAATTAGGAAATAGAATTTAGTAAAACAGAAATTCACTCAAAAAAATAAAGGTTAACAGGGCATTATAGTTACGATATGAATTGACTCTCATAAAAACAATAGAAAAATCCAGCAGTTACAGTTGTAGTTAGCTCAAGTAACTATAACTTGTGCCCTAAGGTAACTATAACTCGCATCCTCGCCATGCACTGCTAATTACCTCACATATTACATCAGTCATGACATCTTTGATAACATCACTGATAATGTAACATTTGCAGTAAAATTATTTAGCAGAAAACAGCATGGCTGGGGCGCAAGATATAGGTGGTCATTCCAACCTCGGCGGTATAAGGCGCTTACCGCCGTTCAGAAGACCGCCATAACACCGCCGCGCCCGCGGTAAACCGCCACAGTCATTCTGACCCACAACAGGCAAACCGCCAAAAATACAGACATCCACAAAAGTCTGCCACACCAAAGGCCAGCGGGAAACTGCCGATGACCAAACCTCCACCGTCACGCCAACAGAAATACGCCCACACTATCACGACACACGAATCCACGCAGCGGTCTTTCAACGGCGGTATTCCATTGGCGGTACACACCGCCGCGGTCAAAATACACACACACTTACAAAATACAACCACATTGGACAATTCAAAATGCACACACCTGAGACACATACACACACCACTCCCACACACCCAATTAAATATAAAACACACACCCACAAACCTCCACTCCTAGAGATTCGTGAACACGCACCGAGAAAGGACATCCGAGCACCCAGACGCCCAATTCACTGTCACCCAGCAATATTTGCACGCACTTCACACAACACAACAATACACATCACCACACTTAGCAGCACACAATCCACCCCACACAGATCACCCACACCACCCCATGGCACCGCAAAGACACCCCAGGTTCTCTGATGATGAACTCAGGGTCATGGTGGAGGAAATTGTACGAGTAGAGCCACAGCTGTTCGGGGCACAGGTGCAGCACACCACCATTGCCAGGAAGATGGAGCTATGGAGCAGAATAGTGGACAGGGTCAACGCTGTGGGACAGCACCCAAGAAATCGGGACGACATCAGGAAGAGGTGGAACGACCTACGGGGAAAGGTGCGTTCCATGGTATCCAGGCACAACATCGCGGTGCAGAAGACTGGCGGCGGACCCCCACCTCCTCCCCCAGAATTTACAACATGGGAGGGGCAAGTCTTGAACATCCTGCATCCTGAGGGCCTCGCAGGAGTAGGCGGAGGAATGGACTCTGGTAAGGCAAATCTTAACTACTTCTCCCCACCACCCCACCTGCATGCCAACTCATACCCCCACCCTCACCCTCACCCCATCACATCCTACTCCTTGCAACTTTCTCACCATCACAAACCACCCATCCCAACACCTAGCCCTGCATGCGTCCACAAAGCATGGACACCCATCACCTAAGCATGCCCACTGCACATACACATACAAACCCCCCCCCAACCACCGTCACAACAGCCCCCACAAAGGAATGCCAGCACTGGGGTACACGGGCACCCACCCATTGCACGCTATGACACACACAGAAGCAATAACCATGCTTTTATACCCCTGCAGGACCCGAACGCCACGTCACCGTGCAGGAGGGTCCACAAATGTCCCCTCCACCCCCAGAAGAGGCCCACAGTGAGGACAGCAGCTCTGTCTCCCTGGATCTAGACGACCAGCCCAGCCCATCGGGGACCTCGGGACAGTCGGTTCCCCTCACACAGCCACAGGCCACCACCCAGCGGGCCCATACCTCTGTCCCCAGGACACGTCAATCAGCGGTTTGTCCACCACTACAGGGAACCCAGGCTAACCCACCACCCCAACAACAACAGGGACCTGGGGGCAGTGGTAGTGGGCACACGGTCCAGGGGACAGAGGCACAGGGAAACAGGGGAACTGGAAGGGCTGCTGTGCGACAGGGGGGGACAAACCCAGGGAACCCACTCTCCACGAGGCCCTCTCCTCCATCATGGGAGCATACCACTGCTCAAAGGAGACGATGGCGACGGTCCTGGCTAGGTTTCAGGAGATCCAGCTTCTGCAGGAGGAACAGTATATGGGGTTCAAGGAGGAACTAAGAAACATCAGTTCCGCCATGGGTACCATCGTAGTGGCCCTGAATGAGGTAGTCACAACATTGCGGAACACTGTGGCACCTCAAAGGGCCCCTGATACTAGCATGCACCAAGAACTGCCTACCACCTCCGCCGGTGCTAGTGGACAGGAGGCCCCGACACAAGACCAACAGGCCACCAGAACCCCACCCCCTGCAGAAGGAGAACCACCCCGCAAGCGGGCCCTGAGATCCAGGAAGAAGACAGAGTAAGATGTCAAGACCCCCGCCAGCAAAGGATACCGCACTGATTGTCATCCCACTGTCCCACTTTGTCACCCTGTCCAACCTTAAACTGCCCCTGCTCCACTTCCCACAGGCATTTGGACAATGCACCTGTGAAAATGATAGTCTGGACTCTGCCATGGACTATCCTACACCATCACCCCTCACCGATTTGCAACCACCCATCCAATGTAGAGCACTTGAATAAAAACACTTATTGCACAAAACAATCTGGAGTCTGGCTGTGATTTAGAACAAATGTATTAGACATGACCGTGCCAAAATTTTCATTCACATTGTGATGGTAACAACCGCTGTCACACAGCTGTAGTCCATGGGGAAACAAAGCAGATGTCACGCAGTGGGGCCCACAGCTCTGAAAACGGAAGGGAAAGTCACAACACAGTTACCATACACTGGGGGAAAAAGTCAGACAGTAGAGAGGTAGGAGTCATTAAGTAAATATAATATGCCGGTGTCTACTCTTACCTGTGTGTCACTGAAAATACTGCTGTATTACTGTGTTCCTGTTCTCTATGTCGTCCTCTTCGGCTTCCTCCTCTTCACTCTCCACAGGCTCCACAGCTTCTACAACACCACCATCTGGACCATCCTCCTGCAGAAAAGGCACCTGGCGGCGCAAACTCAGGTTGTGAAGCATACAGCAGGCCACGATGATCTGGCACACCTTCTTTGGTGAGTACATTAGGGATCCACCTGTCATATGGAGGCACCTGAACCTGGCCTTCAGGAGGCCAAAGGTTCGCTCGATCACCCTCCTAGTCCGCCCATGGGCGTCATTGTACCGTTCCTCTGCCCTTGTCCTGGGATTCCTCACTGGGGTCAGTAGCCAGGACAGGTTGGGGTAACCAGAGTCCCCTAATAGCCACACCCGGTGCCTCTGGAGTTGACCCATCACATACGGGATGTTGCTATTCCGCAGGATGTAGGCGTCATGCACTGACCCAGGGAACTTGGCATTAACATGGGAGATGTACTGGTCAGCCAAACACACCTACTGTACATTCATCGAATGATAACTCTTCCTGTTCCTGTACACCTGTTCACTCCTGCTGGGGGGGACCAACGCAACATGTGTTCCATCAATGGCACCTATGATGTTGGGGATATGTCCAAGGGCATAGAAGTCACCCTTCACTGTAGGCAAATCCCCCACCTCAAGGAAAACGATGTAGCTCCGCATGTGTTTCAGCAGGGCAGACAACACTCTGGACAACACCTTGGAAAACATAGGCTGGGACATCCCTGATGATATGGCCACTGTTGTTTGAAATGACCCACTTGGTAAGAAATAGAGTACTGACAGCACCTTCACTAGAGGGGGGATCCCTGTGGGTTGGCGGATGGGTGACATCAGGTCTGGCTCCAGCTGGGCACACAGTTCCTGTATAGTGGCTCGGTCAAGCCTGTATGTCAGTATGACATGTCGTTCCTCCATTGTCGACAGGTCCACCAGCGGTCTGTACACGGGAAGATTCCTCCATCTCCTTGCATGTCCCAGCGGACGGTGCCTATGAAGGACAACAGCGAGCACAGAGTCAAGCAACCCACAGGTACGTAACCACAGCTTGCACATAGCACAATTCCCAATGCATTGAATGGCTTGAATGAGTGTTGGTGCATGGCCTAGGTATGTGTGACGCAGTTGGTAAATAGGCCATGTGGGCCCTTGAAATGGCGGCTGCCTGACCTGTGAAGTGCGACAGTGGGATGTGAGGTCAATGCGCTGGCGTGGCACACCGCGGCGGTAGGCGAAGCGTTGAAATCACCCTGGCCTAGGGATACCCACAGCCCTCCTCCCCACCCAGACACCTCCACTGCGCGCAAAGTCAGCAGAATGTATTTGTACTCACCCCCTTGTGTCTGTTGTGTCATTAACTTCTAGCAGGTATTGATTAGTTATTGTGAGATCACACCATCAGAAGGTATTAGTATGCCCATGCTGGCCCAAACAAGCAATTTATTTTCGTTTTTCATTTCGAGATGACAATTTACTAAAAAAATAAGGCCCATCCAGGGTGGTATGGCGTGTGTTAAGACTGTGGGTGAGGGTATTTATCATCACCCCATTTGGAGGCCTTGGAGGGAAGAATTAAGCTGTGCCTTTATGTTTACAATATTGCCCTCAACACCTGGGATATAGTATGGGACAATAAAACATTGAGGGTGTTAATGGTATGTAAAAAATGCCTCTGTGGTTCCCTGCAATGGTCAATTTGGATATTGGAATGCATATAACAGTATTTGGCTGTTTATGTGATGGCGACCTTAGGAACACGAAATGGAATGCGTTTGATTTTGGTAATGAGATCTATATATTTTTGAGCAACATTTTTTTAGTCACATGGAGGCTCATAAGTTCATTTTGAATCATGTTACACATGGTTGGCTGATATATACCTGGTGATACAAATTAGAGATGGCTATGTGAACCATTATATCATAATATGACCGCCACAGTGACTGATGAGGCCTTGTGATGCTAAAAGATGGTAAGTGCTTTTTCTATGTTGTTGAATTTGGTCTGCTGTCCAATGAAATTGTCTTGTCTATTTCATTGCTGAATGACTAAGGCCTGGTGTCAAAATGTGTCTGTCAAAGTTTTATTTTCTATTTTATGGCCAATGAAAATAAATACCAACATTGCTCTGTGAGTGCATGACTTTTCTGTTGTGAAATGAGTGTCTTGTAATTCCTTCCTCACACATCCCGACACATATATATGTGCATATATACACACACACATATATATATATATATGTATATATAGAAATAGCGGTTGCCACTAGGTAGTACTAGGTAGTTATAGTTAGTAGTTAGGACCTAGGGGGTTATTACAACTTTGGAGGAGGTGTTAATCCGTCCCAAAAGTGACGGTAAAGTGACGGATATACCACCAGCCGTATTATGAGTTCCATAGGATATAATGGACTCGTAATACGGCTGGTGGTATATCCGTCACTTTACCGTCACTTTTGGGACGGATTAACACCTCCTCCAAAGTTGTAATAACCCCCCTAGTCTCTATAGCAAAAGCAGTATATATATATATATATATATATATATATATATATATATATATATATATAGCAGTCAGGCGTTTTCTTGGCCATTACATTCTTCCTAAACTCATAGGAAGAAGGGAATGGTCCAGAGAACCCCTGACTGCTCTGTCTGAATTTTCCAAAATGGAAAACAGTTTTGCAGTCTTGATTTGTTAAGATTTGAGATTTTGTTAAGAAGTCTCTTTTGCATGTAGGAAGAAAGACCTTTCCTTTTACTACATGTAAGGCACCCCTAAGGTAGGCCCTACATAGCCCCATGGGCAGAGTGCAGTGTATGATTAAGGTGGGACATGTACTGATGTGTTTTACATGTCCCAATAGTGAAATACTGCCAAATTCGGTTTTCACTGTTGCAAGGCATACCCCTCTCATAGGTTAACACAGGGCTGCCTTTAACTATCCTTTAAGCGGAATTTCCCCTTAATGGCAGATATAGATGTGGAGTTTCAGGTCTCTGAACTCACAATTTTAAAACACATTGAGGGTGATTCTAACCCTGGCGGTCGGTGATAAAGCGGCGCCCAACCCGCCAACAGGCTGGCGGTCCAAAAAATGGAATTCTGACCCTGGCGGGAACCGCCAACACAACCCGCCACATTAACACTCCGCCCGTCACGGCGGTACAGACAAACAGCGCGGCGGTCACCGCCAACAGACAGGCGGCAGACAATGTACCGCCCACAGTATCATAACTCACCAATCCGCCACCTTTTCCGGGGCGGGAGCCCCGCCGATAAAAACACGGCGGAAACAGACTACGAACGGGAAAACGTTCACCTCTACGCACTCCACGAGGAAGGAGGACAGCATGGAACCCGAATTAAACATCCTACCTGCTCTTGTCTACCTGCTGATCTACCACGAGTATGAACGCCGGCGCAGACGACAACGGTGAGTACTGCACCTACGACACACGGAAGGGGGGAGGAGGAAAGCTTACGGCACACACATATGCGAACCCCACCCCCCCAAACTATGTACACACCAATGCAGAGCAACAAGTCACAGTGACACCACCCAAACCCCCCTGAAAAATGCAAAGACATAATTAAATTGTGAATAAAAATTTATGTACAAAATAGGCTCTGAAAAGTATTGGTCAACTAGCCAAAAAATCAATATCAAAATAATTCTATATACAGTGCAATGGATAACCGAGGCAATTAGTCCTGCACATCAAAAGAAAATCGAAGTGTCCGTGGGCCAAAGTGTAACAACACAAGGGCAAAGCCCACACAGGAGACCTGAGTCCTTTGGAGAGAACACTGCAGGGGCATCTGATGAAAAAACTACAGGCACCTCAGGGGGAAGGGAAGGGGGGGGCACCACAGCCACATGAGTCCATGACGCCAGATCCACGAAGGGGCCACTATGCCTACTGTGCCATCCTGAGGAGTGCAAAGCCACAGTCTCTCAAGTCTCTACAGTAGGTGGGTTGCCCACTGTTCCATCCTGGGGAGTGCAAAGCCACAGTCTCTCAAGTCTCTCCAGTGGTTGGTTTGCCCACTGTACCATCCTGGGGAGTGCAATGCCACAGTCTCTCAAGTCTCTACAGTTGGTGGGTTGCCCACTGTGCCATCCTGGGGAGTGCAAAGCCACAGTCTCTCAAGTCTATACAATAGGTGGGTTGCCCACTGTTACATCCTGGGGAGTGCAAAGCCACAGTCCATCAGGTGGATTACAGTCTCCACTGGTCAAGGAGGAGGCATGGTGGGCACAGTGAACCGTTAACAGTGCATGCAGGAAGGGCCCAGAGGAGCGGTGCTTGAGACGGTGGGGCCCAGCGGAGCGGTGCTTGACAGGAAGGGCCCAGCGGAGCGGTGCCTGAGACGGCGGGGCCCAGCGGAGCGGTGCTTGACAGGAAGGGCCCAGCGGAGCGGTGCCTGACAGGAAGGGCCCAGCGGAGCGGTGCTTGAGACGGCGGGGCCCAGCGGAGCAGTGCTTGACAGGAAGGGCCCAGCGGAGCAGTGCTTGACAGGAAGGGCCCAGCGGAGCGGTGCCTGACAGGAAGGGCCCAGCGGAGCGGTGCTTGAGACGGCGGGGCCCAGCGGAGCAGTGCTTGACAGGAAGGGCCCAGCGGAGCAGTGCTTGACAGGAAGGGCCCAGCGGAGCGGTGCCTGAGACGGCGGGCCCAGCGGAGCGGTGCTTGACAGGAAGGGCCCAGCGGAGCGGTGCCTGACAGGAAGGGCCCAGCGGAGCGGTGCTTGAGACGGCGGGGCCCAGCGGAGCAGTGCTTGACAGGAAGGGCCCAGCGGAGAGGTGCCTGAGACGGCGGGGCCCAGCGGAGCGGTGCTTGACAGGAAGGGCCCAGCGGAGCGGTGCCTGACAGGAAGAGCCCAGCGGAGCGGTGCTTGAGACGGCGGGGCCCAGCGGAGCAGTGCTTGACAGGAAGGGCCCAGCGGAGTGGTGCCTGAGACGGCGGGGCCCAGCGGAGCGGTGCTTGACAGGAAGGGCCCAGCGGAGCGGTGCTTGAGACGGCGGGGCCCAGCGGAGCAGTGCTTGACAGGAAGGGCCCAGCGGAGCGGTGCCTGACAGGAAGGGCACAGCGGAGCGGTGCTTGAGACGGCGGGGCCCAGCGGAGCAGTGCTTGACAGGAAGGGCCCAGCGGAGCGGTGCTTGAGACGGCGGGGCCCAGCGGAGCAGTGCTTGACAGGAAGGGCCCAGCGGAGCGGTGCCTGAGACGGCGGGGCCCAGCGGAGCGGTGCTTGACAGGAAGGGCCCAGCGGAGCGGTGCCTGACAGGAAGGGCCCAGCGGAGCGGTGCCTGACAGGAAGGGCCCAGCGAGCGGTGCTTGAGACGGCGGGGCCCAGCGGAGCGGTGCCTGACAGGAAGGGCCCAGCGGAGCGGTGCCTGACAGGAAGGGCCCAGCGGAGCGGTGCTTGAGACGGCGGGGCCCAGCGGAGCGGTGCTTGACAGGAAGGGCCCTGTTCAGCAGTGCTCTTCTGCACGGCGGGGCCCTGTTCAGCGGTGCTCTTCTGCACAGCGGGGCCCTGTTCAGCGGTGCTCTTCTGCACGGCGGGGCCCTGTTCAGCGGTGCTCTTCTCCACGGCGGCGCCCTGTTCAGCGGTGCTCTTCTGCACGGCGGGGCCCTGTTCAGCGGTGCTCTTCTGCACGGCGGGGCCCTGTTCAGCGGTGCTCTTCTGCACGGCGGGGCCCTGTTCAGCGGTGCTCTTCTGCACGGCGGGGCCCTGTTCAGCGGTGCTCTTCTGCACGGCGGGCCCTCTTCAACGGTGCTCTTCTGCATGGCGGGGCCCTCTTCAGCGGTGCTCTTCTGCACGGCGGGGCCCCTGTTCAGCGGTGCTCTTCTGCACGGCAGGGCCCTCTTCAGCGGTGCTCGTCCAGTAAGTCAAGGGAGCCAGACCTGGCCTGGACTCCCTGCTCAGTCGCCCTCCGACCGTGCTGTTGCTGGACCCTTCGGTGACGGAGTCCTGGGCCCTTTGGTGTCCTCCCTAACACCCGGGATGGGGCTTGTGGGCCCCTCCTGCTCCGCGCTCCTGCTGGCTGACTTCTCCGCCCTGCTGCCCTTTCGCTCCTTAGATGGGGCTCTCGGGCCCTTGCCTCCCCTAGATGTTGTGGCTGGTGAAGTGGGCGAACTTTGCTCCTTGGGGGCAGCCGTGTCAGTCCTCTCACGGCGGCCCTTTAGTTTCCTGGTCCTCTTGCCTGGGGGGGCTGGCTGTCCCCTTGCTGCTGATTGAAGTGTCACTGCTGGCAAAGGGTGGACTCCAGAACCCATGCACCACAGTGACACTCGAAGCTGGGCTGGTGGTGGCTGAGGTGCTCTTGGGACTCTTTGCAGATGGAGGGGGTGGGTCAGGGGAGGGAAAGAGGTTAAGATTAGCGAGGAAAAGGTTTTTAGGACCAAGGTAAAGGGTAGGAGAAGTGGTGATGGGAGTGGAGGAAGAGGATGTGGTTGTAGGAGAGTCAGGTGTGCTGTCTTTGGGTGCAGGTGCTTGTGCTGGAGGCTGTCGTGAGGTGGATGGCTGTTGGGTGGGTGTCTGCCTGCGTTTGTGTGTCTTGGAAGAGGGGGTGACAGACACAGTGGGAGAGGACACAGGGGACGTGTAAATGGTAGTGGGGGTGGTGACTGCACGTGTGCGGACTGTACTGGAGGGTGTGCTGGTGATGGAAGCACTGGCTGATGGTGGTGTGCATGCAGGTGTGAGTGTAGACGTCACAGGGAGGGAGGAGGGAGACGAGGAGGAGGGGGACACAGAGGTGGTAGTGACTGTTGGAATGTCTGCATCTGGGTGCTGCTTGCGTGAATGCTTGTGGGTTCTGTGGTGCTTGTGTCTGGATGAGCTGCCCTTGGGTGTTGAGGTGTGTGCAGGCTGGTCTGATGGTGTGGATGGGATAGGCTGAGGAACAGGAGACAGAGACAGGGTGGAGGCAGTCAGAAGAGGGAGGCTGGAAACAGGGACAATGGCTGCCGTCAGTGCTGAGGCCAGAGTATTGAACGATCGTTGATGGCAGCCTGACCCGAATGAATGCCCTCCAGGTAGGCATTGCTCCGATGCACCTCCCTTTCTACCCCCTGGATGGCATTCAAAAGGGTAGTCTGCCCAACAATGATGGTCTGAAGGAGGTCAATGACCTCCTCACTGAGGGCAGCAGGGCTGACAGGGGCAGGGGCTGAGGTGCCTGGGGCGAAGGAGACGCCCGCCTTCCTGGGCGAGCGGGCACGGAGCGTAGGCTGAGGGGCTGCTGGGAGGGCGGGGCTGGTGCGCTGGGTGGCGGCTGTACCTGTAGAGGCGGGGGGCTCGGATGTTGCCGCCACCGCTAGGGAGCTCCCATCCGAGGACGTGTCGGTGTCGCTGGTGTCACCGTTGTGGTGCTCCCCTCGCCCTCCGGATCACTGGTGCCCTCGGTGTCTGTTCCTGGGCCCACCGGGGCCTTGTGACTTGCAGCTCCCTCGTGCTCCGATGCCAATTCTCCTCCGCCTGATGATGCTAATGCACACATGCACAAGAAGATGAAGAAGAAGGGTGGGGGGAGAAAAACGAAGACCAGGTTGAGTGCATGCAATGTCAACACCGTTGGCGGAGAGGACAGACACAGGAGCCTCATGCACTAAGCCGCGCATTCGGGGTACACTACTCAGTACTTCTGACTAGGACAACAGGTCTAGAGACGACAAACGCGCACATGTGTCATGCTTGACCATCGATAGCTGTACTTGTCACCCTACAGAGGTGGGGGCCGGGAGCACAGGGCCATGCCTAAAGGAGAGGACTACACTACAGAAAGCGCCCTGGCCTAATGTCACCCACAACCCTCCTCCCCCACCCAGACGCCTCCACTGCGCAGAGAGATAGCAGAATGTGCTGATACTCACCCCCTTGTGTCTGCTGTGATGTCCTCAAGCGCCCATCCAAATCAGGGTAGGCCACCGCCAGGATCCGGGACATCAGGGGGGTCAGGGTACGACTGGCACCCCTCCTAGGTTGGGAGGCCATCCCCAGCAGTGACTCGGCGGTCTTCCTGGTCCCGCGGCGGATGTCCTCCCACCTCTTGCGGCAGTGGGTGCCCCGTCTGAAGTGGACCCCCAGGGCCCGGACTTCCTTGGCGATGGCACGCCAAATGTCCACTTTCTGATGGGCGCTGACCTATTTGACATGTACAGGGTGGGAAGGAAAAATTCATCAATTTTCTGTATGTTAGATGTGATTGGCCCCCCTTCCCCAACCTTGCCATATGGCACATGCTCTCATCTGTCGTGCGTTGCACTCCTCATTCGCCCCCCACCCCACCAACTTACATCCACCCCACTCCACACAGGCATAGCCCATTCAATGTGCACCCAGTGTACTTACCTGTTGGTCTGGAGGACCGTAGAGTAACGCATACTGGGGGAGGACCCCATCCACAAGTTTCTCCAACTCCTCAGACGTGAAGGCAGGGGCCCTTTCCCCAGTCGCAGCAGCCATTGTCACTTCCAGACCGAGGTCACAGCAGCACTTGCAGTATAGGTCCTCTCCTGTGGATGATCAGGTCTCGAGTGATTAAGCAGATAGAAAATGGTGGTCACGCCCACGAAGGTGTGTACCGCGGCAGTGCGTACCGCGACCGCCGGCGCACCTCGTCATTGGCTCCTGAAACCCATAAGCTTCAATGTTAGCCAATGCGGCTTCGTATAGCGGTCTTCGACCGCCTACCGCCACGATGTGCCACGCCAGCGCATTGACCTCACATCCCATTGTCCCACTTCACAGGTCAGGCAGTCGCCATTTCAAGGGCCCACATGGCATAATTTGTACTGCGTCACACAGGCCTAGGCCTTGCATTGCCACACATACACGCCTTTCAATACATAGATAATCGTGTGCTCGGCATGCTGTGGTGAACGTACCTGTGATTTGCATGACTCTGTGCTCCATGTTGTCCTTCCTAGGCACCGTCCGCTGGGACTTGCGAGGAGAAGGATGAATCCTCGCGTGTACCGACCGCTGGTGGACCTGTCGACAATGGAAGAACGCCATATCATACTACGATACCGACTTGACCCAGCCACTATACACGAACTGTGTGCCCAGCTAGAGCCAGCCCTGATGTCCCCCATCCGCCAACCCACAGGAATTCCCCCTCTAGTGCAGGTTCTGTCAGTCCTCCATTTTTTGGCAAGTGGCTCATTCCAGACAACAGTGGCCATGTCATCTGGAATGTCTCAGCCTATGTTTTCAAAACTTTTGTCTAGAGTGTTGTCTGCCCTGACGAAACACATGCAGAGCTACATTGTATTCCCTGAGGAGGTTGATTTGGCCACTGTGAAGGGTGATTTTTATGCCCTTGGACATATCCCCAACATAATTGGTGCCATTGATGGGACCCATGTGGCTTTAGTACCCCCAAAAGACGATGAGCAGGTGTACAGAAACAGGAAAAGTTACCATTCTATGAACGTCCAGGTGGTCTGTTTGGCTGACCAGTACATCTCCCATGTGAATGCCAAGTTCCCTGGGTCAGTGCATGACGCGTATGTGATGCGTAATAGCAGCATCCCTTATGTGATGGAACAGCTACAGAGACAACGTGTGTGGCTAATTGGTGACTCTGGTTACCCCAACCTGCCTTGGTTATTGACCCCAGTGAGGAATCCCCGGACCAGGGCAGAGGAACGGTACAATGAGGCCCATGGGCGAACTAGGAGGATCATCGAAAGAACCTTTGGCCTCCTGAAGGCCAGGTTTAGGTGCCTGCATATGACAGGGGATCCCTGATGTACTCACCAAAGAAGGTGTGCCAGATCATCGTGGCCTGCTGTATGCTTCACAATCTGGCATTGCGACGTCAGGTGCCTTTCCTGCAGGAGGATGGTCCAGATGGTGGTGTTGAAGCAGCTGTGGAGCCTGCAGAGAGTGAAGAGGAGGAAGACGAAGAGGACGACACAGACAACAGGGACAGAGTTATCCAACAGTATTTTCAGTAGCACACAGGTAAGAATCACCCACGCCATTTAACATTTACTGAAAGCCCCCTGCATCTTTACTTTGTGTATTTCCCCCCAGTTCTTTTAAACTGATGTTTGATTTTCCCTTCCCTTTTCAGTGCTGTATGACCCACTGCGTGACTTCTGCTTGGTTAGCTCATGGACTAATGCTTATTGACATCGGTATGTTGTCATCACAAAAATAACAGAACATTATTGATCAGTAATGTGTTATACATTTGTAAATAATACAGGCTGACTCCTGAATGATTTCAGTGCAATGAGTGATTTATTTTTAGTGCTAGATATTGGTACATGATATTAAAACGGTGATGGGTGAGGGTGGAGTTATGTCCATGGCAGAGCCCAGTTCTCAGTTTCACAGGTGCATTTTCCATATGCCTGTGGAAGGATGGAGCAGGGGCAGTTCAAGGTTGGACAGGGTGACACTGTGGGACAGTGGGATGACATCAGGGGGTATCTTATGCTGGCGGGGGTCTTGGCATCCTACTCTGTCTTCCTGTGAGATCTCAGGTTCCTCTTGCGGGGTGGTTGTTCTTCAGCAGGAGGTGGGGTTCTGGTGGCCCGTCGTTCTGTGGGGGCCTCCTGACCACTAGCGCCGGCGGAGGTGGGAGGCTGTTCCTGGCTAGTGACAGGGGCCCTTTGTGGTGCCACATGGTCCCGCAATGTGGTTTCTATCCGGTTGAGGGCCTGTACTATGGTCCCCATAGCGGTAGCGATGTTCCTGAGTTCATTGCTGAACCCCATGTACCGTTCCTCCTGCTGTGCCTGGATCTCGGTGAACCTGGCCAGTACCGTCGCCATCGTCTCCTGGGAGTGATGGTATGCTCCCATGATGGTGGTGAGGGCCTCTTGGAGAGTGGGTTCCCTGGGCCTGTCCTCCCCCCCCTGTCGCACAGCAGCCCTCCCAGTTGCCCTGTTTCCCCGGGCCTCTGTCCCCTGGACGGTGTGCCCACTACCACTGCCCCAAGGGCCCTGTTGTTGTTGGGGTGTTGGGTCAGCCTGGGTGCCCTGTAGTGGCGGACACACCGCTGATTGACGCGTCCGCGAGACAGAGGATGGGCCCGCTGGGTGGGAGCTGTGCTGGTGTTCCCAGAGGGGGTTGGGTCTGCTGTGGCCTGTGTCTGTGTGTGGGGAACCGACTGTCCAGAGGTCCCCGATGGTCCGGGCTGGTCATCAGGTTCTAGGTCGACAGAGCTGCTGTCCTCGCTGGGGGCCTGTTCTGGGGGTGGGATGGACAAATCTGGAGCCTCCGTGGCGGTGTGTTGGCGTTCGGGCCCTGCAGGGGTAAAGGAGTATGGTTATTGTTTCTGTGTGTGCCATGACGTGCATTTTGAGTGCCCTTGTCCCCCAGTGCTGGCATTCCCTTGTGGGAGGTGTTGTGAGGGTGGTGGGGGGGGGTGTATGGGTATGTGCAATGGTCATGCTTTGGTGGTGGCTGTCTATGGTTTGTGTTGGCATTCAGGGGTTGGTGTTGTTTAGGGTGGGTTGTGCTGGTGAGACATTGGCAGGGAGGTTGTGTGCTGGGGGGTTGAGATTGGGGGTGCGGGGGGTTGGCATGCTGGTGGTTGGGGGGGGTGAAGTAGTTGAGATTCGACTTAACAGAGTCCATTCCTCCGTGTACTCCAGCGAGGCCATCAGGATGCAGGATGTTTACTACCTCTTGCTCCCATGCTGTGAATTGGGGTGGAGTGGGTGGGGGTCCGCCACCAGTCTTCTGCACAGCGATGTTGTGTCGCGACACCATCGAGCGCACCTTCCCCCGTAGGTCGTTCCATCGCTTTCTGATATCTTCCCGATTTCTGGGATGCTGTCCCACAGCGTTGACCCTGTCTACGATCCTTTGCCATAGCTCAGCCTTCCTTGCTATAGTGGTGTGCTGCACCTGTGTGCCGAAGAGCTGGGGCTCAACCCTTATAATTTCCTCCACCATGACCCTGAGTTCTTGGTCCGAGAACCTGGGGTGTCTTTGGGGTGCCATGGGGTGGTGTGGATGAGGTGTGGGGTGGTGTTTGTGTTGATGTGCGTGGTGATATGTGGTGATGTGTGCGTAAATGTGGTGTGGGTGATGAAGTTGGGTTCCTGTGTGTGTTGGGGTTTTCGATTGCTGTGCTCGCTCTCTCTATCTCTATCTCTATCGCCTTCTCTCCGATTTCCAACTAGTGGGGGTTTGTGGGTGATGTGGGTGTGTGTTTTATAGTTGATTGGATGTGTGTGAGTGTTTTTTGTATGTGTGTCAGGTGTGTGTATTTCAAATTGTCCAATGTGGCTGTGTTTTGGAGCTGTGTGTGTATTTTGAGCGCGGCGGTGTGTACCGCCAATGGAATACCGCGGTTGAAAGACCGCCGCGTGGATTCGTGGGTCAGAATGGCATGGGCGTGTTTGTGTTGGCGTGACGGTGGAGGTTTGGTCATCTCCAGTTTTCCGCGGCCCGCTGATGAGGCGGCCTTCCTTGGATGTCGGGTTTTTGGCGGTTTCACAGTTGGTGGTCAGAATGACCGTGGCGGTTTACCGCGGCCGCGGCGGTAGAATGGCGGACTTCTGACCGGCGGTAAGGGCCTTTTACCGCCGAGGTCAGAATGACCCCCATTGTTTTGCAAAGTTGGTTTTTAAATTGTTTGTTTGCAAATCCCACTTTTAGAAAGTGGGCATTTTCTTGCCTAGACCATTCTATGCCTCTGCCTGCTTGTGTTTTCCACGTCTGGGTCAGACTGACAGCTGGGCTGTTGTGAATTCCCTCTAGAAAGTGACACAAAGGGAGCTGGGGTGTAGCCTGCATATCCTGATGAGCCATCTGGGCTGGACTGGAGGGAGGAGTGGTCACTTACACCTGAAGGGGCTGTGCCTGCCCTCACACAATGCAGTATCTGACCCCCTGGTGTGTGTCTGGGGATTGGCATGGGCAAGGCAGGATCATGTCAACAGCAGATACTTTCCTTTGAAGTATGCCTACTTCAAAGGCAGAAAGTTGTATAAGCAGTGGGCACAAAACCCCAGACTTTTAGAATCTTTCTGGATCAAGAGGAACCTCTGCCCAGGAGAAGAGCTGAAGAGCTGGAAGAGAAGCACTGCCCCTTTGCTGTGTGTGATTTGCTGGGTTGGCTTGCAGTTGCTGCTTCTGCCTTAAAAGAGAACAAAGATTGAACCCTGCTGTGTATCCTGCTTGAGAGAGTTCTCCAAGGGCTTGGAGTAGAGCTTGCCTCCTGTTGAAAGTCTCAGGAATATCAAAGACTTCATTCTCATCTGCCTACAGCACTGGGAACTGTGAGTTTTGTGCTGCAACAGACGAAAAACCACTGTGACGCATTCAATGATGCCACTAACTGCACCGTGACCTGCCAACGCCTCACGGGGTCGCACTGCCCCGCTTTGCACCACAACCCTGGTCTCACTGACACCACCATCTGATGCCGCCACCGTGCTGCTGCTTGCACCATGACCTATGGCCCGCGCACTCTGGCATCACCTTGATTACACTGTAGCCTGGGCATCCCTGATGACGACACTCCTGCTGACACTGGCACCGATTCCTGCACCGTGGCCTGTGGATACCGCTCTTGAGGTACACGAAGCACCGTCCCGTCGCACACCGCACCGCAACCCCGGTCCACCAATGCCAGCACCATCAACTCCAGTGTCGTCTATGCTGCCCGGAGCCAATCCCGCGCTGCATCGCCGACTTGGGCCTACCGACGACAGTGCTTTAGCAACAGCGACAACACTGCCTGCACCATGACCTGTTGACACCACACGTTGCAATGTCCCGCTTGGCACCGCAGCCCTGATGCCATCCACGCCAGCGCTCCTTACTTCATCAATCAAGAGCTCAATCTGCAACGCATGTGACTTCAAGGGCCCGATGACCCCTGCACCAACCTCAGGAACAGACACTGCGACTCCAGCGACGCCGCTCTTCAATCTCATCACAAGGATCCCAGTGTCCTGCAATTCCAAAGGTACTGTTTGCGGGTCCTCCCGACACTGTAGCTGGCCCGCTGCACCGCAGCTGGCCTGATCAGTTGGCTTTGTTGATCATAATGCTATGATAGCCCCAGGTGGAGCTAGCGACTTCAAGGAATTGTCTTTTTAAGTAACATTTGCAGAATTCATGTATTAATTTTTGTATGATGAATGTTTATCGTATTTGGTTGTTTTTTATATAGATTTTTTTTTTTAAACTGGTGTGGTGTCCTTTTGTAGTGTTTTCACAGTCTTACTGTGTGTTATGTGCAAATGCTTTACACATTGATTCTGAGATAAGCCTGACTGCTCGTGCCAAGCTACCAAGGGGGAGAGCAGGGGTTATCTGACCCGGGTTTCTCCCTTCCCCTGACTAGAGTGAGTGTCCCTACTTGGAAAGGGTGTAAGCTGACTGCCAACTAGAGAACCCATTTCTAACAATAAGAAATGCTACTTAGTATATCTTTATATGCACATCTGTGCATTCCAAAGAGAGGTTAGCAAGCAAAAGGTAAAGGATAAAGGGGGTCATTCCTACCGCCAGGGTAGGTGACGGAGGAAGCACCGCCAACAGGCTGGCGGTGCTTCCGGGGGCATTCTGACCGCGGCGGTAAAGCCGCGGTCAGAAAAGGGAAGCCCGCTGCCCCAGGGAATCCTCCAAGGCGGCGCTGCAAGCAGCGCCGCCATGGGGATTCCGACCCCCTTCCCGCCAGCCTGATTCTGGCGGTTTTCACCGCCAGAACCTGGCTGGCGGGAACGGGTGTCGTGGGGCCCCTGGGGGCCCCTGCTGTGCCCATGCCACTGGCATGGGCACAGCAGGGGCCCCCTAACAGGGCCCCACATAGATTTTCAGTGTCTACGTGGCAGACACTGAAAATCGCGACGGGTGCAACTGCACCCGTCGCACCTCTTCGACTCCGGCGGCTCCTTTCGGAGCCGGCATCCTCGTGGAAGGGGGTTTCCCGCTGGGCGGGCGGGCGGCCTTCTGGCGGTTGCCCGCCAGCCCAGCGGGAAATTCAGAATGACCGCCGCGGTCTTTTGACCGCAGTACGGTCTTCTGGCGGTTCCCGCTTGGCGGACGGCGACCGCCGCCCGCCAATCTAGGAATGACCCCCAAAGTCTTATTTGACGTATATAGTCCTACAGAGATCATTCAAATTCCTTATGTGTTCACACTTTCATTGATGGATGTAATCACACCCGGAGTGATTTCTGATGATTGTGATGTAAAAACAGTTGACACTATGATGTCTGATCTACGGTATTATACAGTTATTGAAAATGATTATGTGTACCAATTTAAAGGAAATTATGGAGATATGTTCTGTTATAATCATTATGGACATCATTTCATTCACAGAGCTAGTACCCAAAATACTTTTTTTAAATATGCACAATGGGAACACTGCCCGACTCCGCCAATAGGCAGTTCAAAAACCTATACTGAAAAGCTTGCATATTTTTCTGGGCTTCTTGTCAAGAATGCTGAGTCATATTATTTCAAACTGCCAGTGATGGAAAAGTTGTGTGTATTATTAACTGATACAAAATTATTATATTCTGATTCCTTTGTTTGTTTGGATGGGTACAACATGGAACATATAACAGGTAATTATCACGTCCTAGTGGGTGGTTGTTGTGGCCTGTAGACACCAATGGGTGTCATATGCATTTTGCAAACTCCTCGGGGGGGTGTAGAACTAATAGGCCAGAGCCTCGCTATATATCCTTAGAACACTCAGGTATTGTGACAACATATAGGCGGTCATTCTGACCGCGCCGCCCGCCATGCGGTCACCGCCATTTGGCCGCTCCACGGTCAAAAGACCGCGGAGGCCATTCTGGCTTTCCCGCTGGGCCGGCGGGCGCCCGCCAAAGGAGCGCCCGCCGGGCCAGCGGGAAAGGCCCTGCAACATAGAAGCCGGCTCCGAATGGAGCCGGCGGTGTTGCAGGGGTGCAACGGGTGCAGTTGCACACGTCGCGATTTTCACTGTCTGCTATGCAGACAGTGAAAATCATGCTGGGGCCCTGTTAGGGGGCCCCATGACACCCGTTCCCGCCATCCTGTTCCTGGCGGTAAAAACCGCCAGAAACAGGGTGGCGGGAAGGGGGTCGGAATCTCAAGCAGCGCCGCCATGGAGATTCAGCCCAGACAGGGGAAATCCAGCGGGAAACCGCGAATCCCCTTTTCTGACCGCAGCTTTACCGCCGCGGTCAGAATGGGCAGGGAAGCACCGCCAGCCTATTGGCGGTGCTTCCGTGGTCATCCACCCTGGCGGTTGATGACCGCCAGGGTTGGAATGACCCCCATAGTGTAGGGAAACTATGCCAGCAATGGATGAAGGTCTCCTCCCCAGATGCTGTTAAAGAATATTTTTGTCTCGTGTCCAATAACACAGATTTACAGAACTTCCTGTTAGGCCAACGCAGAAAACACTTCATATTTTAAACATACAATGGAATTTGGAAACTTTCCCAACACAAAGCGGCTGCCCGGTTAAGGCAAATAAACTTACTGAAAGATTTAGCCATCGTAGATAATGGAATAAACGCCTGTAGGAAAGTACCATCTTGCCTGGCATGTTACCCCCATTTTTCACTGTATATATGTTGTTTTAGTTGTATGTGTCACTGGGACCCTGGTAACCCAGGGCCCCAGTGCTCATAAGTGTGCCTGAATGTGTTACCTGTGTAGTGACTAACTGTCTCACTGAGGCTCTGCTAATCAGAACCTCAGTGGTTCTGCTCTCTCATTTCTTTCCAAATTGTCACTAACAGGCTAGTGACCATTTTTTACCAATTTACATTGGCTTACTGGAACACCCTTATAATTCCCTAGTATATGGTACTGAGGTACCAAGGTGATTGGGGTTCCAGGAGATCCCTATGGGCTGCAGCATTTTTTTTGCCACCCATAGGGAGCTCTGACAATTCTTACACAGGCCTGCCACTGCAGCCTGAGTGAAATAACATCCACGTTATTTCACAGCCATTTTACACTGCACTTAAGTAACTTATAAGTCACCTATATGTCTAACCTTTACCTGGTAAAGGTTAGGTGCAAAGTTACTTAGTGTGAGGGCACCCTGGCACTAGCCAAGGTGCCCCCACATTGTTCAGAGCCAATTCCCTGAACTTTGTGAGTGCGGGGACACCATTACACGCGTGCACTACATATAGGTCACTACCTATATGTAGCTTCACAATGGTAACTCCGAATATGGCCATATAACATGTCTATGATCATGGAATTGCCCCCTCTATGCCATCCTGGCATAGTTGGCACAATCCCATGATCCCAGTGGTCTGTAGCACAGACCCTGGTACTGCCAAACTGCCCTTCCTGGGGTTTCACTGCAGCTGCTGCTGCTGCCAACCCCTCAGACAGGCAGCTGCCCTCCTGGGGTCCAGCCAGGCCTGGCCCAGGATGGCAGAACAAAGAACTTCCTCTGAGAGAGGGTGTGACACCCTCTCCCTTTGGAAAATGGTGTGAAGGCAGGGGAGGAGTAGCCTCCCCCAGCCTCTGGAAATGCTTTGTTGGGCACAGATGTGCCCAATTCCGCATAAGCCAGTCTACACCGGTTCAGGGACCCCTTAGCCCCTGCTCTGGCGCGAAACTGGACAAAGGAAAGGGGAGTGACCACTCCCCTGACCTGCACCTCCCCTGGGAGGTGTCCAGAGCTCCTCCAGTGTGCTCCAGACCTCTGCCATCTTGGAAACAGAGGTGCTGCTGGCACACTGGACTGCTCTGAGTGGCCAGTGCCACCAGGTGACGTCAGAGACTCCTGCTGATAGGCTCCTTCAGGTCTTAGTAGCCTTTCCTCTCTCCTAGGTAGCCAAACCCTCTTTTCTGGCTATTTAGGGTCTCTGGGGAAACTTTAGATAACGAATGCACGAGCTCATCCGAGTTCCTCTGCATCTCCCTCTTCACCTTCTGATAAGGAAACGACCGCTGACCGCGCTGGAAGCCTGCAAACCTGCAACATAGTAGCAAAGACGACTACTGCAACTCTGTAACGCTGATCCTGCCGCCTTCTCGACTGTTTTAATGCTTGGGCATGCTGTGGGGGTAGCCTGCCTCCTCTCTGCACCAGAAGCTCCGAAGAAATCTCCCGTGGGTCGACGGAATCTTCCCCCTGCAACCGCAGGCACCAAAAAGCTGCATCACCGGTCCCTTGGGTCTCCTCTCAGCACGACGAGCGAGGTCCCTCGAATCCAGCAACTCTGTCCAAGTGACCCCCACAGTCCAGTGACTCTTCAGCCCAAGTTTGGTGGAGGTAAGTCCTTGCCTCACCTCGCTGGGCTGCATTGCTGGGAACCGCGACTTTGCAGCTACTCCGGCCCCTGTGCACTTCCGGCAGAAATCCTTTGTGCACAGCCAATGCTGGGTCCACGGCACTCTAACCTGCATTGCACGACTTTCTAAGTTGGTCTCCGGCGACGTGGGACTCCTTTGTGCAACTTTGGCGAGCACTGTTTCACACATCCTTGTAGTGCCTGTTTCTGGCACTTTTCCGGGTGCTCCCTGCTTTAGTGAGGGCTCTTTGTCTTGCTCGACGTCCCCTCTCTCTTCAGGTCCAATTTGCGACCTCCTGGTCCCTCCTGGGCCCCAGCAGCGTCCAAAAACGCCAAACGCACGATTTGCGTCTAGCAAGGCTTGTTGGCATCCTTCCGGCAGGAAAACACTTCTGCACAACTCTGCAAGGCGAGAGGGATCCGTCCACCAAAGGGGAAGTCTCTAGCCCTTTTCGTTCCTGCAGAAACCTCAGCTTCTTCTGTCCAGTCGAAGCTTCTTTGCACCCGCAGCTGGCATTTCCTGGGCATCTGCCCATCTCCGACTTGCTTGTGACTTTTGGACTTGGTCCCCTTGTTCCACAGGTACCCTAGATTGGAAATCCACAGTTGTTGCATTGCTGGTTTGTGTCTTTCCTGCATTATTCCTCTAACACGACTATTTTGTCCTTAGGGGAACTTTAGTGCACTTTGCACTCACTTTTCAGGGTCTTGGGGAGGGTTATTTTGCTAACTCTCACTATTTTCTAATAGTCCCAGCGACCCTCTACAAGGTCACATAGGTTTGGGGTCCATTCGTGGTTCGCATTCCACTTTTGGAGTATATGGTTTGTGTTGCCCCCATCCCTATGTTTCCCCATTGCATCCTATTGTAACTATACATTGTTTGCACTGTTTTCTAAGACTATACTGCATATTTTTGCTATTGTGTATATATATCTTGTGTATATTTCCTATCCTCTCACTGAGGGTACACTCTAAGATACTTTGGCATATTGTCATAAAAATAAAGTACCTTTATTTTTAGTATAACTGTGTATTGTGTTTTCTTATGATATTGTGCATATGACACTAAGTGGTACTGTAGTAGCTTCATACGTCTCCTAGTTCAGCCTGAGCTGCTCTGCTAAGCTACCATTATCTATCAGCCTAAGCTGCTAGACACCCTATACACTAATAAGGGATAACTGGGCCTGGTGCAAGGTGCAAGTACCCCTTGGTACTCACTACAAGCCAGTCCAGCCTCCTACATTGGTTGTGCAGTGGTGGGATAAGTGCTTGAGACTACTTACCACTCTTGTCATTGTACTTTTCATAAGAGAAAAATATACAAAACAAGGTCAGTGTATATACACATAGCCAAAAAGTTTTGCATTTTCTCTTTTCACTCTTTTCTAAGTGCTGAAAAGTACTTCTAAACTTTCAAAAAGTTCTTAAAAGTTTAAAACGTTTTTTTCTGTCTTTCCAAAAAGTTCTGAAAACTTTTTTCTCTTTTTCTATCACTTTAACTCTCTCTAAAAATGTCTGGCACAGGCCAAAGTGTTGATCTGTCCAAACTTGCATATGACAACCTTAGCTGGAAAAGAGCAAGGAGTCTCTGTATAGAGAGAGGTTTGAGTGTAGGGAAGAATCCTGCCTTGGAACTGTTAATTAACATGCTTAGAGAACAGGATAAGGCCATAGGTGCCCCATCTGTTGAAAAAGTACCTAATAGTTCCCAATCTGATTCAGGGACTCCCCCAGGAAAAGATTCAGGAAAGAAACTTCCTAGCCTGCCCATTACTAGACAATCTAGCATAGATGGTAATGATGATGAGCCACACCAAATAAATAGTGTTGTCTCACATCATAGCAAAAGCATTTATTCTCACCATACTGGTAGTAATGTTTCTGTAAACCAAGCTGTTAAGTTGGCTTCTGTAAGGGACAGGTCTCCTTCTGTTCATTCCCATCATAGCTCTGTTTCTAGAAATGTCCCTCCCCCAACCCTGATGACAGAATGTTAGAGAGGGAACTCAATAAGTTGAGGGTGGAACAAACCAGACTGAAGCTTAAAAAGCAACAGCTGGATTTGGATAGACAGTCTTTTGAATTAGAGAAGGAAAGACAGAAGTTGGGTTTAGATACCCATGGTGGCAGCAGCAGTATTCCCCATAGTCATCCTGCAAAAGAGCATGATTCCAGGAATCTGCACAAGATAGTTCCCCCTTATAAGGAGGGGGATGACATTATCAAGTGGTTTGCTGCACTTGAGAGGGCCTGTGTTGTACAGGATGTCCCTCAAAGGCAGTGGGCTGCTATCCTATGGCTATCATTTAGTGGAAAAGGTAGGGATAGGCTCCTTACTGTAAAAGAAAATGATGCTAATAATTTCCAAGTTCTTAAGAATGCACTCCTGGATGGTTATGGCTTAACCACTGAACAGTACAGGATAAAGTTCTGAGAGACTAAAAAGGAGTCTTCACAAGATTGGGTTGATTTCATTGACCAGGCAGTGAAGGCCTTGGAGGGGTGGTTACATGGCAGTAAAGTTACTGATTATGACAGCCTGTATAACTTGATCCTGAGAGAGCATATTCTTAATAGTTGTGTGTCTGATTTGTTGCACCAGTACTTGGTGGACTCTGATCTGACCTCTCCCCAAGAATTGGGAAAGAAGGCAGACAAATGGGTCAGAACAAGAGTGAACAGAAAAGTTCATACAGGGGGTGACAAAGATGGCAACAAAAAGAAGGATGGTAAGTCTTCTGACAAGGGTGGGGACAAATCTAAAAATGAGTCTTCATCAGGCCCACAAAAACACTCTGGTGGGGGTGGTGGGTCCAAATCCTCCTTTAATCAGAACAAGGAAAAGAAACCATGGTGCTATTTATGTAAAATAAAAGGCCATTGGACAACAGATCCCAGTTGTCCAAAGAAAGGCACCACAGCTCCTACCACTACAACCCCTACTGCTACACCTAGTGTCCCTACTAATAGCAGTGGTGGTGGGAGCAAACCTACTAATAGCCAATCCAAGGGAGTAGCTGGGCTCACTTTTGGTAATTTAGTTGGGGTTGGTCTGATTAGGGAGACCACAGAGGCTACTTTAGTCTCTGAAGGGGCTATTGATTTAGCCACTTTGGTTGCTTGCCCCCATAACTTGGAGAAGTACAAGCAACTAACCCTAATAAATGGTGTTGAGGTCCAGGCCTACAGGGACACAGGTGCCAGTGTCACAATGGTGATTGAGAAACTGGTGCACCATGAACAACACATACTTGGACACCAGTACCAAGTAACCGATGCTCACAACATAACACAAAGCCACCCCATGGCTGTTGTAAATCTCAACTGGGGGGGGGTAACTGGTCCAAAGAAAGTTGTGGTAGCTTCAGATTTACCTGTAGACTGTCTATTAGGGAATGATTTGGAGACATCAGCTTGGTCAGATGTGGAGTTGGAGGCCCATGCAGCAATGCTGGGCATTCCAGGGCATATTTTTGCTTTGACAAGGGCTCAGGCCAAAAAGCAAAAAGGACAGGGAAGCTTGGATCCTGGAACAATGGACCAAGTGCTCCCTAAAGCTAGGGCTAGTAGAAGCAAACCACTTCCTACTATCCCTCCCTCTACAGTGGATTCAACTTCTGAGGAAGAAGAATTCCCTCCCTGTGCAGAACCTACACCAGAGGAGCTGGAAGCAGACACTGCTGAGCTTTTGGGTGAAGGGGGGCCTGCCAGGGAGGAGCTGAGTGTGGCACAGCAAACCTGTCCCACATTAGAGGGTCTCAGACAGCAAGCTGTCAAACAGGCTAATGGGGATGTCAGTGACTCTCACAGAGTTTACTGGGAGGACAACCTCTTGTACACTGAGCATAGGGATCCTAAACCTGGAGCTGCCAGGAGATTAGTGATTCCTCAGGAGTACAGAAATTTCCTCCTAACACTGGCACATGACATTCCCCTAGCTGGGCACCTGGGTCAAATGAAAACTTGGGACAGATTGGTTCCATTGTTTCATTGGCCTAGGATGTCTGAGGACACAAAGGAATTTTGTAAGTCCTGTGAAACCTGTCAAGCCAGTGGCAAGACAGGTGGCACTCCAAAGGCACCCCTTATCCCACTGCCTGTGGTTGGGGTCCCCTTTGAAAGGGTAGGGGTTGACATAGTTGGCCCCCTTGACCCTCCTACTGCTTCAGGCAATAGGTTTATCTTAGTGGTAGTGGACCATGCCACAAGATATCCTGAAGCAATTCCTTTAAGGACCACTACAGCCCCTGCAGTGGCAAAGGCCCTCCTGGGAATATTTTCCAGGGTGGGCTTCCCAAAGGAAGTAGTATCAGACAGAGGAAGCAATTTCATGTCTGCATACTTAAAGGCCATGTGGAAGGAGTGTGGTGTAACGTACAAGTTCACAACACCCTATCATCCACAAACAAATGGACTGGTGGAGAGATTTAATAAAACTCTCAAAGGCATGATAATGGGTCTCCCTGAAAAACTCCGCAGGAGATCGGATATCCTTCTACCATGCCTCCTTTTTGCCTACTGGGAGGTACCCCAGAAAGGAGTGGGCTTCAGCCCCTTTGAACTTCTTTTTGGACACCATGTTAGGGGTCCACTCACACTTGTAAAGGAGGGTTGGGAACAACCTTTAAAAGCTCCTAAGCAGGATATTGTGGATTATGTACTTGGCCTCAGATCAAGGATGGCTGAGTACATGAAAAAGGCCAGTAAAAACCTTCAGGCCAGCCAGGAGCTCCAGAAGCAATGGCATGATCAGAAGGCTGTTTTGGTTCAGTACCAACCAGGGCAGAAAGTGTAGGTCTTGGAGCCTGTGGCCCCAAGAGCACTCCAAGATAAATGGAGTGGTCCCCACACAATTGTTGAAAAGAAGGGTGAAGTCACCTACTTGGTTGACTTAGGCACTGCCAGGAGTCCCCTTAGGGTGCTCCATGTCAACCGCCTGAAACCCTACTATGACAGGGCTGATCTCACCCTGCTCATGGCAACTGATGAGGGACAGGAAGAAGACAGTGATCCTCTACCTGATCTCTTCTCTTCCACAGATCAAGATGCTCTTGTGGAAGGTGTAGTTTTGGCTGATTGTCTTACTGCTGAGCAGAAAGACAATTGCATAAATCTCCTAGGACAATTTTCAGAACTCTTCTCTACTGTGCCAGGCACCACTTCTTGGTGTGAGCACACTATAGATACTGGAGACAGTTTACCTGTCAAAAGTAAGATCTATAGGCAGCCTGACCATGTCAGGGACTGCATAAAGAATGAAGTTCAGAAAATGTTGGAACTAGGAGTGGTTGAGCACTCTGACAGTCCATGGGCTTCTCCTGTGGTACTGGTACCAAAACCCAATTCTAAAGATGGAAAGAAAGAAATGCGGTTTTGTGTAGACTATAGAGGTCTCAACTTGGTAACCAAAACTGATGCTCACCCTATACCCAGGGCAGATGAGCTTATAGATACACTGGCATCTGCCAAGTATCTAAGCACTTTTGATTTGACTGCAGGGTATTGGCAGATCAAATTGTCAGAAGATGCTAAACCTAAGACTGCATTTTCTACCATTGGAGGACATTACCAGTTTACTGTAATGCCTTTTGGTTTGAAAAATGCACCTGCCACTTTTCAGAGGTTGGTGAACACAGTCCTGCAAGGGCTGGAAGCTTTCAGTGCAGCATATTTGGACGATATAGCTGTCTTTAGCTCCAGCTGGGATGATCACCTGGTCCACCTATGGAAAGTTTTGGAGGCCCTGCAAAAGGCAGGCCTCACTATCAAGGCTTCAAAGTGCCAGATAGGGCAGGGTAAGGTGGTTTATCTGGGACACCTTGTTGGTGGGGAACAGATTGCACCACTTCAGGGGAAAATCCAAACAATTATTGATTGGGTTCCCCCTACCACTCAGACTCAGGTGAGAGCCTTCCTAGGCCTCACTGGGTACTACAGGAGGTTCATTAAGAACTATGGCTCCATTGCAGCCCCTCTTAATGACCTCACATCCAAGAAAATGCCTAAAAAGGTATTATGGACAGCAAGCTGTCAGAAAGCTTTTGAGGAGCTGAAGCAGGCCATGTGCTCTGCACCTGTCCTGAAAAGCCCTTGTTACTCTAAAAAATTCTATGTCCAAACTGATGCATCTGAATTAGGAGTAGGGGCAGTCCTATCACAACTTAATTCTGAGGGCCAGGATCAACCTGTTGCTTTTATTAGTAGAAGGTTGACCCCTAGAGAAAAGCGTTGGTCTGCCATTGAGAGGGAGGCCTTTGCTGTGGTCTGGGCTCTGAAGAAGTTGAGGCCATACCTGTTTGGCACTCACTTCATTGTTCAGACAGACCACAAACCTCTACTTTGGCTAAAACAAATGAAAGGTGAAAATCCTAAATTATTGAGGTGGTCCATATCCCTACAGGGAATGGACTATACAGTGGAACATAGACCTGGGAGTAGCCACTCCAATGCAGATGGACTCTCCAGATATTTCCACTTAGACAATGAAGACTCATCAGGTCATGGCTCGTCTTATTGTCCTTCGTTTGGGGGGGGTTGTGTAGGAAAGTACCATCTTGCCTGGCATGTTACCCCCATTTTTCACTGTATATATGTTGTTTTAGTTGTATGTGTCACTGGGACCCTGGTAACCCAGGGCCCCAGTGCTCATAAGTGTGCCTGAATGTGTTACCTGTGTAGTGACTAACTGTCTCACTGAGGCTCTGCTAATCAGAACCTCAGTGGTTATGCTCTCTCATTTCTTTCCAAATTGTCACTAACAGGCTAGTGACCATTTTTTACCAATTTACATTGGCTTACTGGAACACCCTTATAATTCCCTAGTATATGGTACTGAGGTACCCAGGGTATTGGGGTTCCAGGAGATCCCTATGGGCTGCAGCATTTCTTTTGCCACCCATAGGGAGCTCTGACAATTCTTACACAGGCCTGCCACTGCAGCCTGAGTGAAATAACGTCCACGTTATTTCACAGCCATTTTACACTGCACTTAAGTAACTTATAAGTCACCTATATGTCTAACCTTTACCTGGTAAAGGTTAGGTGCAAAGTTACTTAGTGTGAGGGCACCCTGGCACTAGCCAAGGTGCCCCCACATTGTTCAGAGCCAATTCCCTGAACTTTGTGAGTGCGGGGACACCATTACACGCGTGCACTACATATAGGTCACTACCTATATGTAGCTTCACAATGGTAACTCCGAATATGGCCATGTAACATGTCTATGATCATGGAATTGCCCCCTCTATGCCATCCTGGCATAGTTGGCACAATCCCATGATCCCAGTGGTCTGTAGCACAGACCCTGGTACTGCCAAACTGCCCTTCCTGGGGTTTCACTGCAGCTGCTGCTGCTGCCAACCCCTCAGACAGGCAGCTGCCCTCCTGGGGTCCAGCCAGGCCTGGCCCAGGATGGCAGAACAAAGAACTTCCTCTGAGAGAGGGTGTGACACCCTCTCCCTTTGGAAAATGGTGTGAAGGCAGGGGAGGAGTAGCCTCCCCCAGCCTCTGGAAATGCTTTGTTGGGCACAGATGTGCCCAATTCTGCATAAGCCAGTCTACACCGGTTCAGGGACCCCTTAGCCCCTGCTCTGGCGCGAAACTGGACAAAGGAAAGGGGAGTGACCACTCCCCTGACCTGCACCTCCCCTGGGAGGTGTCCAGAGCTCCTCCAGTGTGCTCCAGACCTCTGCCATCTTGGAAACAGAGGTGCTGCTGGCACACTGGACTGCTCTGAGTGGCCAGTGCCACCAGGTGACGTCAGAGACTCCTGCTGATAGGCTCCTTCAGGTCTTAGTAGCCTTTCCTCTCTCCTAGGTAGCCAAACCCTCTTTTCTGGCTATTTAGGGTCTCTGTCTCTGGGGAAACTTTAGATAACGAATGCACGAGCTCATCCGAGTTCCTCTGCATCTCCCTCTTCACCTTCTGATAAGGAAACGACCGCTGACCGCGCTGGAAGCCTGCAAACCTGCAACATAGTAGCAAAGACGACTACTGCAACTCTGTAACGCTGATCCTGCCGCCTTCTCGACTGTTTTCCTGCTTGTGCATGCTGTGGGGGTAGCCTGCCTCCTCTCTGCACCAGAAGCTCCAAAGAAATCTCCTGTGGGTCGACGGAATCTTCCCCCTGCAACCGCAGGCACCAAAAAGCTGCATCACCGGTCCCTTGGGTCTCCTCTCAGCACGACGAGCGAGGTCCCTCGAATCCAGCGACTCTGTCCAAGTGACCCCCACAGTCCAGTGACTCTTCTGCCCAAGTTTGGTGGAGGTAAGTCCTTGCCTCACCTCGCTGGGCTGCATTGCTGGGAACCGCGACTTTGCAGCTACTCCGGCCCCTGTGCACTTCCGGCGGAAATCCTTCGTGCACAGCCAAGCCTGGATCCACGGCACTCTAACCTGCATTGCACGACTTTCTAAGTTGGTCTCCGGCGACGTGGGACTCCTTTGTGCAACTTCGGTGAGCACCGTTTCACGCATCCTCGTAGTGCCTGTTTCTGGCACTTCTCCGGGTGCTACCTGCTTCAGTGAGGGCTCTTTGTCTTGCTCGATGTCCCCTCTCTCTTCAGGTCTAATTTGCGACCTCCTGGTCCCTCCTGGGCCCCAGCAGCGTCCAAAAACGCCAAACGCACGATTTGCATCTAGCAAGGCTTGTTGGCGTCCTTCCGGCAGGAAAACACTTTTGCACGACTCTCCAAGGCAAGAGGGATCCGTCCACCAAAGGGGAAGTCTCTAGCCCTTTTCGTTCCTGCAGAAACCTCAGCTTCTTCTATCCAGTTGAAGCTTCTTTGCACCCGCAGCTGGCATTTCCTGGGCATCTGCCCATCTCCGACTTGCTTGTGACTTTTGGACTTGGTCCCCTTGTTCCACAGGTACCCTAGATTGGAAATCCACAGTTGTTGCATTGCTGGTTTGTGTCTTTCCTGCATTATTCCTCTAACACGACTATTTTGTCCTTAGGGGAACTTTAGTGCACTTTGCACTCACTTTTCAGGGTCTTGGGGAGGGTTATTTTGCTAACTCTCACTATTTTCTAATAGTCCCAGCGACCCTCTACAAGGTCACATAGGTTTGGGGTCCATTCGTGGTTCGCATTCCACTTTTGGAGTATATGGTTTGTGTTGCCCCCATCCCTATGTTTCCCCATTGCATCCTATTGTAACTATACATTGTTTGCACTGTTTTCTAAGACTATACTGCATATTTTTGCTATTGTGTATATATATCTTGTGTATATTTCCTATCCTCTCACTGAGGGTACACTCTAAGATACTTTGGCATATTGTCATAAAAATAAAGTACCTTTATTTTTAGTATAACTGTGTATTGTGTTTTCTTATGATATTGTGCATATGACACTAAGTGGTACTGTAGTAGCTTCATACGTCTCCTAGTTCAGCCTGAGCTGCTCTGCTAAGCTACCATTATCTATCAGCCTAAGCTGCTAGACACCCTATACACTAATAAGGGATAACTGGGCCTGGTGCAAGGTGCAAGTACCCCTTGGTACTCACTACAAGCCAGTCCAGCCTCCTACAACGCCTTGTCTGACCACATTTACACCCTGAAAAACATTGGCCTTCATTACAACATTGGTGGTAAATCCCGCTTACCGCTGTGCAGAAGACCGCCAACACACCGCTGCGGAAATCCGCTACAGCTATTACGACCCACAGAGCGGAATCCGCCAAAATCTAGACACCCACACAAGTCCGCCACACCAAAGGTCAGTGATAAACTGGCGATAACAAAACCTCCACCGTCACGCCAACAGGAATATGCCCACCCTATCACGACCCACAAATCCATGCAGCGGTCTTTCAAAGACCCAGGGCCAGATGTAGCAAAATGCAAAATTGCGACTTGCAATTTGCGAGTCCATCCGACTCGCAAATTGCAAGTCGCAATTTGCTATGCAGTACGGTGTCTCAGACACCGACTGCGACTCGCAATGGGGTCGCAATGACCCACCTCATCAATATTCATGAGGTGGGTCGCAAATTGCGGCCCCATTGCGAGTATAGGCACTCGCTAACATGGAGGCCTGCTGACGTCAGCAGACCTCCATGTTCGTGACCTGCTTTTAAATAAAGCAGTTTTTTTTTTTTTAAGTGTAGCCCGTTTTCCTTACTGGAAAACGAGCTGCACTTAAACAAAATCCGAAACCTTTAGTTTCGGTATTTTTTCAGGGCAGGGAGTGGTCCCTTGGACCACTCCCTGCCCTGAAAAAATATTTTTGGGTCCAGTCACAAACTGGAAGGGGTCCCATGGGGACCCCTTCCAATTTGCGAGTGGGTTACCATCCACTTGAAGTGGATGGTAACTGCGATGCCATTTGTGACCGCGTACGCGGTCGCAAATGGTATTGCATCCCACAGCGACTCGCAAATAGGAAGGGAACACCCCTTCCTATTTGCGAGTCGGAAATGCATATTGCGAGTCGGTAACGACTCGCAATATGCATTTCTGCATGGCAAACCAACGTTTGCGACTCGCAAACGGTGATTTTCGCTGTTGGCGACTCGCAAACGGTTTGCTACATCTGGCCCCAAATTCCATTGGCGGTACACACTGCCGCGCTCAAAATACACAGACATATACAAAACACAACCACATTGGACAAATCGAAATACACACATCTGATACACATACACACACCACTCCCACACACCCAATATAATATAAAACACACAGCCACATCACCCACAAATCCCTATGACAAAAATTGAGAACGAAGCACAGAGAGAGACACCACCATCAACAAACTAGCATCCACAGGCACACAACACCATCACTCACACAACATCCACACACCTCACACAACACACACAAACATATCCCCTCACACATCACAACACTCACCACCTCATACATCACCCACACCACACCATGGCACCGCAAAGACACCCCAGGTTCTCTGAGGAGGAGCTCAGGGTCATGGTGGAGGAAATCATCCGGGTAGAGCCACAGCTATTCGGATCACAGGTGCAGCACACCTCCATTGCTAGGAAGATGGAGCTATGGCGCAGAATTGTAGACAGGGTCAACGCAGTGGGACAGCATCCAAGAACACGGGATGACATCAGGAAGAGGTGGAACGACCTACGGGGGAAGGTGCGTTCCGTGGTGTCCAGACACCAGATTGCAGTTCAGAGGACTGGCGGCGGACCCCCACCTCCTCCCCCACAACTAACAACATGGGAGGAGCAGGTCTTGGCTATACTGCATCCTGAGGGCCTCACAGGAGTAGCAGGAGGAATGGAATCTGGTAAGTCAACTCTCAACTATTACATACCCCACCCTACCTCATGCTATCCCATACCCCCACCCTCACCCTCACCCCATTACTCCAACACCTCACATATGTCCCACTGTCAAGGGAAGCTCATCCAGACATAAGCACCACACATCCCACAGGCACTCACACAAGCATCATACCCATGTAGACATACCAACATCCACTGCCTCCACTGTGTCCCCCTCCTCCATGGCTCCCTCCTCCCTCCCTGTCTCGTCTCCACTCACACCTGCATGCACGACATCTTCAGCCACTACCTCCATCACCAGCACGCCCATCACCACACACCGCTCATGTGCACTCACCACCCCAATACCATTCACACATCCCCTGTGTCCTCTCCAAGTGTGTCTGTGAGCCCTCCTCCCAAAGTACACAAACACAGTCACACACCCACCCAACAGCAATCCACCTCACAACAGCCTCCAGCCCATGCACCTTCACCCAAAGTCAGCAAACGTACACCTCCTACATCCACTACCTCTTCCTCCACTTCCAAACCCCATCCATCTACCCGTCCCAGTGTGTCTAAAAAGCTTTTCCTATCAAATGTTGACCTCTTCCCTACACCTCCTGTCCGTCCGTCCCCTAGGGCCCACCTTTCCAGGTCCCAACCCAGCACCTCAGCCACCACATAACCGGGCACAGTGGAGCCAGCAATAGCGGGATTTTGGAGTGTGTCAAGCAACAGGGCTGCCAGTGTCCCAAGGATCGAGGGCAAGGACATTCGGCCACCTCCAAAACTGAAAAAGTTGCCCACATCCCGGAGAGAGAAGGCAAAAACACCTGCCACCAAGGGCTCAGGCAAAACAAAAGTGGAAAGTGGAAAGACAGCTGCGCCACCATCCAAGGTGGGGAAGGGCCAGAAAATCAAAGGCAGGTCCACGTCGACGCCAACCTGCACGGCGGACAAGACCGCCACCAGCACCGCCATCTGCACCGCTGCCACATACACCGCCGCCAGCACCGCAGACACTGAGCCCGCCACCAGATCCGCAGACACTGAGCCCGCCACCAGCACTGCAGTCAGTGAGCCCGCCACCAGCACCGCCACCACAAAGACCGTCACCAGCACCGCTGCCACAAAGACCGCCACCAGCACAGCCGCCACAAAGACGGCCACCAGCACCATTTCCACAGAGCCCACCGCCAGCACCGTTTCCACAAAGCCTGCGGCCAGAACTGATGCCACAGAGCCTGCCGCAAGCACCGATGCCACAGAGTCCGCCACAAGCACCGCCGCTACTGACACCGCCTCCAGCACCGCCAGAGGCCCCGCGACATCCTGAGCCAGTGGCAGCACCACAGACATGGCTGCCATCCCCAGTGGTCAGTCGTACGAGGCTGGTGGCCAGTTACAGGAGCCTGGCCAGCTTGCAAGTTGCACCACCATCAGTGGAGTGTCACATCCACTACCTCAGTCCTTGGCAGGATTAAGTACTCTGGGCACAAAGCCCCCTCCAGAACCAGTGGAGATTCACATCCACTACCTCAGTCCTTGTCAGGATGAAGCACTCTGGGCACAAAGCCCCCTCCACAACCAGTGGAGATTCACATCCACTACCTCAGTCCTTGGCAGGATGAAGCCACTCTGGGCACAAAGCCCCCTCCACAACCAGTGGAGAAAGGCATCCACTTGAGAGACTGTGGCTCTGCACTCCCCAGGAGAAAGCAGTGGGCAACCCACCCACTGGAGAGACTTGAGAGACTGTGGCTTTGCACTCCCCAGGATAAAGCAGTGGGCAACCTACCCACTGAAAAGACTTGAGAGACTGTGGCTTTGCACTCCCCAGGATGAAGCAGTGGGCAAACCACCCACTGAAAAGACTTAAGAGACTGTAGCTTTGCACTCCCCAGGATACATCAATGGGCATGGAGCCCCCTCGTGGAGCTGGCGTTGTGCACTCATCTGGCTGAGGAACACCCCCTTCCCTTCCCCCTGAGGTGCCTGTTTCATTTCGATCTGATGCCCCAGCAGTGTTCTCTCCGTTTGGAGTCTGGTATTGAGTGTGGGTCTTGCCCATGCATTTTGGGCCCAGTGGTCCACGGACTATAAATGGTGCACTATCTGGACTTGTATAGAAGGTGTACATAATTGTTTATACTGTATTTAAAGTGTTGGCTAATGGATTTTTATTGATTACAATCGTTACAATCATTTCCTTTTGTCATTGCGTTCTTCCAGGGGGGTATGGGGGGTGTAAATCTAATGTTGCAGCATGTATTGGTGTGTGTGTTGTTGTGTGTGAGGGTGGGGGTGTTGTGTGTTGCGTGTGTGTCACTCTCTTTTCCCTCCCCCCTCTCCTGTGTTGTAGGTGCAGTACTCACCGTGGTTGTCACCGTGGTCGTTCGTGCTCCTGGTAGAGGAGCAGGAATACTATCACAGGAAGGATTTGGAGTTCTGGCTCCATGGCGTCCTGGTTCCTCGTGGGTTGTGTAGAGGTGAGTGTTTTCCCTTCCAAGTCCAGTTTCCGCTGTGTTTTTGTTTGCATTGGTTCCACCCAGGAAAAGGTGGCGGATTGGCCTCTCATAATAGTGTGGGCAGTATATTGTCTTCCGTCTGTCTGTTGGCGGTGACCGACATGCTGTTTGTTTGTCCCACTGTGGCGGTCGGAGTGTTAAAGTGGCTGTCAATGATGGCGGTTTCCGCCATGGTTGTGATTCCATTTTATTTACCGCCGGCCTCTTGTCGGTCTTACTGCCACTTTAACACCGACCACCAGGGTTGTAATGTGGGCCATTGTGTCCTCTACAATAGATATAGTACAGAGTGCTGTGCTGTGTCTGCAACATGGACAAAGTCACTACGATCCATTATGCCGTTAGGTTGGACATTACAAACACTGAAGGCAGGTCGCGTCCCCTGACAACATGTGAGCGCCAAGGAGATTTTTTCAACATTTAATTTAACGTGACAGAAACAAATGATGGCTTAAAAGGAAGCAATATATATCATGTTAAGAATAGAGAAATTAGAAATGTTGCCTTTTACTCTGGCTGAGGTACCATCTGCTGAATGGTTAATACATGGGGTTATCAATCTGCCTATTTCAACACTTAAATTTACATCTTGCTTGAAACACATTCCAGTAGGCAGATATGAAAGGCTGGGAGATAATTACATACATAAGGTGTGGGAGCTTCCCTTTTCATACAAATGTTTCAGTGGCATGAAAGAGGTCTTTCTAAGAGGCAGCGAATGCAAGACTTCTGTGAGTCATTCGATGGTTTGTAAACAGCTGTCCTTGCATAGGGCATGTAATGCCTCCGCTACAAATTTAGCTTGTCATCTAAAGGGAGTCCCGGTATCCTTAATTATCCCTGCGTTCCAGGTGCTCTCCAATGGCAGCTATGTGCTCCTTAACAGTGAGAGCTGTTGCGAAATGTGGGCCGGAATGCCTTATGTCATTTCCATCTCCAAAATTGCTAAAGTTTGCGGGAATGTCCTTTCCCCCCACCGCACAATTCAAAGGAGTAACAGACAGTAAAGGCCAGGTCAGGCCAGCATTAAATCAAATCAGATAAGCTTTATTCGACAGAAGTTTGCCTTAAAAGCATACATACAGAAAACAAAATCAATACAATAACTACAAACCAAACATATAAGTAAATCATTAAGATTCAGGTAGAATGGATGGTGTTGAGACCAAATAAAACTGTAAAATACAGGGTTTTGTAATTAAAAAACTGTGCAAAAAATATTAAAGAAGTTAGGGGACCTGTGGGCCTATATCCATGGTGGAACACCATGGAATAAGCCCACAGGTGCCCTCCACAGGCCCCAGGGACACCCCCACTCACACCAGAGGGACAGCAGAGTAAGGGGGACCCCATCCTAGATAAGTATCGGTAAGTAAAGGTAAGTATTTTATTTTATTTTTTAAAGTGCCATTTTGGGCCCTGAAATGGGAACCCCTACATGGCACTGAGTGCAATGGCCATGCCCATGGGACCCTGGTCCCCTGTGCTGGCCATTGGGGTGGTGGGCACGACTCCTGTCTTTTCTAATGGTATGGTTAGTTTTGCATCAGAAAATGACTTTAGGCAGGTTAGAGTAATTCATTTTGACTCTAACATGCCTAACGTCATTTTTTGGAGCAAAACCCCCTTCTTCCAAACCGCCAGCCCCACCTGACTAATGTCATTTTTTTTTTATGCTAGCCTACCCTTTGCACCAGCTTGCACCATTCCATATGTATGGTTCCCGGCTGATGCACAGGAATGGTGCAAGCCGGTGCTAATCTTTTGGTGCAAAACTGCATTAGTGCAGTTTTGCACCAAAAAGTATAAATCAGGGCCATAATTCATCTAGATGTGACAAGCAGTCTTTCTTTAGGTTTTTCCTAGTGACAGCTCTGGTTTATAGTAGTAGTCTGGGTGTCCTAAATCACTCATTAATTTTTTTACGTAGCCAAACCATTTTACTTTTCCTACACTAGAGGACCTGAGGCAATCCGGAATAATTTCTTGGTTCAGCTTTGTGTATTCTGAAGACCATATTTTGTGCCATAGCAAGATGAGTTGGGTGTTGACTAGGTCTAAAATTAGGGGGACCCCTAATTCTGAGTGGCATACGTGTGATGGACTACTCTTTGGGGGAGAAAGAAGATACTTCAGGAAGGCATTCTCTATCAACAGTAGGGAGACATTGTTTGCATGCCCATAAAGGCCAGCCTCGTACATGGCTGTTGACATACATTTGGCCTTATACACTGTTAGTATCTCCCTTGGGGGTTTCTTACCAACCTTGCAAATAGAAAGTGCGTAAGGCTGCAATAGTTTTCTGGAAGTGTAGTGCTCTGGTTCTGGTTCTAATTGCCACTTGCCACATCCCTTTTACGTCAAACATGATCCCCAGGTAGGAAAAGGAAGTAACATAATCTATTCTGGTGTCTTTTATCATGAGACTGGGAGTTTTCGGTAACACTTTCCCACACTTCATAGCAAATGTCTTGCTTTTGTTTATTAGTAGCCCCAGTTCCTCCATATAGGACACAAAACATCTTAGTAACTGTTACAGTGCAAGAGGGGTTTGGGCCATTAGGACCGCATCAACACAATACAAAAGGGTGGGGACGGGCCAGGAACCTATTTGGGGTAGGTTGTTACAGTTGGCAGATAATTCATTACCCAGACTATTAATGTATAGTTAGAAGAGGAAGGGTGCCAGAACACAGCCCTGCCTTACACCCCTCTCAATTCCAAATTGCATCCATGATATGTTTCCCTGAGAAATTGTATTATCGGTAGTTCCACACCCATGTTCCCCATGATAGTCCACAATTTGCCATGAATTACGCATTTAAAGGCAGCAGTTAAATCAACAAAAAGTAGGTACAATCTCCCTTGTTTGATGGTGGTGTATTTCTCGATAAACATGCTTAGGTTTAGCCTCTGTTCCACAGTGCCTACTCCCTCCCGGAACCCGTACTGTAAATCCAATAAAACATCCCTTGTCATGGGCCCATTCCTGCAGTCTGTTCAAGATAACGCGGCCTGCCACTTTTAGCATCGTGTCTAGGAGAGAGATAGGACAGTAGCAAGTTGGACTATGTCTATCTCCCTTTTTGAAGATAGGGTCTATAATTGATTCCCTCCAGGATTTCAATAGGCCAGCTTGACCACATGCATTCCGGACTTGAGTAAGCAGTGGCCCCCATAGGGTCATGTTGGCTTTAAACAGATCTATAGGGATGAAGTCCAGGCCCGGTGCCTTGCCGGCTTTGCTAGCATTCAAGGCAGCCATGATCTCATCCAAGGTGAATGCCAGCTTGATAGGGAAGGTAACAGGGAGGGAAAGATCACTACCGGACACAGCATCTACTGTCAGCCTGACCTGTTAGTAGGATTGTAATAAATATTAGAAAAGTGACTAATCCAGTCTCCCTCACTTATGGCTATTTCAAGGCAAGGACCGGTATCAGGCTGGAGGTAGGGTGAATTAATTGCCAGCCAAAAAGCTGCAGCGTCTTTTCTCATGCTTGCTTCATGCAGTTTCTCCCATAGATCTTCTTTTAAAGCTGTTTTCCTCTGTGTTAAAACACGCTTGTAGTGTTTCCTAGCCGCCCTGACTTTATTTGCACAGCGTGGTCGTTTTTGTAGTGCTAGTTTAAGCGTTCTATGGGCCTTGGTACAATGTTCATCAAACCACCCTCTTGTCCTGTTGTTGCTGCTGTCCCTACCTGTAATTACTAGTCCCTCCTTAACGTACCCACCAATCTTTTGGAAACTCTCAATGATATCCTCACGGTCAGATCCCAGGTCTAGACAGCTTTCAAAAGCCTGTGTACAACCACAGATCTACTTTTTTAGAAACTCTTGGGGATCGATCTTTGACCAGCACAAGGTGTACCCGTTGAGCCTGTTAATGTCCATAGCTCCCTCCGTAAAATAGTTAGGGAGTGGCGCTTGGGATAAAAAAAATCTCTTGGATGCCATGTCAGGTCTATGCTCAGGGGGAAATGGTCACTGCATGCAGTTGTGTGGGTAATGAAATTTCCAATTTCCAACCAATTTGTGACCAATATGTAATCTATTTCTGAGTTTTTCCCATGCTCATTGAACGTAGTTGTGAATGGGATTGGCGGGCAGCAACTATCATTACAGAAAGCAATGTCAAAATTGAATATAAGATCATTCAGTTGTTCCCCACAGGTAGAGTGTGGAAAGTGTGAGTGCCCAGCATTCCCCCTTTCACTTAAACCGCAGGCCATTTCTGAAGCCCTAGTGCAAACCTCCATATTGAAATCCCCCCCCCCCATAAAAATACCAAATCCTGGATTTTTTTTATTCCTGAGAGCTTCAATGATCCTTTTTAGTAGAGTCAAGACACTTTTTAACTCAGCTTTCAGGATGTTGTCATAGAAGTTAATTAAGGCCAGCTCCTGTTTTGCGAACATTTCAACAACAGAAATGTGATGGTAGGGTTGTGGAGCCAGCATAGTTACACTGGCTGCTCTCAGGGTGTTTGAAACGTAAGTAGAGACCCCCCCTTTGCGTCCCAGAAATGGATGGTTCCGCCGGGGTATGATAGGTTCTGAAACCATTTAGGTGGATTGGGTTTACTGCCCATGTTTCTCGTACATAGACTACGGTGAAGCTATTAACAAACTCACACCAGTCTGCTATAACAACCTTAGATAGTAAACCTGCCATGTTCCAGAATGTTATCCTTGTGTTCCCCTCAGAAGGGGTACATTCAGAATTAACCAAGTGGTCCTGAATCAGTGGATTGGGTATGTCTGGGATGAGGGGAAGGGTGTTTTTAGAGTCAGCAGTAGGAGATGCAGTCGAACCAGGAGTAGTTATGTCACATGGAAGGGGTAGTAGGTCAGCAGGGATGTCAGGTTGTGCACTGAGTCAATCAATCTTATCTAGATTAGAAGAACTGCCTGCTAAAAGGTTGGTGAACCCAGTCCTGTCAAGCAGAGGGGTACTGGGATACTTAAATTGAATGTGTGAGTACCCTGGGGTGCTTGTCCTTGCAACAAAGGCCACCAAATTATCAACCAAGCTCCTATCCCTAAGTGTCAGCTCAAGAGTGTGAAGACAGGTAACCGGATCTGGCCTTCTAACTGCATCAATCATGTCCTCACTTATTATGGTGTAACAGCTCCTCACATGATGGATCCAGTGGATAGCCTTGTTTCTCACAGAATCACCCTGTTCCCTGTGGGCTGGCAGGCGTAGTTTGGGGACATTAACCATTAGGAAAAATGTTGTTAAAATTAGCCTGATTGGGAGCTGGCTGTCCAATGTAATTTGGAACTTTATTTTTCATTAATCTAGGCAATTGATGATGAAGGCTTGGTTTGTCACCCCTATTTAGGTGTTTGTAAGTCAGGCTTGGCTAGAATTCATGATCCCATCGGCCGATGTAGGGTCACCAGAGCCAGGCATCATTTTTATATCAACGGAGCACAATTGCAAGTCTTGTTACCGGTGTTCGAGGGCCATTTGGTCAGAAATGTTAAGGACCCTGGGGGATTCATCATGGTGCTACCGTTATGATCCCTACTGGGTGTCACGTCTACAGATGTTAGCTGTTTGACCGTTATAATTAGGATTTAACCATGGATTTGAACTCAGATCCCTCACCTTGTAGGTCAATTATACATGAGATGTACTGAGCGTTAGGCAGGTCTGGGCTTGTGTCTGTTGCACCTATGTCTGCTGTCCCACCCATTGAAATACTTGTATCAGGATTGTCATGTGATATATCAATTAAAGGAGTGAAGCGGTTGGTGCAATGAAGGGCCTCACTTACGGAAGGTGTAGGCGCATTTGCTGGTGACAATGGTGTATGAATATTAGCCTTACTCGCTTTGCCCTGCCATGTAGGAGTTGAAAAAGGGGCTCTACATTTTTTTAACATCTCTGGGATTTTTCTGCGGCCCTCCCTTGGTCTTACAGAGGAACCATCAATCTGAATACATTTAAGGGCTCTGTCCTGGGAGGCGGTCAAAATATCCTCACAGTCTACTAGGAGGTTGTCTATCCTATCCATTACACAGTTACTAGGTGCATGCTTCTGCCATTTATGTTTTTCTACTGTGTGCCACCCCAACCCCCCCTCGTTCACTTTCCTTTTGCCCATCGCAGTACTTACACCAGAGAATGATCCTTTAGGATAGAATAAGACAATATGGCCATAACCAGAGTCTATAAAAATGCAAAAGCACTTACAAAGTCTGCTTGAAAAGTAATTGGCAGGTGAGTGACCCAGCCCGGCCTCTGACGGGCATGGACGGGCCTGGTCTTGGCCCGTGCATCCCATGCTGCGGTATTCCCCCGCGTGCTATATAGCGCTCCTTGGTCTAGTCAATTGGGTGCAGGTGCAGGTGTAGAGGGAAATGGCTGCCTCCTGGGGCCACAAAGCAGTCTGGGATATGTAGTCCCACTTGGAAGTCTCTAGCGCGCCCCGTACTGCGGTGTGCCCCATGCGCTATTTAGCGCTCGTTGGTCTGGTCAAGTGGGTGCAGGTGCAGAGGAAAATGGCCGCCTCCTGGGGCCACAAAGCAGTCTGAGATAAGTAGTCCCACTTGGAAGTCTCTAGTGCATCCCACGCTGCAGTGAGCCCCCATGCGCCATATAGCGCTCTAGTATGGTCAGGTGGGTGCAGGTGCAGAGGGAAATGGCCTCCTCCTGGGGACACAAAGCAGTCTGGCATATGTGGTCCCACTTGGAAATCTCCAGTGCGTCCTGCGCTGCGGTGTGCCCCCACGTGCTATATAGCGCTCGTTGGATTGGTCAAGTGGGTGCAGGTACAGAGGGAAATGGCCGCATCCTGGGGCCACAAAGCAGTCTGGGATATGTAGTCCCACTTGGAAGTCTCTAGTACGTCCAGTATTACTCAACGGACCTAACCTAACAGGTAAAATTGTATGGGATAGAGTGCCATCAAGCCAATTATTGTGGTCTTGATAAGATGAAGGTATTTCTAAATATGAATATGCATAAGCTCTGTATTGTGCTGGTGGATTTACAGATGTGTAGTTTTGAAATATATTTGTGTTCCCATCTACTGCTGGAAAGGTGACCCAAGAATAAAAAAAATCTGTCTGTAGGCTGCATGAGCTTCTACAACAAATGTAACTGGACCTCCATGGGCGGTTAGGCCATTTGCCAATATATGTGCAGTAAGGGGACCTCTCATATTTACTGATATTGCCATCCATTGAGGGTTCGCCTATTGCTAGTTTTACGTGCTCAGAGATAAGGTTATCAACTGGGGATTAATCCTTTTCTGGTTCAATCTTGAAAAACCTACAGCTCATTAGGTGCTGCTCTGCTGATGTTTTCGATGAGGGTTCATTATCAGACATGCATGTTGAGGGTGCGTTTGTTGCAGGAGGCTGTCTATGAAATACCCCTTGAGGATGCCGCAACTATATAGAATGCTGCTGCCTCAGCTGAAGCTCAGGCTCTGGAACATGAGTGCTCTGTGGTCTTCCTTGGACATGACTTGGATATTTTACCACCTGCCGAAGTGGACCGTTTCCTGGCTTCCATTGTCCTGGATATAATTGGCAATTTCCAAAATGACTCTGACTTTTGAAATTTGGTTCCATGCACCATGTGGTGGTATTTGAAATTGTCCTTTCCTACAGCTTGTGTTTCCTGAACTTGTCACGATTGACACCTTAAGTTGATGCTTTAGTTTAGGGTTTGTATGCCTCATTTTCACATTAGCTATGAACCACCTTTGACCGGCAACAGGAGGGTGTTGTATAGCTATTTTAGCCATGTTCTAAACATGTTGTTTTTAACTAACTAGGCCTGCCGCTGTGTGCTTTAACCCATTCGCTGCCAGGCCTTTTCCCCCTCCTGTGGCAGGCCTTTTTTTGGCTATTTGGGGCAGTTCGCGCTTAGGCCCTCATAACTTTTTGCCCACATAAGCTAGCAAAGCCAAATTTGCGTCCTTTTTTTCCAACATCCTAGGGATTCTAGAGGCACCCAGACTTTGCGGGTTCCCCTGAAGGAGGCCAAGAAATGAGCAAAAATACAGTGAAAATTTAGTTTTTTTCAAACAAATGGGAAAAAGTGGCTGCAGAAGTAGGCTTGTGGTTTTTTCCCTGAAAATGGCATCAACAAAAGGTTTGTGGTGCTAAAATCGTCAGCTTCCCAACTTTCAGGAACAGGCAGACTTGAATCAATTTTTCAACACAAATTTTGCATTTTACTGGGACATACCCCATTGTTACAATTGTTTGTGCTTTTAGCCTCCTTCCAGTCAGTGACAGAAATTGGTGTGAAACCAATGCTGGATCCCAGAAACCTAAACATTTCTGAAAAGTAGACAAAAATCTGAATTCAGCAAGGGGTAATTTGTGTAGATCCTAACAGGGTTTCCTACAGAAAATATCAACTGAAAAAGAAAGATATTGAAATTGAGGTAAACAAACAGCAATTTTTCTCTACGTTTTACTCTGTAACTTTTTCCTGCAATGTCAGATTTTTGAAAGCAATATACCGTTATGTCTGCTGGACTCTTCTGGTTGCGGGGATATATAGGGCTTGTAGGTTCATCAAGAATCCTAGGTACCCAGAGCCAATAAATGAGCTGCACCCTGCAGTGCATTTTCATTCTATACCGGGTATACAGCAATTCATTTGCTGAAATATAAAGGGTGAAAAATAGCTATCAGGAAATCCGTTGTATTTCCAAAATGGGCACAAGATAAGGTGTTGAGGAGCAGTGGTTATTTGCACATCTCTGAATTCCGGGGTTACCATACTAGCATGTGAATTACAGGGCATTTCTCAAATAGACGTCTTTTTTACACACTCTTTTATATTTGGAAGTAAAAAATGTAGAGAAAGACAAGAGGCAAGAACACTTGGTTTGCTATTCTATGTTCCCCCAAGTCTCCCGATAAAAATGATACCTCACTTGTGTGGGTAGGCATAGCGCCCGCGACAGGAAATGCCCCAAAACACAATGTGGACACATCACATTTTTTTAAAGAAAACAGAGGTGTTTTTTGCAAAGTGCCTACCTGTAGATTTTGGCCTCTAGCTCAGCCGGCACCTAGGGAAACCTACCAAACCTGTGCATTTTTTAAAACTAGAGACCTAGGGAAATCAAGATGGGGTGACTTGTGGGGCTCTGACCAGGTTCTGTTACCCAGAATCCTTTGCAAACCTCAAAATTTGGCGAAAAAAACACGTTTTCCTCACATTTCGGTGACAGAAAGTTCTGGAATCTGAAAGGAGCCACAAATTTCCTTCTACCCAGCACTCTCCCAAGTCTCCCGATAAAAATGATACCTCACTTGTGTGGGTAGGCCTAGCGCCCGTGACAGGAAATGGCCCAAAACACAACGTGGACACATCACATTTTTTTAAAGAAAACAGAGGTGTCTTTTGCAAAGTGCCTACCTGTAGATTTTGGCCTCTAGCTCAGCAGGCACCTAGGGAAACCTACCAAACCTGTGCATTTTTTAAAACTAGAGACCGAGGGGAATCAAAGATGGGGTGACTTGTGGGGCTCTGACCAGGTTCTGTTACCCAGAATCCTTTGCAAACCTCAAAATTTGGCTAAAAAAACACATTTTCCTCACATTTCGGTGACAGAAAGTTCTGGAATCTAAGAGGAGCCACGAATTTCCTTCCACCCTGCGTTCCCCCAAGTCTCCCGATAAAAATGATACCTCACTTGTGTGGGTAGGCCTAGCGCCCGTGACAGGAAATGCCCCAAAACACAAGGTGGACACATCACATTTTTTGACAGAAAATAGAGGTGTTTTTTGCAAAGTGCCTACCTGTAGATTTTGGCCTCTAGCTCAGCCGGCACCTAGGGAAACCTACCAAACCTGTGCATTTTTAAAAACTAGAGACCGAGGGGAATCCAAGATGGGGTGACTTGTGGGGCTCTGACCAGGTTCTGTTAACCAGAATCCTTTGCAAACCTCAAAATTTGGCTAAAAAAACAAATTTTCCTCACATTTCGGTGACGGAAAGTTCTGGAATATGAGAGGAGCCACAAATTTCCTTCCACCCAGTGTTCCCCCAAGTCTCCCGATAAAAATTATACCTCACTTGTGTGGGTAGGCCTAGTGCCCGTGACAGGAAATGCCCCAAAACACAACGTGGACACATCACATTTTTTCACAGAAAACAGAGGTGTTTTTTGCAAAGTGCCTACCAGTAGATTTTGGCCTCTTGCTCAGCCGGCACCTAGGGAAACCTACCAAACCTGTGCATTTGTGAAAACTAGAGATCTAGGGGAATCCAAGATGGGGTGACTTGTGGGGCTCTGACCAGGTTCTGTTACCCAGAATCCTTTGCAAACCTCAAAATGTGGCTAAAAAAACAAATTTTCCTCACATTTCGGTGACAGAAAGTTCTGGAATCTGAGAGGAGATACAAATTTCCTTCCACCCAGTGTTCCCCCAAGTCTCCCGATAAAAATGATACCTCACTTATGTGGGTAGGCCTAGCGCCCGCAAAAGAAAATGGCCCAAAACACAACGTGGACACATCACATTTTTTCACAGAAAACAGGTGTTTTTTGCAAAGTGCCTACCTGTGGATTTTGGCCTCTAGCTCAGCCGGCCCCAGGGGGGGCAGAAATGGCCTAGAGGTTTCTGTCCACCCTAGGGGCAGAAATGGCCTTAAAATAAATTTGCCCCCCCCCCGGGAGCGACCCTTGCATGACATTGGCGCAAAAAAAAATCCCCGGTGCCTAGTGGTTTCTGCCCCCTTGGGGGCAGATTGACCTAAAATCGGTTGATCATCCCCTAAGGGGGGCAGAAATGGTCTTAATACAATTTGCCCCCAAGGGGAGCGACCCTTGCCTAATGGGTCGCTCCCCTTCTCTAAAAAAACAAACAAAATTGTATTTTATTTTTTAAATAAATTGCCCTGGCGCCTAGAGTTTTCTGCCCCCCCCCCCCAGGGGCAGAAATGGCCTCCCCCGGGAGCAACCCATGTCTACGGGGTCGCTACCCCTACGTGACATTGGCACAAAAAAAAATCCCTGGTGCCTAGTGGTTTCTGCCCCCCTTGAGGGCAGATTGGCGTAGCAAAAATCGTCCGATCTGCCCCCAAAGGGGGCAGAAATGGCCAAAATACAATTTTCCCATTCAGGGGAACGACCCTTGTTCAAGGGGTCGCTCCCCATCTGTTAAAAAAAAAAAAAAAAAAAAAAAAATCCCCGGTGCCTAGTGGTTTCTGCCCCCCTTGGGGGCAGATCGGCCTAATCAAAATAGGCTGATCTGCCCCCCAGGGGGGCAGAAAGGGCCTAAAATTAATTTTCCCCCCAGGGGAGCGACCCTTGTCTAAGGGATCGCTCCACTTGTGTGAAATTCACGTAAAAAAAAAAAACTCCCTGGTGTCTAGTGGTTTCTGTCCACCTTGGGGGCAGATTGGCCTCATAAAAATAGGCCAATCTGCCCCCAAGGGGGGACGAAATGGCCTAAATATAATTTGCCCCCTGGGGAAGCGACCCTTGCCTAAGGGGTCGCTCCCCACCTCCAAAAAAACAGAACAAAACAAAAAGGAAAAAAAAAAAGGATCCTTGGTGCCTAGAGGTTTCTGCCCCCGGGGGGGGGCAGAAAAGGCCTTCCAAAAAAATCCCCCCCCTGAAAGCGACCCTTGCCCAAGGGGTCGCTCACTCATGCCACTTTAAAAAAAAGAAGAAAATCCCTGGTGTCTAGTGGGCGTTTCAAAAGCCGGATTGCTTTGCAATCCGGCTTTTGAAACGCTCAGAGAGACTTCAAAGGGAAGGAAATTCCTTTCCTTCCCTTTGAAGCCTCCCTGGGCCTCCCCCACATGATCGAAAGAGAAATGCTTTGCATTTCTCTTTCGATCACTCTGGAAGCTGAGCTTCCAGCGCGATGGGAGGAGGCCCTCTGTGATTCTCAGCGTGCGATGTGTGCTGACGTCACAGGGGTGGTGGGGGGGTCGGGTGGAAGGGGAAGGGCTTCCCCTTCCATCCCTGCCTTGGGGGGTGGGTGGGGAGCACATGGGGGAAGCGCTAGCGCTCCCCCCATTTCCCTGGTGCAGGACGAGGTGATCTCGTCCAAGGCACCCGGGAACCAGTGCCTTGGACGAGATCACCTCGTCCAAGGCACACTAGGGGTTAACCAAATTGCATTTTATTCAGCATTGCTTTATTTTTCTAGCAATAGCTACATTTGCGGTGCTGTTTTATTTTCTCTAACTCATTGTTCTTTCACCTAGGAAAGCATCACGTTCTTAGTAGGACATGCAGTTCACTTTGTACTTCTCCAAGGCTACAGTCAGACAGGGTTGCCGACAAACGTGGTATGCTGTGTCTCCAACATTCACAGAAAAACACACAGTCATACGTGGGGAATTTTTTTTAGACTATTAGCTGTTTTATTATTTAATCACATCTTTTGTCCCAGACACATTAGAGGGAGATTCCAGCCAAATGGCCACGACTGCATGCTGATTGCTACAAGCTTCACTACAGCTACTTGCTTACACAACTGAGCCCTGATGGGGACTGTAGGAAAGTACCATCTTGCCTGGCATGTTACCCCCATATTTCACTGTATATATGTTGTTTTAGTTGTATGTGTCACTGGGACCCTGCCAGCCAAGTCCCCAGTGCTCATAAGTGTGCCCTGTATGTGTTACCTTTGTTATGACTAACTGTCTCACTGAGGCTCTGCTAATCAGAATCTCAGTGGTTATGCTCTCTCATTTCTTTCCAAATTGTCACTAACAGGCTAGTGACCAATTTTACCAATTTACATTGGCATACTGGAACACCCTTATAATTCCCTAGTATATGGTACTGAGGTACCCAGGGTATTGGAGTTCCAGGAGATCCCTATGGGCTGCAGCATTTCTTTTGCCACCCATAGGGAGCTCTGACAATTCGTACACAGGCCTGCCACTGCAGCCTGAGTGAAATAACGTCCACGTTATTTCACAGCCATTTTACACTGCACTTAAGTAACTTATAAGTCACCTATATGTCTAACCTTTACCTGGTAAAGGCTGGGTGCTAAGTTACTTAGTGTGTGGGCACCCTGGCACTAGCCAAGGTGCCCCCACATTTTTCAGGGCCAATTCCCCGGACTTTGTGAGTGCGGGGACACCATTACACGCGTGCACTATACATAGGTCACTACCTATGTATAGCTTCACAATGGTAACTCCGAATATGGCCATGCAACATGTCTAGGATCATGGAATTGCCCCACCAATGTCATCCTGGTATTGAGAAGACAATCCCATGATTCCCCGGGTCTCTAGCACAGACCCGGGTACTGCCAAACTACCTTTCCCTGGGTTTCACTGCAGCTGCTGCCAACCCCTCAGACAGGTTTCTGCCCTCCTGGGGTCCAGCCAGGCTTGGCCCAGGAAGGCAGAACAAAGGACTTCCTCCAAGAGAGGGTGTTACACCCTCTCCCTTTGGAATAAGGTGTCAGGGCTGGGGGGGGAGTAGCCTCCCCCAGCCTCTGGAAATGCTGTGATGGGCACAGATGGTGCCCATCTCTGCATAAGCCAGTCTACACCGGTTCAGGGATCCCTCAGCCCTGCTCTGGCGCAAAACTGGACAAAGGAAAGGGGAGTGACCACTCCCCTGATCTGCACCTCCCCTGGGAGGTACCCAGAGCTCCTCCAGTGTGCTCCAGACCTCTGCCATCTTGGAAACAGAGGTGCTGCTGGCACACTGGACTGCTCTGAGTGGCCAGGGCCAGCAGGTGATGTCAGAGACTCCTTCTGATAGGCTCCTTCAGGTGTTGCTAGCCTATCCTCTCTCCTAAGTAGCCAAACCTCCTTTTCTGGCTATTTACGGTCTCTGCTTTGGGGAATTCCTTAGATAACGAATGCAAGAGCTCATCAGAGTTCCTCTGCATCTCTCTCTTTACCTTCTGCCAAGGAATCGACTGCTGACCGCGCAGGAAGCCTGCAAAACTACAACAAAGTACCAAAGACGACTACTGCGACACTGTAACGCTGATCCTGCCGCCTTCTCGACTGTTTTCCTGGTGGTGCATGCTGTGGGGGTAGTCTGCCTCCTCTTTGCACTAGAAGCTCCGAAGAAATCTCCTGTGGGTCGACGGAATCTTCCCCCTGCAACCGCAGGCACCAAAGAACTGCATCACCCTTCCTCTGGGTCTCCTTTCAGCATGACGAGCGAGGTCCCTTGAACTCAGCAACTCTGTCCAAGTGACTCCCACAGTCCAGTGACTCTGCAGTCCAAGTTTGGTGGAGGTAAGTCCTTGCCTCCCCACGCCAGACTGCATTGCTGTGAACCACGTGTTTTGCAGCTACTCCGGCTCCTGTGCACTCACCAAGGATTTCTTTCGTGCACAGCCAAGCCTGGGTCACTGGCACTCTAACCTGCATTGCACGACCTCCTGAGTTGTCCTCCGGCGGCGTGGAACTCTCTTGTGCAACTTCGGATGAGCACCGATTCACTCCACTTCATAGTGCCTGTTCTGGCACTTCTGCGGGTGCTGCTTGCTTCTGAGAGGGCTCCTTCTCTTGGTGTGTGCCCCCTCTGTGTCCTCACGCAATTGGCAACATCCTGGTCCCTCCTGGGCCACAGCAGCATCCAAAAACCCTAACCGCAACCCTTGCAGCTAGCAAGGCTTGTTTGCGGTCCTTCTGCGGGAAAACACTTCTGCACGACTCTTCACGACGTGGGACATCCATCCTCCAAAGGGGAAGTTTCTAGCCCTTGTCATTCGTGCAGAATCCTCAGCTTCTACCAACCAGTGGCAGCTTCTTTGCATCCACAGCTGGCATTTCCTGGGCATCTGCCCACTCCCGACTTAATTGTGACTTTTGGACTTGGTCCCCTTGTTCCACATGTACTCTCGTCTGGAAATCCATTGTTGTTGCATTGCTGGTGTTGGTCTTTCCTGCAGAATTCCCCCATCACGATTTCTGTGCTCTTTGGGGAACTTAGGTGCACTTTGCACCCACTTTTCAGGGTCTTGGGGTGGGTTATTTTTCTAACCCTCACTGTTTTCTTACAGTCCCAGCGACCCTCTACAAGGTCACATAGGTTTGGGGTCCATTCGTGGTTCGCATTCCACTTCTAGAGTATATGGTTTGTGTCGCCCCTATCCCTATGTGCCCCCATTGCATTCTATTGTGACTACACATTGTTTGCACTGTTTTTTATTGCTTTTACTGCATATTTTGGAATTGTGTACATATATCTTGTGTATATTTACTATCCTCATACTGAGGGTACTCACTGAGATACTTTTGGCATATTGTCATAAAAATAAAGTACCTTTATTTTTAGTATATCTATGTATTGTGTTTTCTTATGATATTGTGCATATTACACTAGTGGTACTGTAGGAGCTTCACTCGTCTCCTAGTTCAGCCTAAGCTGCTCTGCTAAGCTACCTTTTCTATCAGCCTAAGCTGCTAAACACCCCTCTACACTAATAAGGGATACCTGGGCCTGGTGCAAGGTGTAAGTACCCCTTGGTACTCACTACAAGCCAGTCCAGCCTCCTACAGGGACGGTGTCTCTTTAGGCTTCAGGCCTTTTCTTCAGGTATGAGTGATAATGTTCCACCAGGGGAAATCCCGAAGGGCAGATTAGGTTTAGTATGCTGTGCTCATACTTAGCGTAGGTGTGGGGTTACAGATCCACCTTCCTGTTTAGACAGAATGGTAAATGTGTTTTACACTTTTGGGGCCAGATGTAGGAAAAAAGCAAATTGCGACTTGCAATTTGCGAGTCCGTGCGACTCGCAAATTGCAAGTCGCAATTTGCTATGCAGAAAGGTGTCTCAGACACCTTCTGCAACTCGCAATGGGGTCGCAAAGACCCACCTCATAAATATTTATGAGGTGGGTCGCAGTTTGCGACCCCATTGCGAGGATGGGCACTCACGGGGATGGTGGCCTGCTGGAGACAGCAGACCACCATGTCCGTGACTGCTTTTTAATAAAGCAGTTTTTTTTTTTCTATCTGCAGCCCGTTTTCCTTAAAGGAAAACGAGCTGCACTTAGAAAAAAAAACGAAACCTTTTGTTTCGGTATTTTTCAGAGCAGGTAGTGGTCCATAGGACCACTACCTGCTCTGAAAAATAGTTTTTGTGATCATTCACAAAGGGGAAGGGGTCCCGTGGGGACCCCTTCCCGTTTGCGAATGGGTTACCATCCACTTCAAGTGGATGGTAACAGCGATTTCATTTGCGACCGCTTTCGCGGGCGCAAATGAAATTGCATAGCATTGCGAGTCGCAAATAGGAAGGGAACACCCCTTCCTATTTGCGAGTCGGAAATGCATTTTGCGAGTCGGATCCGACTCGCAAAATGCATTTCTGCATAGCAAAGAGGCTTTTGCGCCTCGCAAACGGCGTTTTTCGCCGTTTGCGAGGCGCAAACCCTTTGCTACATCTGGCCCTTAGTCACATGCCTGCTCCTATTGCTTTTTATTATCCTAGTTATTGCTCTGTACCTGTTTTTATCTAGGATGCAGATATTTTAATAAATGCTTATTGAAATCTATTCTGCCTCCGTTGTCTTTGCCTGAGTGAGATCTTGGCACTGGAGAGAAAGGGATGATATCTGATATACCACTATTCCCTGGGTAGTCTATCTTGCTATGAGCCTGGTTGCCACAATCATCTTGGTCAGAGATGGGGCGCTGCTAGTTAGCCAGAAACCCCGGATTAGGCTGACAGGTATTACTCGGTGTGGAATTGTACTCAGTACCCACAACCCAGGTGGTCCTACCGCCCAAATCCAGTAGCCTCATTCACTTAATGAGAACCTACGCAAGAAGGTTATGCAGAGTTCAAAACGTATTCATGACTATGAAAAGCACCTGCAATTAGGCCTCACTTCAGCCTCTCATTTTAGTAATTACAATTTAATATAATTTTCATTGGAAGCCTTATCAAGGACAATGCTTTTTTCTCATTCCCTTCACATTCAGAATGCCATTTAGAGACTTTGGACTTGAGAACGGTTGGAAAATACATGATTTCTGAGTTTTCTGCCTAAGAGATATCCTCAAACGTTTGCTGAGAAATTTCCTGGTTCAGTGAAAGTTGACTCCCTGATGGCAGGTCCGGCATCTAGAGGATATATTACATCAGAGGATGCCTCTCTACCAGACCAAGTGGGCACAAAAGTGGAGGGATCATTTAGGAGGGCATATTTTGCCATGAACTTTGCAATAACAGTGGAGGCTTATGTGACCTATGTTGTTTATTGCCTATTGCATGATTTTTAAGACCTGGCAGAGGAACTGCAAGATGTTGGTGATGGTAGTTCTTAATTATAAGTAATGGAACAAGAGGTGAAGTTCTTCTCTGATCTGAGATTTCATTCCTTGTCAGCAGCAGCAACTTCAGTTAAGGAAATTTCCACTAGACACCAAATTGTGGATATGGAATTTGAAGGCTAACAATTCTCAAAAGTCTCTTTTGTCTCATCTATCATTTCACAGCAATATGTTATTCGACGCCCAACTTGAGGACACGGTTAAGTAGTCACTGAGTATTGCAAACTTCTGGTGTTAGTAAAGCCTCCTTCTCAGAGAGAGGTTTTGGGTTCCAGAAAGCTTTTGGGAATTGATCATATGTTAAAGGAGCCAGCTAGCCCTTCCAGGGAAGGGGACACTTCCTCCCAGGATAAGTCCTGGCAGCAACCTCCAGTTACTATCCCTTAAACCATCCCAAAAGCATGACTATGCAAGAACTGTGGGTGGAAAAATCAGTTCATTTTTCTCAAACTGGAAAAAGGTTTTTTCAGACTCTTAGGTGCTATAAAAAAACATAGGGGGTCATTCTGACTCCCGCCGGCCGCGGTATCCGCGGGGCCGGCGGGAGCCGCCAGAATACCGCTGCGTGGTCACAAGACCGCCGCAGGTATTCTGGGTTTCCCGCTGGGCTGGCGGGCGACCGCCAGGAGGCCGCCTGCCAGCCCAGCGGGAAACACCCTTCCACAAGGATGCCGGCTCCGAATGGAGCCGGCGGAGTCGAAGGTGTGTTACGGGTGAAGTTGCACCCGTCGCGATTTTCAGTGTCTGCATGGCAGACACTGAAAATCTTGGTAGGGCCCTGTTACGGGGGCCCCTGCAGTGCCCATGCCATTGGCATGGGCACTGCAGGGGCCCCCAGGGGCCCCACGACACCCCATACCACCATCCTGTTCCCGGCGGCCAAAACCGCCAGGAACAGGATGGCGGTATGGGGGTCAGAATCCCCATGGCGGCACAGCAAGCTGCGCCGCCATGGAGGATTCCCCAGGGCAGCGGAAAACCGGCAGTACACCGCCGGTTTTCCGTTTCTGACCGCAGCTGTACTGCCGCGGTCAGAATGCCCTTGGGAGCACCGCCAGCCTGTTGGCGGTGCTCCCGCAGTCCCCGGCCCTGGCGGTCCATGACCGCCAGGGTCGGAATGACCGCCATAATTTCCATCCCCTGCAAATGACTTCTTCACCTGAGCCCCAACTCCTCATAGGCAGTACAAGGTGCAGGCCCTGCAGAAAGGGAAATATTTTTTTCTTGCAAAGGGAGGCATAATTCCAGTGCCAACAGCAAAATGCATCTTGGGATACTTTTCTCTTATGTTTTTTGGTACAGAAGTGTTCAGGAGACTTCTGTCCAGTCCTCGATTTGAAACAAGTGAACCTCTATATCCCACATCAGCGTATCAAAATGGTGAAGCTGCAGAATATCTTCCCACTCATTTCTCCAGTCATGTTTCTGGCCTCACTAGTTTTTTTGGATGTCCAGTTGCTTATTCCTACTTACCTCTTGTCTCAGACGTTTCTCAGGTTCTTTGCATTGGGATTCTTATTTTGATTTCTGTGACCTTCCCTTTGGCCTTGCTTCAGAACCCAGGATGATTAGCTAATCTGCTCTAAAAAAAAATTAAATGCTCTGCCAGCCAGCTATCTGGTTTGTGACTGCCTCAAAAGCCGTGGCTTCCTACTGAACACAGACAAGTCTCACCTGGTTCTTTTAATAGAGCCTGTTTTCGATACAAGACTCTGGAAGGATTTCATACCAAAGGACTGCCAACAGTAACTAGTATTCCAGCTTTCAAACCTCTGGTTCCATCAGCAGACCCCAGCAAGAGTGTGGCTAAGGGTTCAGGGGGACTTAGCAACTTCCTTCTTCCTAGTTCCTTTGGCTTGCCTACAATTGTATCATCTAGTGTCTCATCTCTCTATGTGGGATCCCAGTTCTCAGAATTAGGACCCTCTAGTCTCAGTCTCTCTGACTATTTCTCTCAAATTACAGTGGGTGTTGAAAGTTCAAATCTGAACAAGGGAATTCTCTCTGCTCCATTCCCTAAGACTATTACAATGGATGCCAGCAGTCTCAGTTGGGGAGCCAGATAGGGGAGCTACTCAGCCCAAAGTCTGGGGACCACAACAGAATACAGAAAGTCATCCAATTGGAGGGAGCTGTCAGCAATTTACAGAGCGCTGTTGTTCTTCCTCCCTCAGATCCAGAACTGTCCAGGGCAAATCAGAGTAGGCAATCAGGTGACAAGGGCTATGTGAGCCACCTGAGGTCATCAAAACTCCCTGACTGAAATCCCTGGCAGAGGGGATAGGGAAATGGGCTGAAGAGAACTTGATGTCTCTATAGGCTACATATCTCTCAGCGAGAATGTGCTTGCTGACCTCCTGAGATGGTCTTTCCCCTTCTGGGTCTCCCTGTCCCGCTCTCTCTCTCTCTCTCTCTCGTCAGGAAGTCTGGGGGGCTGGATGCAATTAGTTTTCTCTGGCCTCAGGGTCTTCTACACACCTTTTCTCCATTCTCCTTAATCAGCAGAGTTCTGGCCCAGATTCAGAGGGAATAATTTGAGATCCTGCTGGTAGTTCCATCCTGGAGGAGGCAACCACGGTTTCCTTTCCATTACATCTGGAGGCCCAGCCTCCCTGAATCTTTCTGCTAATATCATCTTCTCCTGATTTCCAATTCTGTCAGAGACCTTGCTTTGTTCATTGTCTCTGAGGGGTTAGAAATAGAAAGGAGGAGGTTAGAGTCATTAGGATGTTCTTCTGATTTTGTCAGCTCTATTCAGAACTCCTGAAAGTCCAGCACACTAAAGGTCCACAGGTGTCATTGAGATAACTTTTCAGAATGGTAGTCATCCAGAGGTTTCATTCCAGCCTCATATGAGGGAGGAAGCATTTTAGAATTTCTGAGACACAGCTTTCTCTTGGGTGTACTGGTAGCCAGTGAGCCATGATTAAAGCTTTTAGAGGCCCTTCAAAATTACAGCTTGATTCCCTGGTTTCTATGCTGCCGTGTTGTTTTCATTTAAAAAGACTGGTAGTTCACAGTCTGGTTCCCCCTCTGGACCTACCCCTGGCCTTCTCTTTCCTTCAGCCTCGTCCATTTGAGCCTCTTTCATCACTTTGTCTAATATTTCTTTCTTTGAAGGATTTTTTTTGTCAGTGCTTCATTTCCTGGCAAATGGCTCCTTCCAAGTGATGATGGTGCTGACCAGAGTGTTGTCTGCCCTGATTAAACACATGCACAGCTACATCATTTCCCGATGGAGGATTAGGTGACAGTGAAAGCTGATTTCTATCCAATGGGACATATCCCCAACATTATTGGGGCAATTGATGGTACACATATTGCTTTTGTCCCCACCCCCAGCGGAATGAACAGGTGTTCAGAAATTGAAAGAGCTTTCACTCCATGAATGTGCAGATGGGGTGCCTGGTGGACCAGTACATCTCCCGCGTCAATGCAACATTTCCTGGGTCTGTGCATGATACCTTTATCCTGAGGAATAGCAGAATCCCATATGTGATGGTTCAACTCCAGAAGCACAGGGTGTGGCTAATAGGTGAGCCCTGGTTCCCACCCAATATATGTTGGTGTATGGGAATGGTGTGGGCCCTAAGGGTTAGTGTGTGGCTAACAGCTGTCCCTCGATATTTGCATTTGACTCTGGTTACCCCAACCTCTCATGGCTACTGACCCCTGTGAGGAATCCCAGGACAAGGGCAGAGGAACGTTACAATTAGGCACATGGGCAAACAAGAGGAATTATAGAGAAGACCGTTGGCCTCCTGAAGGCCAGGTTTTGTTGCCTCCATCTAACAGGTGGATCCCTGTACTACTCACCCAAGAAGGTCTGCCAGATCATCATGGCATGCTGTATGTTGCACAAACTTGCCTTATGTCGCCAGGTGCCTTTTCTGCAGGAGGAGTAGGCTGGAGATTACCGCGTGGCAGCAGTGGACCCTGTGGACAGTGAAGAAGAGGAGGCAGAGGATGAGGATGAAGACAACAGATGTGTAATAATTTGATAATACTTCCAATGACACACATGTAAGACTGTGTAACTTCACATTTAAATGACTGTTTTGTGTTTGACATTGTCACAGGCAGGCTGATTTTCCCACTTATATGGCCACTCACTGTACCCTTTGGCATCTCTATTTGCAGATATTTGTGACCCACTATCTGGTGTGTTGAGTGCAGCTGACTACAGGTCATTCCTAAGTATACATCACTGTACAGCTGATTTTCAATGTTTAACCTCGTTAAACAAATACATAATTAAATCATTTGACATACTCCATACTTGTATTTTTTCAAAGGGTGCTTATTTAAGTGCTAAGAAGTAGAGGGGGCTGTGCAATGGGCTGGGCTGATGGTGGAAGTAAGTCCAGGTTAGAGTCCAGTCTATTTATATCACAGGTGCATTGTCCAAGGAGGCATAGGAAGGGGAGCAATGGCAGTTCAAGGTGGACAGGGTGACAGAGTGGGACACAAGGGTGACAATCAGGAGAGTCTTATTTCCTGGCATGGGTCTTGGCAATACTCTCTGGCTTCTACCTGGATCGCATGGAATGTTTGTGGGGTGGTTCTCCTTCTGCAGGGGGAGGGGTGCTTGTGGACTTTTGGTCCTGTGGCGGGGCCTCCAGTCCACTAGCAGCAGGAGAGGTGGAGGGCTGTTTATATGTTTGGGTAGTGGCAGAGGCCCAGTGGGGTGCCACTGCCTCCCTCATAGTGTGGGCCATGTCTGCCAGCACCCCTACAATGAAGACCAGGGTGGTGTTGATGGACTTCAAGTCCTCCCTGATCCCCAGGTACTGTCCCTCCTGCAGCCACATGTTTTCCTGCAACTTGTCCAGTATCTGGCCCAGCATATCCTGGGAATGTTGGTATGCTCCCAGGATCATGGTGAGTGCCTCCTGGAGAGTCTGTTCCCTGGGCCTGTCCTCCACCTGGCGCACAAAACTCCTCCCAGCTTCCCTGTTGTCCTGTGCCTCTGTCCTCTAAACTGTGTGCCAACTGCCACTGACCCCAGGTCCCTGATCCTCCTGTGTTTGTGGGGTGGCCTTGGGTTCCTGTAATGGTGGACACACTGCTGATTGACGTGTCCTAGGGACAGAGGTATGGGCCCGCTGGGTGGGTGCTGTGGTGGTGTTTCCTGAAGGGGGAGGCTCTGTGGTGGTCTGAGAGTGTGCCTGGGTAACCAACTGTCCAGAGATCCCTGGTGGGCCAGGTTGGTCATCCAGATCCAGGCGAGCAGAGCTGCTGTCATCACTGTGGGCCTCTTCTGTGGGGGGACTGGATGTTGCTGGCACCTTTTCTCTGGTGACATTGGCTGGGGGACCTGTGGGGATGTAAATGCAGTGTTATTGTTTCTGCATTTGACATCATGCGCATGGGTGTGTGTGTCCTATGGTTGTTGTTGCCCTGGCAGATTTGCCTTTGTGTCATTTGCTATTTGGTGGGCTAGGTGATTCACTCCAGTGTGCATGCAGTGGTTATAGGTGTCCATGCAGGTCTTTGAGGGGTGTCCATGCATTGGTGTTACATGCTGGGCTTGGTATTGGGATGAGTGGGTTGTGATGGTGGGGTATGTGGGAGGTGGTGAAGTGATGGGAGTGAGGGTAAGGATGGGGGTTTGTGATGGCATGCAAGTGCGGGGGGTGATAGTAATAGAGATTTGACTTACCAGAGTCCAGTCCTCCTCCTACTCCTGCCAGGCCCTCAGGATGCATGATTGTCAAGACTTGCTTCTCCCATGTTTTTAGTTGTGGAGGAGGAGGTGGGGCTCCACCGCCAGTCCTCTGTACAGCTAGTTTGTGTCTTGCTGCTGTGGAACGCACCTTCCCCCTAGGTCGTTCCACCTCTTCCTGATGTCGTCCCTTGTTCTTGAGTGCTGTCCCACGGTGTGTGTAGTTTGAATTGTCTAACGTGGTGTGGTTTTGTTTGAGTGTGTGTATTTTTAGTGCAGCGGTATGTACCGCCAATGGTTTATCGCCATTGAATGTCCACTGCGGTGATTCGTGGGTCATAATGCTGTGGGCGTAGTTCTGTTGGCATAACAGTGTGGGTTTTGCCACCGCCAATTTATCACTGACCTTTGGGCTGGCGGACTTGTGTGTGTGGCTGTACAGTGATGGATTGGTATGTGTGTGTCATAATATGCTTGGCGGTTATCTGCCGTGGAGGCATTATGTTTGCAGCAGTCGGCATTGCGATAAGCGGGATTTACCGCCAATGTCATAATGAGGCCTCTGTCTGGGTTTGAGTGCACGTGCATCAGTGTCTTAGTGGGTGCGTCAGTGTTTGTGCGTCAGTGTCTTTGGCTATATGAGGGTTTTAGTGGGTCTACGAGTGGGTGTGTGAGAGTTGGAGTGGGTCTGTGAGTAGGTGCCACTATGGGATGGAAGAGAAAGAGAGTGAAAGGACCGTAGGGCGAGACTCAATGCCCCCGTCGTCGTAGCCGGTTTCCGCATCCTGTGGCAGCCGGCATTGCTCGGGCAAGCAGGAAGCTGATTTAAATAGCAGCTCCCTGCTTATGGGAGCAATGTTTTAATCTGTTTCCCTGCACGCATGTGTGCATGCTGGGAAACAGATGAAAACTCTGCTTTCTGACAGTGGGAGCTTTTCGACGGCTCTCGCTGTCAGAAAGCAGAATTTATTGCTGTCAGCTCCACCAAACAAAAGCAAACAGCTATGTCCCGGAGGTAGGCACCCCAGGACATAGCAGCAGCTGACCCTGTGGGTGGCGGTCCCCAGGGCCATCATTGGCTCCTCAAGGTGGGCTGCGTGGCGCCTCTCCAAGAAGCATTGCCCTGCGGAGGTGGTGGTCCTGTGGACTTGGGGGTCTGCAACAGACTACCTTCACTTTTGTTATTGTAGCTCCAGGGAGATGGTGGCCCATGGTGCTGCAGGGGAGGGGTGAGTGACTCTCCTGCATTCAATTTTCAAAAGTGCCCCGGGGAGGTGGTGGCCCCGGGGCTGGGGGGGGTTGCACAACACCACTGAATGATTTTATGTTTAGCCCCAGGGAGGTGGTGGTGCCCAGGGAGCATGGGACCACGCGGCCTCCTGGATATAACATTAATAAAGCCCCGGAGAGGTGGCGGTCCCAGGGGCAAATATAAGCCCTGGAGGGGGGCCCCATGTGCCCCCTCCTTATATTTTCAATGCCCCTGGCACCTGGCCCGCCTTGGGGTTATTAAAAAACAAGCTCGGGAGACCGCACTTTTTTCTTTTTTTTATTATTTGTACCCTGAATTTGCAATAATTCCCCAAATTTGTGGTAAACGTTTTTTTAAAAAGTGTTTTTTTGCTCTGGTAGGGTCCCTTTGGGAAACCAGCAGCAGGGCTAAGGGATCAAAGTGTCTGTATCATGCCCCTTTTCCTTATTTTCATATTTTTTGTTGGGACTGTCCCAAATTGTCCAACTACCACAGACCCACCAACCTACTGCCGTCCCCACCAGGATCCAAGATCCAGACGGGGTGACGGCAGTCCTAGTCCTAATCAGCCAAGGTGGTGCTGAACTTAGTGCCGCCCTGCCGATTAAAACCTTGTTCTTCCCCAGCCTTTTCATGCCAGTTTCACCACCATAAAAAGGCTGGCAGAGAACAAGTGCAAAACAGAGGGGCCTCTGGCCAGCACCCTTGAAATGCGCACTGTCTGTGCAGACAGTACGCATATTAAGGGTGCTGGTGCATCCTGCGTGCAGCAAAATTTCTGTGGGTTCAATTATGAGCGGGGAACAATGCTGCCACACCTTTCCCACTGGGCTGACCAGCAGAAACCTTGTTTTCTGCCGGTCAGCCCAGTGGGAAAATTGTAATGGGGCCAATGGGCCCCATTACAAATGTTTGCATTGTACTGGTATGCATGGTAACAGTATGCGTAGTAAAGGTACTAATAGTGTACCCCTATGAATGTTCGCTATAATACCATGCATGGTAATGGCATTCGTGGTAGTGGGTCTTGCATGGTAATGGCTCCATTGTAAATGCATGTATAGTAAATGCATGCATTGTTCAGTAAACAACCATGTAAATTCTAGTCTAATCGCTAAGATTACAGTACTGGCCAGCCATACATGATCCCTGGTTAATGGCCCTGCATCTGGATGGTTTGGCCCAGCACCTGGCTGCCCTGCTGGTCCTTGCAAATCTTTATATCACCCCAAAAACTCTGACAGTAGACGGGGACAAGTTCGTTAGAAATATGGTGCAGCTAATAAATATATGTCAGACATCCTACCTGTTAATCACTGTAGATTTTAACACAAATCAGAATAATCAGCATGCCGATATAATTGGGGCACTCCCAGATCAATGTCATCCATGTTATAAGCACCAAGATAAGATTGGGCAACGACTGTTAAGAGAGTGTAAGCTAGCTTGACTTACAGTCCTGAATGGCCACTTTCCAGGTGATTACTACCACCATCCAAAAAAAATGTTTTAACCATGGCAAATCATCTTCTATTTAGCCGGATAGTACATTTCAGCATCACCCATCGACTGGAGAGCATCCATCATCCTCAAATAATACTGATCAGAATCAACAAGAGCAAACATGGTCCTGCAAGGATCCTGCAGGAAGATGCCCACTCTTAAAATTTAAAACGCTTGAAGTGGAGCTCAAGTACCGTCAATGGTCTTTCAGATGCTGCCCTGGAGATCCTGATTATTTGATAGCTAAATATCCAGCCAAATGCACACAAAGAGGGCGAACATCATACTCTCAAAGGGCTTAATTGTGCTAAGATCCATCCGCCTGATGAGATCCAAAATTGGTAGAACTCTCAGGCAGCTAGGACATCTCACCCAAAATCTAGAGCAGCTACAGTCATTGCTGAGGGACAGGAAAGAGTTAAAAAGAGAGGTATAGGCCTTCAAGAGAAACAGTCAAGAAACTCTATGGGCTAATCTCCTGAATGCCTTGAAGCAAAAAGACTCAAAAAAGTTTTGGAAGCTGGTCAACAACAGTGACAAATGCATAGAGGGCAGCAACTAATGCATATATGCTGATGATGGTTGGATAGAGAACCTAAAGTTAAATCTTGCAGGAAGCTTGATCGATGCAGCTTGTTCCAACGTGAGCACTGCTGCGGTCCCATTGAAGTACACAGCCACATCGGTAATTAAAATCATTGAGAAATTGAGACCTGACTGAGCTCCCGGACCAAATGGAATTCCCCAACTCTCTTCAAACAAAATGCTTCTGTATGGGCAAGCTTCTTGACTGAGATGTTCAGGACCGTGCCAGCAGAAGGGACCATCCCAGACAGCTGGAGAGGCTCAATTATCCACCCAATCATTAAAGGAGGAGCTGTCTTATCCCAAGTAATTACTGTCTAATAGCATTGTTGGATGTAGATCTCAAGTAGTTTTCATTATTGCTGCTTTAAGAGCTAGCGGTATGGGTACTTGATACAGGCAGGCTACCCTTAAATCAGATGTCGTTTACAAAGAGTAAAGGGTCACTATCAAACCTTATGGTGGTAGGATTCATTATGAGAAGAGCAAATAACACTGGCACACTGCTGTATTTGTGCTTTGTTGGCTTTAAAGCAAGGTTTGATCACGTTACGCGTGAAAAACTGTGGGAAAGCTTGAGCATTGGTGAATCCTGCACAACCTCTTGAGGGCAATTAGACTGCTCTTTGCAAAATCCTTGGTCAAGCTTAAGGTTGGAGATGAAACCCATCTGTTGAGAGAGGTGAGGACATAGATTGGCCTCTACTAGGGGAGTGTCCTTGCACCCCATCTGTTCAATGGTTACATTTCAAACCTTTCCCCTACACTTGACAAGCTGATATCCCATGCCCCAAGTCTTGGTGGCCTCTCACTGATGAACATTCTCTATGCAGATAACCTTCTTTTGCTCAGTAAAACCAGAATGGGGCTGGAGAGACTAATCAATTGTTTAGCAATATATGCAGTTGACAACCAGCTAGAGGTCAACCTCAAGAAAACTAAGGTAATTTCACTAAACTGGCATATCTCCAATCACTGCAAATGACACCCTATTTGAGCCATGATAAATGAGACAGCCGCCCATGGTTACCTAGGTGTCAAGATAGATTTAAGGGCCTTGTTTTTACCTCAAAAGCAAGCAATGAAAGGAAAAGCCTTGCCTCCTAACTTTGTGTTATAATTTTAAGCGAAAACCCTTTGGGGACATAACCTCCAACTGCTGGCCGTGGTAAGCAAGTCAAAATGGATACCCACCTTCTCATATGGATGTAAAATAATGTTGGGGTCTGATGACAGCTTACTGATTAAAATTGGAACAAAAACCTTTAAGTAAGCTTTACAACTACTGAGATCAGCATTGCCGGCTTAAGTTAGGCTTGAGTTCTCACTGGTAAGGCTGAGCCTTGCAAGGTCTGGAGCATTCATAAGATGCTGTCACAAATAGAGAACTGCTGTTAAGGGGTCGAAAGTGTCTGGTCTGAAATTAACTTCCAAAGAGGAAAGGGTGATTACAAAAAGTATTTTCGGGACAGCATAGAAAAACTTGAGTTGGATGAGTTGTGGAAGCTAGACACAACAGAGCAAGTGTCCAGGAGAATGGTAAACAAAAGAGCTGAGTAGAGGATAAAGGAATGGTGTCCAAACAAGCTCACGGGTGGCTGATGTTGAGTTCCTATGATGATCAAATGGACTGACCTCTCTTGGAAGCCATCTACTCCCTTAAGGTCAAGCAGAAATTACTGTCAATGAGACTGGGAGAGCTTCCCACCCTAGACTTCAAGCCAAACCAGACAAATGAAACGATGCTGCATGTCCATTGTATCTGCCCCTGTTTAGGCCTGCAGTGGAGGGCCTTGCTGAGAAATTAGTTTAAGGCACTAGGAATTAGGACGTGTAGATCTGCAGCAATAGAGTCACTGAACCCTAGGAATATGATGCTTATTATTTAACTGGTGCAGTTTATGGACATTTTTAAGGATATTGTTGAGTCCAAGAATTCTGTTCAAAGTGAGCCCAAGGTTGAGGCTTAAAAACTGATTGCTGTAGTCATGGACATTTTAAGGAATTGGTTGAGACCAAATACTCATTTCAACACGCTGTGGTGCAGAAGGCTGATGTCCCACGGGGTGACAAGGATTGCAGATGGCTCAAAAAAAGGGTAGTAGGAATAATAACCCCCTATTCCGCCCTAGGCAAAAGGTGTGCGGCTACAGGGCTAGTAAGACAAGGAGAACCAACCCCTCACCGTGCCAATGCTAAGGACCCGCTGCTATAGGCATTACAGCATGTGGTTCAGCCCTCATGGGCAGTGTCTAGTTAACCTTACTAAGGCCAAGATGAGCTGCTTGGGATGTAGTAAGTTTATTAGGATGCTCAAAACCCCTATCCTGCCTTGTTGAGCACCCACTTTACTTGCATGTCCTATATATGCACCACAGCACTTTATATATGCTTTAGTACTCATGGGAAGTGACTAGTTAATCCTGCTTATGTCAAGGTGGGCTGCTAAGGATGTAATAAGCCAAAACTCTATACCACGCTGTTGAGCACCTGGTCCACTTGCAGGCCTCATACATGCACCTTAGCACTTTATACGTATTAGCTACCCTGGGCTTATGATTAAGAAAGTTTTTTTAATAACATGATATCTATTCTTTTATTTTACTCCCTGGAACAATGGGAGGGGAATATGTAGTGCAATAGGCTCTCTGGTTTAAAGACCTGGGGTGGTTCTTTAATGTGAGTAATCCTCCCATATCACCTCTGTATTCCTTTTTGATAACAAATAATGTGATATGTTAGATGTATTTCTTGACAATGCTTATGGTTTGTATTGACTAAGAAACTATCACTTAACTTAACAAATATATATTTCACCTTACAATAAACTGTCTTTAGTTAATTTTTTTAATGTAATACTATAAAGAACATATATATATATATATGCTGCAGGTAAGGGTAGGTAGAGTATGACTTAGGTTTATGACAATTATATCTAGAATTATGTTTGTAAATCTGCACACACTATCCCACTGCGGACAATGGTGTCCCACCCTTCTCCACAAGGGGTGAATAGGCTACGCATGTCAGCCAATCCTTACAATAAGGCACAAAGAACTGGAGGAAGTTAGAATTATTATTATTTTTATTAAGTTGTTTATACTGTCATTTTTCTATGTTGTCACAGAGAATTACTCATTTATTCATCTCTATTTTGTGGCACTGTGATGTTTGTAATACATTGATTGAGTAACAATGGTCATGTGATCAAGGCATTGTGGGCGAAACGTGTCATTGGTGAACTTCAACAATAAACGAATACTGCACTACTATAAACCTTTGTGGAATTAACTTTTCTTTGGTGTAATAACTGACATATATTTATTTATACATATAAATATATATTCATATGAAACAAAAAAAATATTAGCAATTCAATAACAAAACACTAAATTAATTACCAGTTAAATAAAATATAGAAAATAAAAAAATACATTTATAAAAAATATTATATATTTTTTTAAACAAAAAAATATATAAGCAAATAAGGAGCAGGATCAACACCATCGAATACTGCTGGAAATTCATTGCCCTTATGAACTATTTTTGCTGTGTCTGGAGCAATGTAAGGTTTGACTTTGGACTGCATGTGTATTTCAAACTGTGATTGAGCTGTGAATTTTCCTTCTTAGGAGCTCATTACGAGTTTGGCAGTCGGACGAGCTGACTGTCAAACTTGCGGGGATGAGGTGGATGTCTTCCTGGCTGCCTCACCCCTGCCCTATTAAGATGTTCCCAATGGGCTGACTGGCAGGAACATCGTATCACAACATCCCGTCAGTCAGCCCGACGGGAACAGTGCTACGGTACTGGGAGCCGAGGCTTAGGTAAATACCTAAGAGTGCGCACTGACTGCACAGCACACAGGGTGCTGGTCAGGGAGGTCCCTGCACTGTGTTTTTGCCAATCTTTTCATGGCGGGGTCCCTGTCATAAAAAGGCTGGTGGAAACTGACTTGTAATCAGTGCAGTGTCGCTGAACTCAGCATCTCTGTGGCCCACCACAACTCTGACCGCCATCGGCCTGTCAGGAACCATGTTCCTGGTGGGGATAGTGCTCCCCTGGCAGTCTGACAGCTGGGGTCGTAATGTGGCAGTCGGAGTGTCTGAAGTGCAGCAGTCCGACCACCACAGCAAGTGTGGAGTTCCTTGGACGGCCCGACTTGTAATGAGGCCCGTAGATACGTTTGTATCATGTATGAGGCAATGGGCGCTGGCTGTCACAACATTAGCTATGACTTAGGACGACCTTCCTATTCTTTTAAATGACTGAATTTCTGAATAGCCCTCTTTGGACACTATTTGATCATTAATTAAACAGTGGTTGCCCCCTACCTCCCCATTCGTTGAGGGGTATGTCTAATTTTTTGTTTAATTGTTTCAGAAGTAATGTCAATTGTTTCATTTTTTCTTATCATATGGGTGTTTGACATTCTCATTGAACAATCTCTTGCTGTCTGTGTTATTCATAACATAGGGTGTTTTTCCTCCCCTTTCCTTGGCCACTCTTTCTGACCTTCTGCTTCAATGAGAGCTTTACAGGCCATTCAGCATCTACTTGAGCCGTTGGCCCTCAATGGTCGATCCTCTTTCGAGCCTTCTTCTTTTAATGTGTTCCAGTCATTATGTTGAAATGACTACCCGCTTCAGCAGACTGCTGGCTCCCATGGTGACGTGAATGGCTGATCAACATCCCACCCGACTGGAGAGCACCAGGGGTTCGATCTTCCATGGTTCCCATTTTCTTGATTATGGGCCTAATTATGAGTTTGGCAGTCCATGGACTGGCATCGGCTTGGCGATCAGACCACTGTATTATGATGTTGAAGTTCCCATGGAATAAATACCACTGCAGTCCAGCCGGCACTGCTAGGCACCACTGACCACCTCAGTGACGAGGCAGAGACAGAGGGGGTTATTCTAACTTTGGAGGAGTGTTAATCCGTCCCATAAAGTGACGGTAAAGTGACGGATATACCACCAGCCATATTACGAGTTCCATAGGATATAATGGCCTCGTAATACGGCTGGTGGTAAATCCGTCACTTTTCCGTCACTTTTGGGACGGATTAACACCTCCTCCAAAGTTAGAATAACCCCCAGAGTGTCATCCGGACACAATATGATGTTGCACATCACCAATGTGACCGTGGCGTTCCAACCACCACACTACAGCAGGGGAAATGGAGAGTATAAAGGGAGAAACTCAACCGCAGGTGACGTTACATGCCCTGTGCCACCATGAATCCCATCACACACATCCTGCTGCTGCTCATTGAAGGAGCCCATAAATCCATGCCACCATGGAAGCAACTGATGGTAAGAGCACACACCTACCTGTGTCAATAAGCTCAGCAGATCGTTGCACTGTCATCCACATGATATGGAGGTCATGCTAAGGGCACCAAGTACATATGACATTGCGTCCACAGTTGGAGTCATTCACAAAGAATGACACATTCACAGCCATTAAACTCCCCCTTTGGGCAAGTAACTAACACTGCACTGTCACAATCCAGAAAAACACATGTATACTCATCTCAGGTACAGGGACAGTGAAGTATACAGAACATTGGGGGTCATTACGACCCTGGCGGCCGGCGGAACACTGGTGGTAACACTGTCAACAGGCTGGTGGTGTTTCACCAGTGTATTAGGACCGTGGCGCATTAGCCACAGCCATACCGCCGGCCCCTCCACTATGCTGCCAAGCTTCCGCCGGGAGGTCATAATCCCCAACCACCAGCCTGTCCATGGTGGTAAACACTGCCATGGAAAGGCTGGCGGTAAAGGGGACTCAGGGTGGCCCTTGGGGCCCCTGCACTGCCCATGCATTCGGCATGGGCAGTGCAGGGGCCCCCAGGCACAGACCTATCGCGTATTTCACTGCCCACATTTCGGGCAGTGAAATGCGCGACGGGTGCTGATGCACCCGCTGCACATCAACATTGCCGACAGCTCTATTATGAGCCGGCTTCAATGTTGATCTGAGTTTTCCACTGGGCCAGTGGAAAGGCTGTTTCTGTCCGGTGGCCCAGTGGAAATGTCATAATGGGGGACCAGCCATACTGCCTGCACTGGCGGTATGTTGGCTCCCGCGCCTTCGGCGGTCTTTTGCAAAGACCCCTGAAATCGTAAAGAGGGCCATTGTGTCGCAAAACAGCAACACCACTGCAACATCACACATAATTCAAATGACACCCAAACATTGATCGCAGGCCATAGGCTCTCGTCAGATTGAAGACACATATGTATGGATGTGTCATTTAACCCTCCCATTAAACAGTGATGCAATTGACCCACACATAAGCCACATTGCAACACAATGGAATGTCAGTGGGTTGCACATTAATTTGAAAGACAAATATCCACAGCTCACAATGCAAACAATACCTGCACAATAGGGATGGGGGCATCAGGAGCACTCCTAGAAGAATGCTGAACTGGGACACATTACACTTTGCACATGGCCCTAAAGCTACATTTGCACAGGAACTGGCTGTTTATGTATCTCAGGGACAACCAATAGAGCCAAATTACATGCCTATTTGCATAATGTGTATGTGCAATTCAAGAAAGAACATACAACAGCAACAGCATGGGCCATACAACTTCATGAAGTAGCTGCAAGAGACACACATCAAAATGGGCACATGCTCAGTAAAATACAATGGTAGCAAGCGCAATTGAACATCCTCCATGTGTGGACTAACAAAACTCAAGCTTTCACAAATGAGACAAATGTACAATCCATATCAGGGGACAAGTCTAACAACACACATGCTGATATTGGACAACACAAGATAAAATACTTGCCATACCAAACATAACATAATGCAATGACACCCCAATTGGATTACTAACCATATATTAATTCAGTCAACATCTACCTTTGTCTTGGGTGACACCAGCACTGCCCACAAAGTCAAATATTGCAAACAACAGCAAGTAGATCAGCAATCAGGGTGAAACACACACAACTCTAGGCATACAATACAAGTTACTCATGAACAACATAAAAGTAGAAAAGTAATTGTAGGGCGAGTGTGCACCCAAAAAACTAACAACTTGGGTTTATTCTATCCAAATGATTTAGAACAAAGGCTGTTAGCCAGTACATATATGTTCATGCACATTACTGTGCCCACACATGACTTCAATCACTGCCAGGAAACCTCCACAGGAAGGGAGATCAAGTGGGCAGGCTGGCACCTCAGGGATCATCCTTGGGTGGGGTCAGATGTGGGATGGGCGGGTTTGGTTTTGGAAGGGGGGTCTTTTTCATTGGAGAGGGGGGCTTTTGCTTTGGGGGAGGGGTATGGGTGCTTGCAGAGGACAGGTGTGACAGGGGAGGACTTGGATGTGGAAGGGATGGGTTGGGAAGTAGGTGGGGGCCTCTTGGGTTTAGGGGGGGTTTGGAGAGAACCGGGGAACGGGCAAGCTTGAAAAGAAAACTCTGTTTGGGAAAACGGGTAGGGTCATCAGAGTGGATTAGGGATTTAGAGGTTAAGGGAGTGTTGGGCATGTGTGTAGGTGTAGATGCCTTCGGTGTGTGCGTGTGTGAGGTATGCTTAAGTTTGGGTGGTGCCTGTTGCATGTGTGTGTGTGGGCATTTGCGTGTCTTTTGAGGCTGGGTGGAGTAGGTGCTGGCTGATGTTGGAGTGGCAGATGTGTGTATGTCTGTTGGGGTTGTGTCTGGAGGTATGGCTGATGTAGTGGATTTGTCTGTGCATGTTGGCGTGGTGTCTGCAGGTATTAGCTGATGAGGTGGATGTGTCTGTGTGTGTTGGGTGGTGTCTGTGGGTATGGCTGATGTGGTGGGTATGTCTGTGAGTATTTTTCTGGTGCCTGTGGTGTATGGTGTCTGAGGTGTGCGGGTCCATGGCTTGTGAGCTGTTGTATGGGTATATGATAGGTGTGGTGGAAGTGTCACTGACTGTTGTGGTGGTGTCTGTGGGTATGCTAGATATGGTGTGTGGGTCAGTGAGGATAGTGGGATTGTCCGGTGAAGTGGTGGCTGATGTCATATCTGTGGGTGAATGTTGAGTGCCTGCATGGCCGTGTGTCTTTTCAATTAATCAATCAATCAATTTGTAAAGCGCGCTACATACACGTGAGGGTTTCAAGGCGCGGGGAGGTGCTGCTACTGCTCGAAGTGCCATGTCTTGAGGAGTTTTCTAAAGGAAAGAATGTCCTGGGTCTGTTGTTGATCCGGGAGGGTGTTCCAGATCTTGGCGGCGAGGTACGAGAATGATCTGCCGACGGAAGATTTGCGCCGGATGCGGGAGATGGAGGCGAGGGTGAGGTTTGCAGAGCGGAGATGCTGGGTGGGGGTGTAGAAGCTTAGTCTGTTGTTCAGGTATGTTGGTCCGGTGTTGTGGAGTGCCTTGTGTGTGTGGGTGAGGAGCTTGAAGGTGATCCTCTTGTTGACGGGGAGCCAGTGAAGGTGTCTTAGGTGGAGGGTTATGTGGCAGTGGCGAGGGATGTTGAGGATGAGTCGGGCGGAGGCGTTTTGGATGCGTTTGAGGCATTGTAGGAGTTTGGATGGGATACCGGTGCAGAGGGTGTTGCCGTAGTCGAGCCTGCTGCTGATGAGGGCCTGGGTTACTGTTTTTCTTGTTTCTGTTGGGATCCATTTGTAAACTCTGCGAAGCATGCAGAGGGTGTTGTAGCAGGAGGAGGAGATGGCACTGACCTGCTTTGACATGGAGAGTGAGGAGTCGAGGGTGAAGCTGAGGTTTCGTGCGCTGTCGGTGGGTGTCGGTGGGGGACCCAGCATGGTCGGCCACCATGAGTTGTCCCAGGTGTAGGGGGTGCGCCCAAGGATGAGGACCTCTGTTTTGTCTGAGTTCAGTTTAGACGGCTGTCTCTCATCCAGTCAGCAATGGCTTTTAGTCCCTCGTGGAGGTTGGTTTTGGTGGTGTGCGGGTCCTTGGTGAGGGAGAGGATGAGTTGGGTGTCGTCAGGGTAGGAGATGATGTTGCGGTTGTGCTAAGGGGCCACTTGTGTGAGAGGGGGCATGTAGATGTTGAACAGCGTCGGGCTGAGGAATGAGCCCTGCGGTACGCCACAGATGATGTTAAAGGCTTTGGATTGGTATGGGGGAGGCGGACTCTTTGGGTTCTGCCGGCCAGGAAGGATGTGGTCCATTCGAGGGCCTGGTCCTGGATTCCTGCTGCGTAGAGGCAGGATTTTAGGGTGTGTTGACAGACGGCATAAAAGGTGGCTGATAGGTCTAGGAGGATGAGGGCTGATGTTTCTCCATTGTCGAGGTGGCTTCTGATGTAGTCTGTGGCAGCAAGGAGGGCGGTTTCGGTGCTGTGGTTGCATCTGAAGCTGGACTGGGAGGGGTCGAGGATGTTATTGTCTTCGAGGTACCGAGTGAGCTGAGTGTTGACGATTTTCTTGATGACCTTTGTCAGGAAAGGGAGCAGAGAGATGGGCCAGAAGTTTTTCAGGTCCTTGGGGTCCGCCTTTGGTTTCTTGAGAAGGGCTTTGATTTCGCTGGGTTTCCAGCTTTCCGGGAATCTTGCAGTTTCAAAGGAGATGTTGATGGCTTTCCGTAGGTGTGGTGCGATGGCTGAGTCTGCTTTGTTAAAGTTGTTGTGTGGGCAGGGGTCTGATGGTGATCCAGAGTGGATGGAGTTCATGGTCTTGCGAGTTTAGTCGTTGCTGATGCTGGTCCAGGAGGTCAGTCGGCTGGAGCGGGTGGAGTTCGTGGTGGGTGGGGTAGGAGCGTCCGGAGTGTGAGGGGAGTTGAAGCTGTCATGGATGTCTGTGATTTTTCGGTGGAAGGCGGTTGCTAGGGCGTCACATAGTTCTTGGGAGGGGGTGATGTCGTTGACAGTGGAATTTGGGTTGGCGAGTTCTTTTACAATGCGGAAACGTTATTTGCAGTTGTGGGCGTTGTTTTCTAGGCGGGTTTTGAAGGAAGATCTTTTTGCTAGCCTGCTGAGTTGGTGGTGTTTGTGTGTGGCATCCTTGAGTGCTGTGTGGTTGTCTGGAGTGCGTTCGAGTAGCCATATTTGCTTGAGTTTTCGGCAATGGCGTTTGGAGGCTTGGAGGTCATTGGTGAACCAGGTGGCTTTATTGTTGATATGGTTGTTGGAGGGTTTTCTGAGTGGAGCAAGATGGTCGGCGCAGTCGTTGATCCATAGCTTGAGGTTGTGTGCGGCGATGTCAGGGTCGGTCGGGTTGATGGGCGGTTTCTGGGCTAGGGCGTTGGTTAGTTGAAGTTTGGTGACTTTGCCCCATTGTCGGCAGGGTGGTTGTTCGGTGAGGTGGTATTCTGTCTGTTTCTTGAAGGTGAAGTGGATGCAGCGGTGGTCGGTCCAGTAGAGTTCGGTGGTATGGTTGAAGGTGATGTGGTTGCTTGTGGAGAAGATGGGGTCGAGGGTGTGACCAGCTGTGTGGGTGGGTGTGTTGACGAGCTGTGTGAAGCCAAGGTTGGCGAGGTTTTCGGTCAGGGTGGTGGAGTTGGTGTCATTGTTGTTTTCAAGGTGAAAGTTCAGGTCCCCGAGGAGGATGTAGTCCGTGGGTGCTGGCCAGGTCGGCGATGCCGTTGCTGAATGGTGCCCTGGGTCCTGGGGGTCTATAGATGAGCGTTCCTCTGAGCATGGTGATGGGGTCTGAGCGGACTTGGAAGTGAAGGAGTTCCGCGGCGCTGAAGGAGTCGTCCAGGGTGGTTTTGACTTCGAGGGTGGCTTTGTGGACGATGGCTATACCTCCTTCGGTTCTGTTGGTGCGGTCTCTGCGATTGACTTTGTATCCGTTTGGGATGGCTATGGCGATGTTGGGTGCTGAGGAGTCGTTCCACCAAGTTTCGGTTAGAAAGGCCACGTCCGGGGAGGTGAAGTCGAGCAGGTCCCAGGCTTCGATGGCGTGCTTGTGTGCTGAGCGGGTGTTGAGGAGTATGCAACGGAGGTGGTTGGTCTTGATCCTAGGAGGTTTGTGGGCTCTGTTGCAGAAGTTGTGGCAGGAGAAGGGTCTGTGCGTGCTCTTTGGAGAGGCCTGGAAGCAGGTGGTGTCTCGGATGGTGTTGAGTGCGCGGAGGGTGTCGGCGTTATAGCGAATGCTGACGGGGTGGCTGTTGCCAGGGCCAGGGGTTCTGGCGCTGGGAGCGGTCCACGCACGGGCGGGAGCAGACGGGCTTGCCTTTGGCGCGCCTTCGCCCACGCCGCGGCTGCCATAAGAGGAGGGGAGGGTGGGAGTGGCAGCTGGGAGACGGGAGGGCCTGATGAATGAGAGGGCTGGGGGGTGGGGCCGCAGGTGACGCAGCGGCAGGGAAAAACAAGCTCAGAAAATGGTGAGAAGAAGGGGGGAGGTGGGAGGGGATGCAGGGGATGCAGCGGCAGGGAAAAACAAGCTCAGGAAACAGTGAGAAGGAGGGGGGAGACGGGAGGGGCCACAGGGGATGCAGCGGCAGGGAAAAACAAGCTCAGGAAACGGTGAGAAGGAGGGGGGAGGTGGGAGGGGCCACAGGGGACGCAGCGGCGGGGAAAAACAAGCTCAGGAAGCAGTGAGAAGGAGGGGGAAGGCGGGAGGGGCCACAGGGGACGCAGCGGCGGGGAAAAACAAGCTGAGGGAAACAAAATGCGGAGTGGATGTGGCCCGGATGGCGGAGCGGGGAGCGACCTGCCTGCAGAAGCAGGGTCAAAGGTTTTAGTGTTTGTGTATGTGCGCTGCTCGTGTGTTTTGAGGTTGGTGTGTTTCCGATGTGTCTGTGTGCTTGGAACAGGAAGGGGAATAAGGGATTTGGATTAGGAAGAGGGAGGTGGGGGGGGAGGGATATGGGGGTGTCTGGCTGCTGCCAAAGAAGATGCCAGAGCCTGAAAAGAGCTCTGTAGGCCAGACATGGCACTATGAATGCTTTCCAGGAAAGCATTGGTCTGCTGAAGGTGCCTGGCCAACCCCGGGATGGCATTCCTAATGACAGTCTGCCCCACAGAGATACTCCTCAGGAGGTCAATAGCCTCCTCACTCAGGGCAGCAGGGGGAACAGGGGCATGGGGTGTGGTACCCATGGTAAAGAAGACACTCACCCTCTTGAGGGAGCAACAGAGAGGGTGGTGATAGAAAGGGGGTGGCAGACAAAGATGGTACAGGCGCAGGTCCTGGTGGGTTAGTCACCAATAGGGAGTGGCAACTGGAGGTAGCATCCGATGATGACAATGATGATCCTGTCTCCTCCATGTCACTCCCCTCACCCTCGGGCCACTTGGTCCCTCTGTGTCCGTGGTGTCATGACTGAAGGTCCCGTTCCAGATGCTTCCCCACTTGGTTGTGCCCTGTCTCCCTCACTTGCCTGGGCTGATGGTGAAAATGCAAAGAGGAAAAGCATCACCACATGTTCCTAATCACACTTGAACAAAAGCTGTAATTAGCAAACATTACCATGATGCCAAGTAGGCCCCAACAACAAACTACATCAAAGTGCCTCCTACATGTACCATACCATATGCATGCAGTTGCCCACAGGAAAATCAGGATCTCAGACAACTACAATTGCATGGGTGAAGTTGTGCAATCACAGTAACCATTGAGCAAGTAGGAGAGCAATGGTTTGCCTCATGGATCATACCTCAGTTAGCTGTTGTCATAAAACAGTAGGCCAATGCCAAGTTAATTCCTATGGATCCCACACAAGGTCATGCATACATCTATTTGTCACACACACAATAACACAAAAATGAGAAATGATTCTTCAAAAACTTGACATGTTGCTGACAGCAGTACAGTAATCTAAGTAAAGGGGACATGGAAATACTCATGTCACACTGAAAATATTTCAACAATTCACACTTCACCATATGCAATTTGTCCTGTTGGAGTCATGGATGTAGTTCTAATGTTGCTCAGATATGCTACAGATTTGTCATGGAAATATACACTGTAGACAAAATGTGAAAATTGTTTGGGAGATATGTCTCTAAAATCCATATCACAATGAGTCAGCAAGCCCCAAAGAAATCACCACTAATGTCTGGCACCTCTTACAATGGCATACCCTGATTGCATCTATGGACAGCATTAGTCGTTTGTATGTTGGAGAGCCCAGATATTTGCAAGTACTTATAGAAGGCCCTCCATATGTTACCCAATGGGAAGGTACATCACTGTCTCTATTTTGGTCCTGCAAATCCAGATGTTCGTGGATGATTGGATGTACCCTACCACATGTGATTCCAACATAACTGCAAGTCACTCCATGATGCATGCCAACAGTCAGGTAATGACCCTTCCCCATTACACCTGTGCAATGTACTTTTCCACATGATGCCACATCAATGGCATTAAATGCACATTGTGGGTAAAAGCCCTAGTTGTACCTGTCATGTCCCTTATTGCTACTGCAGTTGTACATGCCAAATGACATGCTATGATGGATGAGGGTATTTATGAGCCAACAATCAATGGTGAGGCACTCCTGTCTGTGGCACCACGTGAAATGAAGCCCCATTACAAATGTCCTATTTCAAATACAGGTTGGCATGCACATTTATGTGATGGAATATGGAAAATATCCCATGAACACAGGTAGACCATGCATGAAACAGCAGTGTACACATTTTGTCAATAGAGAAAGGAACACTTGCTAACATGTAGGCATAAGGAATGTTGGCAACAGTGATGGCACATAAATCATGTCAATTGACATTCCCCACCACCGGAAAGTTTTGGTCCATAGTTGCACCCAAAGAACAATGTATGCTCTGTCACATGTATGATGGCCATCTTCACATGACAGACAGTAGTGAGGCACCAATAATTGTTACACACTGAAGACAAGTGGCCTCTGCTGGACAGATGCCAATTTACTCCACTGACCAGGCACCAGGCTGAGGACAGTTATCCATTACTTCTTTTTTTGGCCTCTAACGGAGGAGTAGTCGTCTGTAGTATAGAATGTACACCTTTTGCAACAATAAACATTACTTGATTGATCAATGTACACAGCCATGCGTTGTCCCTGGAGAGCAAATGGTTTGTGGATTGTACCCAGTTGTGTCCTATGTGCCTGAGCCAATAGGCAAGGCACATCAGTAAGCACCACATTACACATCTACATAAACAGCTACTTGTATACTGTATCACACATGGTCCATCCCTAATTTTCAGGGGGAGATGTTAGAACCTCAACTTGGCAATGTGACAGGCAGGAATATGTCCTGTAATCACCCCACTTGTTGCTGCTGTGCTCCCCTAAAATGCCCATCAAGGTCCCAGTACACCACTGCCAGGATGCAGGACATTAGAAGGGTCATGGTCCAATGTGTGTCCCACCCACATTGGAAGGAGAGCCTCTGATGGACCTTTGCAATATTCCGGGCCCAGGGTCTCTGGTCCTCTCGCCTCTTGCGGCAGTGGGCCCTCTGCCGGCTGTGGACCCCGAGAGTCCTCATCTTCTGGGCGATGGCTCTCCAAATCTCTTTCTTCTAATGAACATTTACCTGTATGGATGTAAGAGACAAATCAAGTGATTACAGGTTTTTGCCCAAATGGTTGTGTCACACACATGTCAGAAACACCAAGCAAAAAAGCATCAGTTTGCCAACACAACAAAAGTGTAAAGCACACATGTCAATAAGTACAGGGACATGACTATACACTTTTGTATCTATCTGCAGACTAACCCACTACCTCACCCACAACGCTGCTCATGACTTACAATCCCTAAGCAAGCCTATTGACATCAGGTAGCCCATACTCCAGCAACATGTACTGTGATGGGAGCAACAATGAAACACTACACACCATTGTGGCTTCTGGAGGGTAAACTCCTTAGGCCTGTCTGGATCAACACGTTTACATTCTGTAAGATTGAGTCACTGCATTCAGTTAATAAAGTCTACTTCCATAGTGCAGACTTCACCCTCACACTTGAGTGACAATGAAGGGGCTGACATGGTTGGTACAGAAAGTGTCTTTCCTACGCATGTGTGGACATGTGGTTTACCAAATGCAGACTCATCCCACTTCAGGGTGGGTTTCTGTGGTATGTACTTGTACCGTATAACACTCCTTTGGACATATGTGGTTAAACTACAGAAACGGCATCCAACATACAGAGGTATGTATAGTACAATTTCAGCTATGTAACTAAGCTACTGAGTCACATGCCATGGCCTCCCAGGAACCTACACACTGTCTGTGCTGTTGATCGGTCATCTGTGTAACACGCCTGCCATGAGTCAAAGGCACACATTGAAAATGATGCAAAGTGCACACATGGATTAGTTATGGGATTTACCTCTGCATCTAATCAATAGACTAAGGCATTAAGGGTATGTGGTGCAACTAGAGCCTCATATTGGACACATGCCAGGATATGCTGTTCTACAGAGAGTGAGGGACAGAGTGCCACAGTGACTGTCCTACAGTCTGAAGTATATCCCATACTGGGAGATACATTTGACAGAACCTGGTCTCTGCAGGCTGAGCATACAGAACCTACATGACACTCACATTTCCCTCACTTTAATGCATGACAGTACATCATGTGGCCATCAGCAATGTGGCTTATTTGGCAACCTAAAGGGCACAGTGAGTCATGACATCCCTTCCAGACAACAGTTTGGCAAGGCCAGATGTGGGGTGAAAGATCTGTGGTACAATATACATTACTTACAAGATACTCAAATGACTCAGACAAGATGCATAAACAGATCATGCTGTCCTGCACATACATGTTGTCTAACGCATACAACCATCATAAACAAAGAAATGTCATTAGATCTAGTTATGTGAATCCAATAGAAAGAGGCTCTAGGAGCCCAAAACATTACACAACACAATGTGAATGAACACAACATATAGTACTGGTCACCAATACCTGAACACTGTACATCCCATTGATACCACACAGACTGCAACAACAGGCACACAAGACATTTAACTTGCACACAGGGGCACATTGTGGCCTGTGAGGAGGGAAAAGGTGGTGTTGAACAGAGTCAATTGTGCCAATGAGGTACTTACCTGCTCCTCTGGTGAACCATAAAGCTGTCCATACAGGGAAGGACCTCACTCACAAGCCTCTTCAGCTCCTTTGGAGACAGGGCAGGGTCTTTTCACCTGTTGGACGTGACATGATGGCTTCCAGAGGCAACACACAGCAGGTGAAGTGGTGGAGGTGTTACTGGCATCAGTGTCAGGAGTCAGGTGACTGATTTCGCATAATGCGGCGTACACGTATGCGGTCATCACCGCCGACAGACACAGCCATTGGGGTGCGACTTCCATAGGCAACAACGTTAACCTATGGCTGTGTCTTCCATGGTTGTAACTGCCTAACATGTGGACAACTTCTGCCGGTGGGTGTGGGCAGATCCAGATTTCCAGTGGAGTAGGTCAGGCATCCGCCATTTTGGCTGTATATGGCCCTGTAAAATGTGTGAAAATAACAATATAAGTTTCATATCATTAGAAACATCCTAAATCTGTCTTGTTGTGTAGGTCTGATTACACATCCACCAATGTAGTGTGTTGCAGGAAACAGATGGCATATGATGATGGTGCAGGGTCCACCACCGCCGAAGGTATTTTTGGTGGTTAGAAAATACAGTCACATTTTGAGGGTCAATTGTGTAGCAGATAGTTAGGTGTCACCCGAATCCATGTTGTGAACACATGTGTTGATGACCATGGGGCTCACATTTGACCCTGATGTAGCTGCCAGCTGTGATGTGTACTGGGTATCATGTCTATCCAGTCAGAAATGCTTTGTCACATGATATTGTTGACATGCATTATGTATGTTGCTGTGGACACACTGACTTATGTTACAAATCATGTCTTGTCACACATAGGGACCCTGGGAGAGGCAGAATGTGACAACCTCCTGTCTACCGTCCACTGCCAGACCTTCAGACCTTGGAAGAATTCCACATCATTCAGTTAAACCATTTGAATAGGCAAACAATAGTGGACTTATGCCATCAGTTGAAACCAGATTTGATGCCAGCGAACATTAACCCAACCTGCATACCACCCATTGTACAAGTCATGTCAGTATTGCACTTTCTGCCACAAGGTCCTTCCAACATACAATGGCCCTATCTGCTGGTATGTCACAATCTATGTTCAGTCTGGTGTTGAAGGATTTCCTCTCAGCAATGTTGAAACTTATTTACAGCTATATCAGGTTCCCCCGATGTGAGGATTTTGTCAATGTTAAGGCTGACTTCTATGGTTTTGCCCACCTCCCACATGTGGTGGAGGCCATTGATGGCACACATGTTGGCTTGGTGTCACTGCAGGCCAATGAAAAAGTCTATCGCAAGAGAACTTCCATTCCATCAAAGAGCAAGTTGTCTGTTTGGTGGCTCTCTAAATCACAAATGTGTATGCCCGTTATCAAGGATCAGCACATGATTCCTTCATTATATGGAACAGCACCATACCCCAGCTGATATCAAAATTGCAACCAGAGAGGGCCTCGCTGGTTGGTAAGTCACGTCCGTCCTGATTGTGTGCGAGAAATGTCAGGTGCTGCAATCATGAAGTGAGTGACTCACTGTTTCACTTATGTTGCATTATTTAACAGGAGACTCAGCATATCCAAACCGTCCTTGGTTGTTGATGCAGCTGAGGAATCCAACTACACCAGGGGAAGTCTGTTTCAATGAGGCCCATGGAAGAACACAGCAGGCAGAAGAGCCTGCTTTTGGGCTTCTGAAGGAAAGATCCCACTGTCTGGATAGGACTGATGGAGCCCTCCTCTACTCACCAAGGAAAGTGTGTCAGATCATTGTGGCATACAGCATGCTCCACAATATTGCCCTGTGGAGGAATATCCTTTACATCCCAGAATAGTGGGAACCTGCAGTGCCACCGGGTGAGAATCCTGAAATGCCAACTGAGGATGACAGTGATGAAGATAAAGGAGATGACTTGCAAGAAGTTATGATCCACAGCTATGTCTGATCAGTGTAAGTATGTCATGTGATGTTATGACTGTGACTGTACAATCAATTGTATTTGTGAGAATGTGTGGAGTTGAGTGTTTTGGGAACAGCTAGGGAGTTGATAATCTCCACTGATCAGCCAAAGGCTGATTGAGGATATAGCTTTTAAAACATCCCCACTGTGATGAAGTTGTTTTGTTTGTGTCAGTTTCCTTGCAATGTACATTGTTTTCCATATGCCTGCTATGTGGCTTGTATCATATGTATGGTTTCAAGCCCGTGCTCCTTATTTTGTTCTTTGTACAGGTACCTTCACCACTACATCTTCATGTGGGCATTTTAGAGTTGTGACATTGATAGGTATGTGATGCTGTTATGACATACAAAGTGGGCATGGATTGGTCCGGTTAATGTAGGTCACAAAGTTTGGGTGTAGGAGACCTATGCCAAGACAGTTTGCACAGTGTTTGGGTGGAAGGTCCGAAGTGCCCACTGGACTTGTTTTGTGTGCTGTGGTGGGCCTGATGCATCATGTATGTCATCATGTGGTCAATAAATATGTAGTCCAAGCTTGCAACCAAGTCATTTTCCCTTCACATTGGCTAAACACTCTTTTTGTATGACCTGTATATAGCTGTAGATATGTTTCAGTGCCCGTGCCGCAACACTGACATATGTTTGTGTCATACCACCAGATTCATAAGCATTGGATTATGATGACCAGTGATCAGAGACTGTTGCCCTGTGATCTCTCTGTATTTTGGAATATATGATGTTGAATTACTTCGGTATGGTATTTGATAAGGCTCAAGCTGGTCAATTCAATGTTTGCCTATTCTACAGGACAATGTCTGACAAATCCCTTCTTTCCGTGGTCTTGAGGTCTATACCTGTAAATATGTTCATTTACTCAGTATGAGTCAATTGTTTATGATTTCCAATAGTTCATACACATTGACAGCCTATGTGCTGAACACTGTCATAACATTTTTAGTCTGACCAGACACTTGTATGTATGTGTTTGTGTGGGATGGTTGCAGTCCTGATCTGGACACTGTACACATGAATCAAATCGTTCACATGACCTGGCATATCTACAATGCTAAATATCAAATCAAAATCAGCAGAAAATGAGTCAATGAAGTGTGATTTTATTGCGAAGCAATGACTAACAGAAAATATATGTGACATGATGCAACAAAAATTCAAATGTGAAGGGGTCAGTCATGGCGAATTAATTCATTGGAGTAGATGCCACATCATTGGGAGTCCAAAGTCCAGAGTACTCCTCTCATTGAAAATGGCAGGTGATTCAAAATCAGTCCAGAGTGAATGTGTAACACACAAAGGAGGTCCTTAAGGTAGAGGGTTATTGCTGGCAGTGGTGGATGTGCCGTCTGCACCTCCTGGATTCTTTGCTGGCATCCCGGCTTGCAATGGGGGACATCAGCTGCTACAGAGGCAGTCGTGTCTGTGGCTTGTTGTTCCTCTGGCAGGGCCTCTCTTCCTCTGGCTGGTACTGATGTTGATGGGCCTGCTGTGGATGAGGGAAAGGAAGGGGAGACTGTTTTGAATAGCCCTGCTCAGGGTGGTATGTATGTCCCTCAACACCCCTGTTAGGGAGGCCATGTTGGAACTGCGGGCCTCCGTCTGTTCACACATGACCCCATGCATGTCCCTCTGTGGTTACTTGATTTGTCGGAGTTCGGTCAACACCTGGCCTGTCACGCCTTGGGACTCCTGATAAATCCTCAAGACATGGCTGATGGTGTCCTGGCTAAAAGCAGCCCCAATGGCCTCGCCCCGCTGGCCCACAGTATCCCTACCATGCACCTTATCCGTATGGGCCTGTGGTGGACACTGTGCGAGTGACACAGGTTGGGAGACGGTTGGTTGCCTGGGAAGTTGAAGCAACAGGGCTGAGAAGTGACATTGTGGCCACAGTGAGACTCACTGTTGCTGTCTGACCAGGTTGCCCAGAAAGGCCAGAACTGTCCTCCACGTTGAAACTTCCAGGAGTGTCCTCCTCACTGAGGGCTTCATCCAGGGGGGTAGTGTTAGTCTGTTCTGTGGCCTCTGTGTGAACAGCGGCAGAGCCACCTTTTGATGTAAAACGTAGATTGTTACTGATTGTATTGTGACATCTACCTCCAAAGGTTTTGTGTTACAATAAGCAGAGACCTTGGACAAAGTTAAGTTGTAGTTAACCCAATTGTGCCAAGTAGCCATGGTATTGGGTGATTTGACATGACGTGTGAAACATGCCAACCCACTTTGACTCAAGCAGCTGTTGAGATGTGCAGATCAGTTGCACTTTGGAGGATGGCCTGAAAATGAAATCTTACCACCAGCGCATCCAACACAAGGGAGAGGCAAGATATGGCTTTGACCATTTGGAGGCCTATTTGAGTGGGATGCAGGCAGACCCAGGACTTTGTTATATATGTTACTAGTGTCATTGTGTGCACAGTGTTGTGTCAATGTGTCTGCTGCTGCTACCAATCTAGTGCTACATTTTGAGGCCTTAGGAATACTTATTGTACACACACAGTAAGGTATCATTCTTGTGCTCAGAAGTTTAATCTTGGGTTAACAGGTCAGGATGCAGCTAGGTAGACAGACAAATCTCTGATTTGATCATGATCTCTGCTTGATCACTCCCACGTGAGTACACTTCAATTGAGAGGTCACAAACAGGGGTCTTTAGACAAGTAAACACTGGGCTGGTGGTTGGAGTTATAGAAACAGGGCCTGCTGGGAGATGCAGTCCCTTCACCCTCTCTCTACTCCCCAACACTTGACAAATGTTATCTCCAGGTGAGTAAACTTAATTTGGGAGTTGAGTAGCAGTGGTCTTTGGACGAAAGAACACTGAGCTGGTGACTGGAGTTACTAGAACAGGACCTGCTTGCAGTTGCAATCATGTCACTCTCTCTACTACACACACTTGACAAATGTTACCCTCCCCAGATGAGTAAGCTTCATTTGGAATTTGACAAACAGGGGTCTTTGGACAAGTGGACATTGGGCTGGTGGTTGGAGTTACAGAAACAGGACCTGATGGGAGTTGCAATCATGCCACTCTCTCTGCTACAAACACTTGATAAATGTTAGCCCACCAGGTGAGTAAACTTAATTTGCAGGTTTGATAAACAGGGGTCTTTGGGCAAGTGGATACTTCGCTGGTGGTTGGAGTTACAGAAACTGGGTCTGCTGGGTGTTGCAGTCAGGTCATCCCTTTACTCGCCAACACTTGACAACTGTTGTGTATTACATATCTGTATGCAGGTTGCATTTAGGTTTGAGAATGCATTTACATATTGGGACATACCAAGGATCCTGGAATGTGGTTTTGTTATTGTGAGATTTCCAGGCACCATTTGGACATATGACATGTGATGGGCCTTGATAACTGCGATGTTGGGTCCAGTGACACACAGTGGCAGTGTTATATCTCAGGTACTCTGGGTATTGAATGTTGGTGAGGTACATGAATACTAAAGTAGCAAAAAGTAAGCTGTGAGCATGCATGATGTTGCATTTTTGTGACATTTTTTGTGTTGTAACTTACCAGACTCCATTCCCCCAGGTATTCCTATCAAGCCCTCAGGATGCAGGATGCTAAGACCTTCTCCTCCCAGGGAAAGTGTTGTACTGGGGTCCTGGAAGGGCCACCACCAGTTTGCTTGGCCTGCAGCTGGTGCCTGGAGACCAGGAAATGCATCTTGCCCTTGAGGTTGTTTCACCTCTTCCTAATGTCTTCCTTTGTGGGCAGGGTGGTGCTTACAGCCTTCACTCTGTTGATGATCCAATCCCACATTTACATTTTCCTACTGAAAGAAGTATACAGGACTTGTGCTCCAAACAATTGTGGTTCTACTCTTATGATTTCATCCACCATGACTCTTAATTCATCTTCAGAGAACAGGGGATTTTTTACATATTACATGGTGGACAAAAAAAGAGGGTGACAGGGACTTACTTAACAGGGGAAGTGCAATAGGGTATGAATGGACCAAAGTGTGTGCAGGGTGTTCTATGGATGGTGAAAAAAAGGGGGGGCGTAATCTATGTTAAAATCGATAAGTGCTGGTTGCGGTTCTTTGGCTCCATGTTGAAATGCAAAGGATTGTGGTCTGTAAAGGGGTGTGTTTCACAGTGTGTTTTGCAGGTGTGACCACTTGGCCAATGTGTGTCAGCTGTGTTGTTTTTTAATTCATTCAATTTGCACTTGTCTGTTACTTTGATCACCACAAACCACGGTGGCGAACCGGCATTGGCTGACCACCATTAGGGGATTGGCACGGCAACTGTGTGATTACATTATGGTCAGTAGTTGGCTGCGGCACTGGTGGAGCTGGAGGTCCGACTGCCTATATCCAAGCCGAATCACTGCTGGCTGGCTGCCTTTTTTGTTTGGCGGTCGCGGCCCTGCCTGTATAACTCATAATATGGTGGTGTGGGGGACCGCTGGCGTGGAGGTCTTTTCAGGACCGTCAACATGGCGATCTGCCAGTCCAACTGCCAAACACGTAATCAGGCCCTAAATCTTTTTTTCTATAAAATTGTTTTTGTTTTTATTTTTTCATTATAAGTCAATTCTTTTCTCAAATTTAGGGTCTGATAGCTCCCCAGCCTTGGGTTTGGCTGCTTCTATCCTAATACTCACAAGTAAGCTGATCTGACTAAACTCTGTAATCTCGCCTTTTACTTTTTAGTGCCTAAAAGTTACACATTTTTCATCCACCATGAATATATATTATATATTTCTGCATATTGTGAAGACCGCCTTTCCCACTAACCCGTGGGTAAACAGCATCACTTATAGTATACTATGCAACTCTAGTTTTCTCAGTGGCCTTTCCAGGGTACTGATGCCACTTATATCACCACCAGGTTGCCTCCTGGAACCATTCCACGTGGCCCCCACAGATGTCTTGTGCTACACCCACACGTGGACCCGGTCTTCTACTGCAACCAATATGTCTTTCTAATCATCACGTTTACTGCGTTAGCGAATTCATAGTACTACCATTAAATTTGCACATTTCATCAGTCCCCCAGGTTACTTACAGTCCTAATGAGACCCTTGTACCCAATGTATGGCCGGAAAGCGGTCAAAACCAACTAAAGACAGACCTCCTGTTTGTAAATTGTACACTGGGGACATCACCCTGCATGGTTACTTATGTGCGGTATATCTGGCTGTAATTTCCATGCTTCTTCTGTGTTTGGTTTTGGGTTTTTCACTTGGGGTTCTTCTGCAACTATCTCACCAGCTTGTGATTATCTGGTCTTTGCATTCTATGTGTATAAAAATTAAATTCAATTTGGATGAACTGACGATTACAACGATATACTGGTTGTTTCCTATTTGTTGTTATGGAGTAATTCCTGACAGAATTCTAACTGTCTTAATGGAAATGCTTTTATGTTGATTTAATCCATACACAAATTCCCTGCTTTATTATATTGTTACTTTGAAAATGAGTTCCATGTGAATGCTTGTTCTAAGTCTACTTTATACCCATGTTTCCATGGGCATTTGGATTGCTCTTGTACTTTTTCAGATTCAGAGTACCTAGATGCATGATCCACCACAACAAATATATACTTGTTGCATGACTGTGAAGGGGTGGTTGGGGAGCAAATGGATCAAGTATGTCTATTCTCACCGGCTCAAATGTAACATTGTCTTTGTCCTCCCTCCTGTCACACTACTTATCTGGAAAATGGGAGAGATTTTACAGAACCTCTTTGTGTCTTAATGGGCCAGTTACAACAGGAAATTCCTGTGCACTAATGGCACCACTAGCCTCTTGCTAGTTCCTGGCTTAGGATTCACCAGCTCACTATAGAATAGACCATCCTCCCAGCCAACATAGTGTTTCCTGATCACTCCTTTGCTGACCTGTTCGTGGGCTTCCTTTCAAAATCCCAAGGCCCTCTTTCTGGGCCTTTCAGAAATCTTCCAAGGTAATCCTTCCAGCAACTAACAAACCCTGCAGCTCTTGAAGAGACCCAGACTCCAGCTCTGTAGCCTCATCCTCCTCTCCTTTTGGATGAGAAGCAATGACCTCCATGGCGACTGACTTCCTGGTGTCTGCCCTTTACTGCAAACCACCTTCTCCTGGTGCCTGTAAATCAGGAATGACCCCATTCCCACTCTGAGACCAATGTGCAGCCTGTGCTCTATTCAACACAGCTTATGTGGTCCAAGCTAGAAAGGTTTCCTCTCCTGGCACCAAGCCAGGGACAATCAAATCATTGCCCACGAAACGTTCAGCACATTGTTTTCCAATTACTGTGACATCAACAATGGTGGCCTTGGCATTTTGCTCAATCCCAACCTTGGCAAGCAGATATTTTATGCCCTGTCCACTGGCCACCAAACCTGTATCCTTGGTACAGGGAGCATCTCCCCAGGTTTAACATACTTTCCTTCAACCACAGTGTGGAAGGCTCTAGTATCCCTTAGGGCAGGCACTTTCCTCCCAATGATGCTAACTTCCTGCACAAAGCCCATTGTGTTAGGATGAATGTGCTTCACAGCATCTGGGTCCCTCTTGCAGATCTCCCTAGCTACTAGGTTGACAACAACCGGGCCACTTTGGGTCCCTTCACCATAGTGTACCATCCTTGTTATCACAGGTGCTGCTGGTTCAGGGTCTTTTGAATGACAATCCCTCTTGAAGTGTCCCACCTTGTGGCACATGTTGCAAGTCATCACCTTGGACTGGGAAGAACCCTGTCCTCTCTTCTCATGATGCCTCTTCCTGGACACACCATTACCATTACCTTTTTGCCTGGGACCAACTTGAATTCCCTTGGATTTAACCTGGCTCTTACCCTCCAGTTTGAAACAGTCTATGGAGAATTCCTCTTGCCCTTTGGCTTAGATCTGTGTTGTACTAGACCCCTGTGAAACCTTTTAGCTAACAACTTATCAGCCAACACTGCAAGCCTCTCTGAATCCCCTCTTCGTCAAATTAGACATATGTTGCCTAAGTGGGGTAGAGCATTCCTCCTTGAGTCCCTCTGTCACCATCAACTGGTTAAGGAACATGGGGGGGTCATTAAAACATTGGCCACTTACCGCCGTGCAGAAGACCGCGGAATTCCGCCACAGCCATTAAGACCAACAGCTCGGAATCCGCCAAAATCTAGACACCCACACAAGTCCGCCACATCAAAGGTCAGTGATAAACTGGCAATAACAAAACCTCCACCGTCACGCCAACAGGAATACGCCCACACTATCACGACCCACGAATCCACGCAGTGGTCTTTCAACTGCGGTATTCCATTGGCGGTACACACCACTGCGCTAAAAATACACACACATTTACAAAACACATCCACATTGGGAAAATCGAAATACACACACCTGATACACATACACACACCACTCCCACACACCCAATACAATATAAAACACACAACCACATCACCCACAAACCCCGACGACAACAATTGCGACAGAAGGCCAGAGAGAGAGACACCACCAGAAACAACACTAGCATCCACAGGCACTCAACACCATCACTCACACAACATCCACGCACCTCACACAACACACCTCTAAATATCACCCCACACATCACAACACACACCACCCCACACATCACCCACACCACCCCATGGCACCGCAAAGACACCCCAGGTTTTCTGAGGAGGAGCTCAGGGTCATGGTGGAGGAAATCGTCCAGGTAGAGCCACAGCTATTCGGATCACAGGTGCAGCACACCACCAAAGCTAGGAAGATGGAGCTATGGTGAAGTATCCTGGACAGGGTCAACGGAGTGGGTCAGCACCCAAGAACACAGGATGACATCAGGAAGAGGTGGAACGACCTATGGGGGAACGTGCGTTCCGTGGTCTCAAGACACCAGATTGCGGTTCAGAGGACTGGTGGTGGACCCCCACCTCCTCCCCCAGAACTTACAACATGGGAGGAGCAGATCTTGCCTATACTGCATCCTGAGGGCCTCGCAGGAGTAGCTGGAGAAATGGACTCTGGTAAGTCAAACCTTAAACTACCATATCCCCCACCCTACCTGCATGCTTTCACCTACCCCCACCCTCGCCCTCACCCCATCACTCCAACTCCTCACACATGTCCCACTATCACAAACCATACATCCCAAACCCAAGCCCTGCATGCAACACCAAAGCATGGATACATCCCCCTAAACCATTATCACAGAAGGTCCCACACAAGAATGGAAGCACTGGGGTACAGGGTCACCCACCCATTGCACACCCTGGCACATACAGATGCAATAATCATGCCTTTACACCCTTGCAGGACCCCTACCCAACGTCACCGGACAGCAGAGTCCAGACATGTCCACTCCACCCACAGAAGAGGCCCACAGTGATGACAGTAGCTCTGTCCAACTGGATCTAGAAGACCAGCCCGGCCCATCTGGGACCTCGGGACAGTCAGTTCCCCTCACACTGGCACAGGCCACTACAGAGCTTCCCCCCTCTGGAAACACCAGCACAGACCCACCCAGCGGGCCCATTCCTCTGTCCCCAGGACACGTCAAGCAGCAGTGTGTCCACCACTAAAGGGAACCCAGGCTAACCCACCACCCCAACAACACCAGGGACCTGAGGGCAGTGGTAGTGGTCACACGGTTCAGGGGACAGAGGCCCAGGAAAACAGGGGAACTGGGAGGGCTGCTGTGCGACAGGGGGAGGACAGGCCCAGGGAACCCACTCTCCACGAGGCCCTCTCCAACATCATGGGAGCCTACCACCATTCCCAGAAGACAATGACAACGGTACTGGCCAAGTTTCAGGAGACCCAGTGGCTGCAGGAGGAACAGTATTTGGGGTTCAGGGAGGAACTCAAATCCATCAATTCCACCCTGGGCACCATCGTAGGGGTGCCGAAGGAACTCGTCAACACCAGGAGGGACACTGTGGCACAACAAGGGGCCCCTGACACTAGCCTGGAGGATGAACTGCCCACCACCTCCGCCGGCGCTAGTGGACAGGAGGCACCCCACGACACGACACCAGCACCCCACCCCCTGCAGATGGAGAACCAACCCGCAAGTGGTCCCTGAGATCCAGAACAAAGACACAGAACAATGCCAAGAAATGAGACCAGCCTGATTGTCATCCTTCTGTCCCACTTTGTCACCCTGTCCATACTTAAACTGCCCTAGCTCCACTTCCTATGCCCCTTTGGACAATGCACCTGTGAGACTAATAGACTGGACTCTGCCATGGACATTCCTCCACCATCACCCCTGACCATTTTATAACCCCCTCCACTATTTGGCACTTAAATAAATACCCTTAAATCACAAAACAATCTGGAGTCAGTCTCTGCTTTCGAAAATGTGTATTTGCAATAACTGTGAAAACATGCAATATCCCATGTAATGTCAACATACCTATGTCACACAGCTCTAGTCCATGCGGAAACAAAGCAGAGGTCACACAGTGGGACCCACATCTGTGTAATCGAAAGGGAAAGTGACAACTCAGTGTCCATACACTGGGTGAAAATTGACAAGCAGATGATAGGTAGAAGAATTAAATCAGATGTAGCAGGCAGTGTTGTCTTCTTACCTCTGTCTCACTGGACGTATTGTTGGATCACTGTGTTCCTGTTGTCCATGTCCTCTTCTTCTGCTTCCTCGTCTTCACTGTCCACGGGCTCCACAGCTGCCACATGACCTCCATCTGGACCATCCTCCTGCAGAAAAGGCACCTGTCGTCGCAAAGCCAAGTTGTGAAGCATACAGCAGGCCACGATGATCTGGCACACCTTCTTTGGTGAGTAGAATAGGGAACCACCTGTCATATGGAGGCACCGGAACCTGGCCTTCAGGAGGCCGAAGGTCCTCGCTATAATCCTCCTAGTTCGCCCATGGGCCTCATTGTAGTGTTCCTCTGCCCTTGTCCTGGGATTCCTCACTAGGGTCAGTAGCCATGACAGGTTGGGGTAACCAGAGTCACCTGCAAATGTCGAGGGACAACTGTTAGACACACACTAACTCTTAGGGACATCCCCAGACACCTAGTCACACTGTATTGGGTCCATGTCCTCACCTAATAGCCACACACGGTGCCTCTGGAGTTGCCCCATCACATAAGGGATGCTGCTATTCCGCAGAATGTAAGCGTCATGCACTGAGCCAGGAAACTTGGCATTTACATGGGAGATGTACTGGTCAGCCAAACACACCATCTGCACATTCATAAAATGGTAACTCTTCCGGTTTCTGTACACCTGTTCACTCCTGTGTGGGGGGACCAAGGCTACATGTGTCCCATCAGTGGCACCTATGATCTTGGGGATATGACCCAGGGCATAGAAGTCACCTTTCACTGTAGGCAAATCCTCCACCTGAGTGAAACGATGCAGCTGTGTATGTGTTTCAGCAGGGAAGACAACACTCTGGACAACATGTAGGAGAACATAGGCTGGGACATCCCTGATGCAATGGCCACTGTTGTTTGAAAAGACCCACTTACTAGGAAATGGAGTACTGCACTAGAGGGGGGATTCCTGTGGGATGGCAGATAGCTGACATCAGGTCTGGCTCCAACTGGGCACCCAGTTCCAGGATTGTGGTACCATCAAGTCTGTAGGTGACAATTACATGTCGCTCCTCCATTGTAGAAAGGTCCACCAGCAGTCTGTACACCGGAGGATGCCGCCATCTCCTCACCTGCCCCAGCGGACGTGCTCTATCGATGAGAACAGCAATCAGAGGGTCAGACAACATTGAAGTAAGTAAACACAACTTCATAGGAAAATGTTTGAAAATCGACATATGGCTGTATTAGTGTTTAAGCAAGGCCTAGATATGTGTAACGCAGTCAAAATTAATGCCACGTGGCCCACTAAAATGGCGGCTGCCTGACCTGTAATGTGGGACAAGGGGATATGAGGTAACTGTGCTGGCATTGTACACCGTTGCGGTAGGCGGTCGAAGACCGCGGCGCAATCCCACATTGGTTAACATTGGACCCTATGGGTCCCAGGAGCCAATGACGATGTGTGCCGGCGGTGACGGTATGCACCACCGCGGACGTGACCCCCATTTTCTGTCTGTTCAATCACTTGATACCTGATCTTCGACAGGAGGGGACCTACACTGCAAGTGCTGCCGTGACCTCAGTCTGGAAGAGACAATGGCTCGTGTGTCTGGGGAAAGGGCCCCTGCCTTCATCACGAAGGAGTTGGAGAAACTAGTGGATGGGGTCCTCCCCCAGTACACGCTACTCTACGGTGTTCCAGACAAACAGGTGAGTACACTGTGAGCATGCTGTATGGGCAATGCCTGTTTGGAGTGGTGTTGATGAAAGATAGGGGGGGGAATGATGCATGCATGATACGACGGTGCGTACATGTGCGTCATTGCAAGGGTAGGGATGCGGGCCAATGACTGTGACGGTGCGGACGGTTATATCTTCTCCTTTTCGCCTGTACTATTCCTGTAGGTCAGCGCCCACCAGAAGAAGGATGTTTGGTGTGCCATCGCCAAGGAGTCCGGACCCTGGGGGTCCACCACAGACGGAGCACCCACTGCCGGAAAAGATGGGAGGACATTCGCCGCTTGAGCAAGAAGACGGCGGAGACCCAGCTGGGAATGGCCTCCCAACGTGGAATGGGTGCCTGTCGCACCATGACCCCCCTGATGTTTCGGATCCTGGCAGTGGCGTAGCTGGAGTTGGATGGGCGCTTGAGGGCATCACAGCAGCAACAAGGGGGTGAGTACACTCTCATTCTGCTGATTCAGCTAGCAGTGGAGGTGTCTGGGTGGGGGAGGTGGGCTGTGGGTTCCCCTAGGACAGGGCGAGTGATCAGTAGAGGGAAAGGTGCAGACGACATTGTGACGCAAAGGGTTAATTAGCTTGAACAGTGTAGATGAGCATGATGCCTGCTGAAGCCAGAGCAACGTGGAAAAATTCACGATGTTCGCTTTCAAGCTTGTTTTTTTTTTTATGACATTCCGTAGATAAACTTATTCACAGCTGCATGTGTAAGAAACAAGTTGTGAAGGAGATTCAGTCTCAACCATGAGAACAGGACCACAGTAAAAGATGGAATGAAAACAATGGCCAGGGAATGGCAAAGCAGCCAAGAGACATGTGCTGATAACATAGCTAGAAAATACTGTAAGGGGATAGAATCCAATCTTCAGGTTACTTAAGCACTGACTGGCGAGTGAGGGAATTGAAGCTCGCAGATGGAGTTGTGAAAACTGTCATCTTCAGACCCAGAGCTGCTTCCCTGTTGTGCTGTTCAGAGACTGTGACGCTTGAAGGGGAGAGAAGTCCAAGCGGGCGGTAGAGGGCTTCCCAGCATTTAGTGGACTAAGTTAAGTTCCACCCAGGGACGAAAGGCCTTTGTTTCTCTGCTCTATTATTATGGTTGATTATTATGCTTGTACTGTGTTTATAATCTGAAGTATTCAGCTCGTTTATATTTTGTTTTCTAAACATCGTAGTGTGAGCCTGCTACAATAATTGAGACATACATTTTGGTATGCAGTTAAGCAAAGCTTATCTGAAGTATTCAACTCGTTTATATTTTACTTCCTGAACATCGTAGTGTAACACATTTTGGTATACAATTATTCCAAGCTTATATTTGTCAATGAACTCTTTGCTCATATGTATACATAGATGCTCTTTCTCTTTGTAGTGTACATATATATATATATATATATATATATATATATATATATATATATATATATATATATATATATATATGCTCTTTATTGCTATTTTTATTCTGCCATTGTTGAAGTGCTAAATCCATACATTTCCCTGAAATTCCAGTAAAGCTAAATTGTATTCATAATTGGTGTGTGGTCCTTCATTGATCGTCCTTATTGACTTATACCGAACAGGTGTCAACCAATCACCTGGATAAGACAGCGAGTTTAGTAGGCAAGGTCCCTTCTTAAGGCAGGCCCTGTGGCACCCCACCCCACCCGTGTTCAGAGCCAACTACACCTAGTCATGCTCCTGTGACTTCCATGTGTGCAGCAATCGGGCATAGGCCTTGTAACCCATGTCCCTGTGATTAATTAGGGAACTCTAAGTGCACGGCGTAGTGCAGGGGGCTTCTGTGTCTGTAGTGTCCGCCAACTGTAGCGGTATTGGATGCTCTCAACATGTCTTTCTTCTGTCTCCCCCCCTTTTTGTGGTCTCCCTGTTCTTGTGTGCTTTAGCATCATCAGGCAGAGGATCAGTGCCACCGGAGCAGGAGGGAGCTGCATCCCACATGGCCATGGAGGGCGACACAACGGAATCAGAAGCCACCAGTGGAACGGAGGGCGAGGGGAGCTCCACGGCAGGGACAGGAGCTGAGACCAGCGAGACAGACTCCTCCTCTGATGGGAGTTCCCTAGCGGTGGGGGGCCCTTCTGGGCCCCCTGCATCAACAGGTACAGCTGCCACCCCCCCTACCAGCACCGCCCTCCCAGCAGCCCCTCAGCATGTGCCCCATGGCCGCTCACCCAGGAGGGTGGGCATCTCAATTGCCCCAGGCAATTGAGCCCCTGCCCCAGTCAGCCCTGCTGCCCTCAGTGAGGAGGCCATTGACCTCCTGAGGTCCCTCACTGTTGGGCAGTCTACCATTTTGAATGCGATCCAGGGTGTAGAGAGGCAGTTGCAACAGACAAATGCATACCTGGTGGGCATTCATTCTGGTCAGGCAGCCCAACAGCAAGCTTTTCAGACTCTTGCCTCAGCACTGATGGCAGCCATTGTCCTTGTCTCTAGCCTCCCCCCTCCAACTAACTCCACCCAGACCCAAACCCCAGTACCTCAGCCTATCCCAAGCACACCATCAGACCAGTATTCACACACGTCAACACACAAGAGAAACCCAGGCAAACATAAGCACCACACGTCCCACAGGCACTCACGCAAGCATCATATATATGCAGATATACCAACAGCGACTGCCTCCACTGTGTACCCCTCCTCCTCGTCTCCCTCCTCCCTCCCAGTCTCGTCTCCACTCACACCTGCATGTACTACATCTTCAGCCACTACCCCATCACCAGCACACCCACCACCACACCCCGCTCACGTGCAGTCACCACCCCCACTACCATTCACACATCCCCGGTGTCCTCTCCCAGTGTGTCTGTGAGGCCACCTCCCAAGGTACACAAACGCAGCCACACACCCACCCAACAGCCATCCACCTCACGACAGCTTCCAGCCCATGCACTTTCACCCAAAGTCAGCAAACGTACACCTCCTACAACCACTACCTCTTCCTCCACTCCCAAACCCCCTCCATCTACCCGTCCCAGTGTGTCCAAAAAACTTTTCCTGTCCAACCTTGACCTCTTCCCCTCACCTCCCCCACCCCTTCAGTCTCCTAGGGCCCGGCTTTCCAGGTCCCAAACCAGCACCTCAGCCACAACATCTGCGGGAACAGTGGTGCCAGTAGTAACCGGCTTCTGGAGTGCGCCAGGCAGCACGGCAGCCAGTGTGCCAAGGAGCCAGACCACGGACAGTCCCCAACCTCAAAAGCACAAAAAGTTGACCAGTGCCCGGCGAGAGAGAGGCAAAACATCTACCACCAAAGCCTCTCCCAGGGGAACAGTTGGGAGTGTGAAGACAGCTGCGTCACCATCCAAGGTGGGGAAGGGGCACAGAAAACAGGCAAGTCTGCGAAAACCTGCACGGCGGAAAAGACCGCCACCAGCACCGCTGAACAGGACACCGCCGCCACAAGCACCGCTGCCAAGGACACCGCTGCCACAAGCACTGATGCCAAGGACACCGCCGCCACCAGCACCCCTGAACAGGACACTGCCGTCACAAGCACCGCTGCCAAGGACACCGCCGCCACAAGCACCTCTGAACAGGACACCTCCTCCACAAGCACCGCTGCCAAGGACACCACTGCCACCAGCACCGCTGAACAGGACACCGCCGCCACAAGCACCGCTGAACAGGATACCGCCGCCACAAGCACCGCTGAACAGGACGCCGCAGCCACAAGCACCGCTGCCAAGGACACCACCACCACGAGCACCGCTGAACAGGACACTGCCGCCACAAGCACAGCTGCCAAGGACACCACCGCCACTAGCACCGCAGGCCAATGAGCGCAAAAGCTTCCGACGCTACTGAGGCCGCCACGAGCAGGATGAATCACTCTGGGCACAAGGCCCCCTCCAGAACCAGTGGAGATTTACATCCACTACCTCTGTCCTTGGCAGGATGAAGCACTCTGGGCACAAAGCCCCCTCCAGAACCAGTGGAGATTTACATCCACTACCTCAGTCTTTGGCAGGATGAAGCAGTCTGGGCACAAAGCCCCCTCAAGAACCAATGGAGATTTACATCCACTACCTCTGTCCTTGGCAGGATGAAGCACTCTGGGCACTCCCCAGGATGCAGCAGTGGGCAAACCACCCACTGGAGAGACTTGTGAGACTGTGGCTTTGCACTCCCCAGGATAAAGCAGTGGGCAACCCACCCACTGTAAAGACGTGTGAGACTGTGGCTTTGCACTCCCCAGGATACAGCAGAGGGCATGGAGCCCCCTCATGGATCTGGTGTCGTGCACTCATCCGGCTGAGGTGCCCCCCCTTTCCTTCCCCCTGAGATGCCTGTTGTATTTCTATCTGATGCCCCAGCAGTGTTCTCTCCGTTTTGATCAGGTATTGAGTGTGGTCCTCGCCCATGCATTTTGGGCCCAGTGGTCCACAGACTATGATGGTGGAATACCTTGGACTTGTATTCTTGGTGTATATATTTGTTTATAGTTTAAATATATATATATATATATATATATATATATATATATATATATATATAAATATATATATATATATATATATATATTTTTTTTTTGTTTTTGTTTTATTTACTGTATTCGAATAGATTACAAACGTTCGACTCATTTCCTTTTGTCCTTGCATTCTTCCAGAGGGAGTTGGGGGTTGTTAATGTAATGTATCAACATGTACTTGTGTGTGTGTTGTAGTGGGTGAGGGTGGGGGTGGGAGTGTTGCGTGTGTGTGTGTGTCACTCTTTTTTCCCTCCCATGTGTCGTAGGTGCAGTACTCACCATGGTCTTCGCCGCTGTCTTTGTTGTTCCTGGTAGAGGATCAGGCAGATAAAATCTGGGAGTATCTGGAGCTCGGGTTCCAAGGCGTCCTGGTTCCTCGTGGGGTGTGTAGAGGTGAGCGTTTTCACTTCCAAGTTCTGTTTCCGCCGTGTCTTTGTTCGCGGTGAATTCGCCCCGGAAAAAGTGGCGGATTGGACTGTTGTAATATAGTGGGCGGAACCTTATCTTCTGCCTGTCAGTTGCCGGTTAAAGCAGCGGTGTTTGTTTGTACTGCCGTGGCGGTCTGAGTGTTAAAGAAGCTGTCTATGTTGGCGGTTTCCGCCACGGTCGTGATTCCATTTTTTTTACCGCCGGCCTGTTGGCGGTTTTACCGCCGCTTTAACACTGACCGCAAGGATTGTAATGACCCCCAGAATGTTCTTGGCCTCTATCCCTCTAATCCCTCATTCCAGTCACACAATGCTCCATGAATCCAGGTCTCAAATGGAAAATCCTCTTCTCTCTAACAGTCCTGGAATCTTTGAAGGTGCTGAGTGGGTTCAGCCCACATGTCTAATCAGAGCTTCCTTCATTTGCTTGTAGACCATCGGGCATGTCACAGGAATCCTTCCAGTAATGGTTTTTCTTTCCAATGGCAGGTACTTACTAAGGCAGCTGTCTTAGACACCTCGTTCAATGCCTGTGCCTCACAAGTAAACTTAAAGCTCACAAACCCTTTCAAGAGATCCTATTCCCAGATTGAGTTGTCATTGCTGCCATATTAAGTTCCTCTCTCTCTCTCTCTCTCTCTCTGTATATATATATATATATACATATATATATATATAAATATATTTCTCTCTCTCTCCCCCCCTTAAGGGCTATCCTTTACCTCCCTAGCAGGCTTTCCTGTTCCTTGTTTCTCTTCCCACTCTCTCTGTTTCTCCTATCTTTTTCTCAGTTTGTCTTCTCTCCCTCGCAATTTCTCTTCACAGGTCCATTCCTCTTGTCCATTCTTGCTCCTCTCTTCTTGTTCCCGGTTAGGTAGTCTTAGGTTGTCCCTCTCAAACTGTCTGGCCTTTACCGTTTCCTCAGCCTTACCCTTCTCAGAGCCAACTGGAAGCTCAGGGTATCTGCTAGAGTCAGCCCATTTAAGGGATTAACTCCTGGAATTGGTGACAGTGGAACCTTAGAAATTTGAGTTGGTGGACAGAACTGGGGCATTCTGGAAACTGAAGGTGGTGTGTGTCTTCGGAAAAATCCATAAAATACACTAGGAGACACATTAGGTGTGCATCCTAAATAGATCTGATCTAAAGGATATTGTCTGAATGCACAGCATTCTCCACTTGTGTTCCTAACATGGTTTCCTCCCCAGAGTCAACTCCAACATCTTCTCCTTCATCCAGTGTCTCAAACAGATCCTTAATAAAATTCAAAATAACCCATCTGTTTCTATTCCTGGGAATCCTCCTCCCTCTGTCCTTACATAAATCTTTCATCTGATCAATGTACCTGGCGCTGAGGTCTAATCTTAACCGTTTGTCTTATATTGACTATGGGGGTCATTCTGACCCTGGCGGTCCATGACCACCATGGCGGAGGGCGGCGGAAGCACCGCCAACAGGCTGGCGGTGCTTCCTGGCCGATTCTGACCGCGGCGGTAAAGCCGCGGTCAGAAAAGGGGAGCCGGCGGTTTGCCGCCGGTTTCCCGCTGGCCCAGGGTATCCGCTATGGCGGCGCTGCTTGCAGCACCGCCATGGGGATTCCGACCGCCTTCCCGCCAGCCTGTTTCTGGCGGTGTCCACCGCCAGAACCAGGATGGCGGGAACGGGTGCCGTGGGGCCCCTGGGGGCCCCTGCACTGCCCATGCCACTGGCATGGGCAGTGCAGGGGCCCCCTAACAGGGCCCCACAAAGATTTTCACTGTCTGCTTTGCAGACAGTGAAAATCGCGACGGGTGCCACTGCACCCGTCGCACCCCTGCAACTCCGCCGGCTCCATTCCGAGCCGGCTTCATTGTTGTAGGGGCTTTCCCGCTGGGCCAGCCGGCGGTCTTCTGGCGGTCGCCCGCCGGCCCCGCGGGAAAGCCAGAATGGCCGCCGCGGTCTTTCGGCGGGAACCGCTTGGCGGGCGGCGACCGCCGCGGTCAGAATGACCGCCTATGTGTGCTGACTAAAAACTGTGAGTAAAAACTGGACTTATTGTACCACTGGCATAAACTAGAAATGACCAATATTACACCTGTATCCAACGCTTCTTAACTATAGGCATCCCATTCCTTCCACCAACTGTCAGGACTCCTTTCAGTGGACCATGGGGCAAGCAGGAGCTACAGCCCAACACTGCTCTCACAGGGTAGACTTACTTTGGATCCTGAGCAACTGGGTCATGTACTCCTTCAGCACTTGACCCTCAGTGGTAGTGTGGTTTGAGTAGTCCAGGGATTCTCAGGGGGAGGTAGATACAGGGGGGTGAAGACAGGCTCACATCTCAAATACATTCAATAGTAGCAATAAATGATTGTCCAAATACTTTCTTTAATGACAAAAGGAGTATGTGTCCACAAAGTGAAAAATGGCATACACAATCAATACACACATCTCTGTGAGGTCAGAGCTCTAGTGTTTAATAGGCGGCCCCTCAGTCTCATTCCCTCTCAATAGTAGTAGTGGATATTTGCCATTCACTATGGGCAACATTTAAGTTTGGCTCTACTAGCAGTCCGAGTCTCAGGAGTCCCACTCAGACTCTGTTGGGAAAGTCAAAAGTGTTCCCACGCCGAAACACTGTCTGGCAGCCAAGTTTCCCCACGGCCTTCTGGCCCTTCACTCAGTCTTATCTGCAGCAGCAGGGCTTGTCTGAGAGGAGCCTCCTAGAGCATCTGCCTTGGGTGAATATCACACATGGGGCTCTGCAGGTGCCACAGCTGGGTGTCATGTCTATGGTGCTCCTGAAGTGCAACAGTACTTTGGCCTTCCCCAGTGGTGGGTTGGCGAGGGGTTTCAACAGCTTCAGTCGGGGCTCAGTCGGGGCAGTTGGGGGCACCAGACCTGTCTCGCCTAGCAATGATGGCATCAAACAGGCTACGATCCTTGTTGTGTTCCAGTGACCCCTTTGGCACTCAGGGTCATCACACCCACTCGAGCGATGGCCCGATAGGCTCAACATAAGGTTCCTCTTCATGCTGGCCTCCTCTAACATATGCAGTCACTGACTTACACACCACAAATGGGCGCTAACCCATAAGCAAGGCAAACCTTGAGACGGACCCCTCTGGTGCAGCAGCCTTCTACTTACACCTCGCTAGTGGGATTTGCTTGCCACGATCCTCCACTAGACCTCGCTCCTACCAGCAATCTCTCCTTCCTCACAGGTCACACTGGTCTTGGCAAGCAGGCAGGTACTTGAGCTCCAGACTCCAGGGCATGTTGTCTTGAATTTTTCTGGGTGATGTCCCCTCATTAATTTGTGAGACTGGCAGGCCTTGGCCACAGTCAGAAGTGTTACAGAACTCCTCCTCTTTGCACCGCCCATCTGGCTGCCTAACAGTTGAAAATGTTGGGGGCCTCGAGCTCCCCTTCTTATAGTCCATTTCAAAACACCAAATGTGAATTAGGGTCTTAGGGCCTCATTATGAGTCAGGTGGTCCAGGGGCTGCCAGACTCATGGTGGCAGTCGGAACGCCACAGTCCTGGTGGTCTGACTGCCACATTACAACCCTGGAAGTTGGACCACCGGGGCACCACCGCCACCACCAGGAACATGGTTCCCGGCAGGCTGGCAGAGGTCGGAGTCATGGTCAGCCACAGCGGTGCTGAGTTCAGCACTGCTGTGCTGATCAGGAGTCCACTTTCTGCCAGCCTTTCCTTGGTGGTTCAACCTCCATGGAACGGTTGGTGGAAAGGCTGTGCAAGGGGCCACACGGGGACCACAGGGGTGCCCCTGCACTGCCCACGACCATGTTGTGTGCATTGCAGGGGCCCCACTGCAAAGAACCTTCGTAATGCACACTGTCTGCTGTGCAGACAGTGCACATTCTGAGGGAGCCAGAGGCCCCCTCTGTGCGATGCCATTGGCTTCAGCATCATGTGGAGCCAAGGCCAATTCTGCTAACTGTGGAAAACTCTAAATAAGGAGGTTTCCGCAAGTGAGCCCACAGGAAACATAATAATGGCGCTGGGGGTGGAGACCGCCAACTCTGTGGCAGTCTCCTCTCTATGGGGCTGGCAGTCAGCCTGCCAGCCTCTGAATAAGGCCCTAAGGCCCTCATTATAACATTGGCGGTATATACCTCCTACCTTCACGGCGACAGCCGCCAAAAGACCATCGCCTCAGCTACCAGCCATCAGCCGCATTATGACCGCAGCTGGATTTCTGCCAGAAGGATGGCAGAAATCCAGCTGCGGCCATGCTAGCGGATGTTGGTAAAGTGGCGCTGCTGCCAGCAGCAACGCCTGGCCAGTAGACATCCGCAGACTGTATCATGACCCATGAAACAGCCAAGCGGTGTTCTGCTGGTGGACCCTGCTGCTGGCAGCAGTGCCCCATCCCGTCTCTTGCCAGAGGACCCCCTGGATCCAGGTAAGTCAGGTGATCTGACAGGGGAGGGGGTGTTGTGTGTGTGTGTGTGTGGGGGGAGTGTGTGTATGTCAGTGCATGCATGAATGTGGGTGTGTGATGCATGTTGTCTGTGTGTGTGTGTGTATGGATGTGTGAGTGTGTGTACATTGTGTTGTGTGCATGCTTGTGTGCATGTATGTATGTCAGTGTGTGTGGATGTGTGTGTGAATGTATGCATTCAGGCGTGGATGAATGTGGGTATGAGTGTATGTATGCATGTGTTCGTTGGTGAGTGAAGGTGCGTGTATGTCATGGGGGAGTCTGGAGAGGGAGGCAGGGGTGGGGGAAACCTGGGGAAGTGGAGGGGACGGGGAGGACCTATCAATGACAGGGAAGGAATTCCCTGTCACTGATAGTACCTAACACCATGGTTTTCGAGGCGGTAAGGAAGCCTTGAAAACCATGGCAGTAGGCTGGGTCCCAATCATGCAGGCGGGCTAGTGAAGGCCGTCTGAAGTCTCCAACCCCGGCGGTCATTACCGCCGTGGTGGACGGTGTGGTACATTGGCAGTTTGGCTTGAGCCAAACCACCAATGTCATAATAAGGAGAAAAGTACCGCCAGCCTGTTGGCAGTACTTTTCTCCATTTTACCGCTGTCCGCCGGGGTCATAATGAGGGCCTAAGTCTTTGAAGTTTGTTTCAGGTATCTGCATCTCTTTAAAGTGCTCAATCCTATCCGGCCCTTCTTCCTATCCTGCCATGCCCTTCCTCCAGAAAGCAGTCTGTCACAGCAGGAGTGCCTACAAATCTGAAATCCCTACAACACAGGCCACGATAGTCACTAGAGGTTCACACCTGGATGTCAGCAATGGTGATATGTGTAGCAAAAGGTATCCCAGGGCCTCTGCCCTCCCCTTTGTGATTCTCTTATCAGCCCAATCTCCTTTAGATGTGTGCAGGTCACCTTACAGTGACCTCTCTCTGAATCACAGAACACCCTTTGACATGAAGCGGTCTCCCCTTCCTCTAGTGTGTCTCCCACCCAGCTCACAGGAATGCAGCAATCCACAAATCTGTCTGGAGTATGCCTCGACCTCCTCATGCTCCTTCAGTCTGCCCTGGTTCTTTCAAAATGTAACTCAGAATCTTCCATTGTATTGTACCATCCGCAGGCATGCACTCAGCACATGTATACAACACACATGCACTGCACGCCACTAAACACTAATTTGATGTAGGCCAAGGGATGAAGCACACAACAGCTGACCTACACATGAATGAGCCTATAGGCCGCACACTAGTCACATAGGCAAAAAGGGCCTGCTCACTTCTGATGTTCACTACACAGTATGCTGCCACCACCGCGTTGGTGCTGGATAACTCATGGCAAAGGCAATATTCTTTCAGCATTATGAGGGGAGCTCTTTGGGCCTCCCTCCCAGTCCAATAAGACTGCAATCCTTGAGACAGGCCTTGGTAATAGAGCACACTCATGATTCATGTTCATCCATGACAACAAAAATCATAACCGGAGATCCAGACATTGATACAGTTGGAGCACTCAGGGCAAGGGTACACATCTGTCACCATGCATGGAACTTTTCCATCCCAACATTGCCCATAGGATAAATGCAACATTACATCACTGTCCCCTGATTTCAAACCACTCCCTCCTCCAAACCTGAATAAGGATGTCCAGTGCTTACTTTAAGGTGATGGTTGCAGGTGGGGCCCACTGGAACTCATTTCTTTGGACTAACACATATTTTTCTTCATCAGGCTTTCACCCAGAGCAAGTGAGAGAAAAACACAAAAGGTGGAAAGAAGTAACATGCAAAAGAGAGAAAATCAATAACAAAGAAAGAATGTGGGTATATAAAAACATGAAAAAGTGAGATAATGGGGCAGGGAACGACTGGTGGTGGTTGAAAGATGCATAATGTAGAGTTAAGACTACACAGTGTTGGTATTCAACACTCCCAACATTCTTTAGCACCAATGGCATGCTTATGAGCAACAACTTTGGGCGTGGCACTTATTTCTCTCCAAATTAGGCACTGGATGTTGTTGATAGTGTGTGCAGATTATATTCTCTCTAGATAAGAAGCAGACCTGTTGAACAAGAAAAGGAAGAGAAATTGAGACTTAGGTCCCAATATATGACGTGATTTTGCAGTCGCAAAAGGTGAATTTCACCTTTTGAAACCACAAAATAACCTTTTCTAATGAACCATCCCTATTTTCTGAGCTGGCATGCAAATACAGACTCACAAAATAGGGATTGTGACTCGTAATTGGGAAGGGCCATTCCGAGGGTGTTCCTTCCTAATTGTGAGTCACAGCGGCATGTAGGATTGTTTTGTGACTGCTATTGTGGTCGCAAAACAATTGCAGTTGCCATCAATTTGAAATTGGTGCTAACCCATTTGCAAACGGGAAGGGGTCCTCACGGAACCCATTTCCCTTTGTGAATGGAACCAAAAATATTTTTTCATAGCAGCAAGTGGTCCAACGGACCACTACCTACTCTGAAAAAAATGAAAAGCACAGTTTTCATTTTTTGATTGAAACGCATCTCATTTTCCTTTAAGGAAAATGGAAGCATTTCAAACAAGAAACTGCTTTATTTAAAAAGCAGTCACAGACATGGTGGTCTGTTGTCCCCAGCAGTCCACCATCCCTGTGAGTGCAGCCATTCCCAATAAGGTCACAAATAATGACTTACCTCATGAATATTGATGGGGTAGGTCAGTTGCGACCCTATTGGAAATCACAAACAGTGTTTTTGACATTGTTGTATATTTGGTTTTGCAACTCGCATTTTGTGACTTGAAAATGAATCGTAAATTGCGAGTTGCAAAACATACAGTCGTACATCTGGCCCTTGTAGTCAAGGTAGACTAGTATATCACAGAAGTACCAAGAGATTCTACTGTGCAGTTAACAAAATGCAGTTCCAGCAGCAGTCAAAGGGTGATGTAAAAGTGTGTACCCAAAATGTTTACCCAAACATTTATAACATGAAGGGTGAAACCATACCTCCCCTGTGTCACATTAATCATTTTGGGGTTCATTATGAACCCGGCAGTTCAGACTGCCATGTCGTCGGCGGCGGCAGAAAAGACCGCCACCGGCATGGTGGTCTGAACCGCCATATAATAAACACAGGGACCGCCGACAGGCAGCCTGACAATGGCGGATTACATTATCCAACAGGATAATAAACCCTGTTTCGCCTAGCCTTTCCCTGATGGGTTTCCCCGCCAGGGAAAGGCTGGCTGAAGGGATGGTCTGGGGGCCCCTGCACTGCCCATGCACTTGGCATCGGCAGTGCAGGGGCCCCGTGCAGTGTCCCGTCACGCAGGTCACTGAGCGACGGGTGCTGCTGCCCCTGCCACACTGAGGTATTGACGACGGCTCCACAGATCCCGGTCCAGCAGAATGTTCGTAATGCAGCCGGCAGGGTCTCAAGGGGGCTGATGGTCAATGGAAAGACCGCCAGCATGAACAGGGTGGGGTTTCCTGCTGTGTTCATAATGAGCCCCTTAGTATTCAGTAATTAAACCAAGTCACCTTTTTCTTATCTGCAGATACTAGTGGTATCTATTGACCCATTTCTTTTTCCATGGACGATACATGCATTAAGCAGTGCAGTGCAGACCTTTCAATTTTCACAGTCAGCCAAACATGAGAATGAATTGTTAGTCATTAGAGACATAGGCCCTTATTACAACCCTGGTGGTTGGTGTTAAAGTGGCGGAAATACCGCCAACAGGCCAGCGGTAATTACCGCCAAATTATGACCATGGCGAAAAGATCTCGGATAGACAGTCAATGAACCACACCAACCACCAGGGCGGAAACAACAGCCACAACTGCAGTAGCCGCCAACAGCCAGACGGAAGTCGATGTTCCGCCCACCATATTAAGACACATCAATCGGATACCTTTTCCGGGGCGGTACCAATGACATCAAAAGCCTGGTGGAAACTGAGCTCAGAAGGGAAAGGACTCACCATTGGAGACACAGGGAACAACCACGCCACCAAGGAGCCCGAGCTGCATGACTTCCCCTTGATCTTCTACGTGCTGCTCCACCACGAACATCAACGCTGGCGAAGAAGACAACGGTGAGTACTGCCACCTAGCACACAAGGGAGGGGGGAGGAAAATGACAGTGACACACACACACACGCAACACCCCCCCAACACCATACACACAATCAGCTGCATTACTAAAACATTTCACCCAGCTAACTCCAATGAATAATGCAAGGACAAAACGATTTAGAAAAAGTGAATGTAATGAGACCAACACATCTAGAAAAATAATTTAGGCAGAAGAATAGATATATACATATGTACAGAAAAAGGGACACAGCCCAGTCCACAATGTTCGTAGGCCAATTAGCCACAGGCCAAAGTCCAAGGCCACACATGTCACCTGCATCAACACGGAGAGAACACTGCAGGGGCATCAGTTGGTAAATAGGCAGGCACTTGAGAGGGACAGGGCACGTGGGCACCCCAGCCGGGAGATGGAATAACACCACTGGTTCTGGAGGGGGCAACATGACCTGTGCTTGGTCCTGGGGAGTCAAGGCCACAGTCTCTTGAGTGGGTGACTTGCCCACTTGCTCTGGAGGGGGAAACATGCCCTGTGCCTGGTCCTGGGGACTGCAATGCCACAGTCTCTTGAGTGGGTGACTTTCCCACTTGCTCTGGAGGGGGCAACATGCCCTGTGCTTGGTCCTGGGGAGTGCAAGACCACAGTCTCTTGAGTGGGTGACTTGCCCACTTGCTCTGGAGGGGGCGACATGCCCTGTGCTTGGTCCTGGGGAGCGCAAGGCCACAGTCTATTGAATGGGTTCTGGAGGGGGCCTCATGCCCTGTGCTCTTGATCCTGGGGTATCTTGGCTATGTGGGTGTCTTTCCCACTGGTTCTGGAGGGGGCCTCATGCCCTGTGCTCTTGATCCTGGGGTATCTTGGCAATGTGGGTGTCTTACCCACTGGTTCTGGAGGGGGCCTCATGCCCTGTGCTCTTGATCCTGGGGTATCTTGGCTATGTGAGTGTTTTACCCACTGGTTCTGGAGGGGGCCTCATGCCCTGTGCTCTTGATCCTGGGGTATCTTGTCTATGTGGGTGACTTGCCCACTAGTTCTGGAGGGGGCCTCGTGCCCTGTGCTCTTGATCCTAGGAAGTGCAAGGTCAGAGTCTCTCAGGTGGGTGTAATACACACTGGATTTACAGGGGACAGGTCGCACAGCAGCCTATGGAAGCAGGACTGCATACCGTCCACCGGCGGTGACAACTGCTCAGTGGTGGTGAAGCTGCTGGTCAGGGGAGGCTTCTTCCCATCCCCTGCAGCCTCTGAAGGCTGCCCACTGGAAGTGGTGGTGCTGCTAGTGGGGGAGGCTCCTGCCCATCCCCTACAGCCTCTGACAGGTGCCCACTGGAGGTGGTGGTGCTGCTGGTGGGAGGAGGCTCCTACCCATCCCCTGCAGCCTCTGACAGCTGCACAACCATGGTTGGTGGTGGGGGCTCCATCACAGTTCCTGCCCCAGGCCCCTTGCTCTTCCTGCCTGCTGGTGCAGGCTCCTTGATCTTCCTGACAGCTGTGGCATGTTCTTTTACCTTCTTAGCAGCTGCTGGGGCAGGCTCCTTGCTTTTTCTGGCAGCTGGAGTAGGTTCCTTTACCATCTTAGCAGCTGCTGGGGCAGACTCCTTGCTCTTTCTGGCAGCTTGGCCAGGCTCCTTTACCTTCTTTCCTGCTAGGGCACGCTACCCTGTCTTTCTGGCAGCTGAGGCAGGCTCTTTTCCCTTGAGGCTGCCTGGTGCAGGCTTATTCACCTTCAGGACATGTGGCCTGGATCTTTTTCCACCACGAGTGGGTGTGGTGATGACTGGGCCCTTGGGCTTGGTGGCTGAGGTGCTTGGCTGGGTTCTTCCCACCCTAGCCATATGTACAGGATGAGGGGAGGGGTAGAGAAGAGGTCAATGGTGGATAGGAAGAGTTTTTTAGGGACATTCGGGCAGGAAGAGGGAGAAGGAATGGGAGTGAAGGAAGAGGGAGTGGTTGTTGGAGCTGTCTGTCTGCTGATTTAGTGTGCAGGTGCATGGCCTGAATGCTGAAGTGAGGTGGATTGCTGTTGGGGGTCTGAGTGCTTGCATTTTTGTACCTTATGAGGGGGGGACAGACACAGTGGGAGAGGAAACAGGGGACATGTGCATGGCTGCCAGTGAGGTGTGTGTTCTGCTTGGTGTGGGGATGATGCTGGTAGTGGATGATGATGTAGTGCATGCAGGTGTGAGTGTAGACAGAACTGGGCAGGAGGTGGATGAGTAGGAGGAGGAGGAGGGAGAGACAGTGGAAATAGTGGATGTTGGTGTGTCTGCCTCTGGATGGTGTTTGTGTGAGTGCCTGTGGGATGAAGTGTGGTGCTTGTGTTTGCCTGTACCACTCTTGTGTGTTGTCTTGTGTGCTTGGGATGGGTTGGGGTTGAGGGGAGAGGGGAGAAACAGGCACAATGGCTGCCATCAGAGAGGAGGCTGTTGGTCCGCCAATCCAGTGTGAATGCCCTCCAGAAATGCATTAGTCTGTTGCATCTTGGATGCCAGCCCCTGGATGGCATTCACAATGGTTGACTGCCCTACAGAAATGGATCTCAGGAGGTCAATAGCCTCCTCAGTCAGGGCAGCAGGGCTCACTGGGGCAGGGCCTGAGGTGCCTGGGGCGAAGGAGATGCCCACCCTCCTGGGTGAGCGGGCACGGGCAACTCACTGAGAGGCTGCTGGGAGGGCGATGCTAGTACGGGGTGGCGGCTGTACCTGTAGCTGGGGTGGTCACAGAGGTGTCCACCACCACCAGGGAGCTTCCATCGGAGGAGGTTTCTGTGTCAGAACTGCCCTCCAGTCTCCCCAGTGGTGCTCCCCTCGATCTCCGTCCCTCTGGTGCCCTCAGCGTCAGTTGACTCTGCCACCTGGGTGCTGTGGAATGCAGCCCTCTCCGACGCCGGTGCCTCTGCTGCTCTGCCAGATGATGCTAATGTACATAAGGACAGGGTGAGAAAACAAAAAGGGGAGGAATATACAAAGGATACAATTGGTCAATGGCTGAACCAACACCACCGTTGGCATACACAGCATCCTCACACACAGGGAACAACCCTACGCAATATGCCACAGCACTACCAGAGAAACAGTTAGCAGCCAAGGCATGGGGAGGGGCACACACCACCAAATGCAGCACACCTGGGACCCACCCAGCACTGACCAGTAGTGGATGCCTATGAGCTATGTAGCAAGATTTTCCCCTCTGAACCCTATCCACCAGGGGTCCTATGCTGCAATGTCAGGCCTGGCATGGGGGCAACCACTGACACACATCCCCCACCCGGATACCACCCTACCATACTTAAGTAGTAATGATGGGCACTGTACTCACCCCCTTGTGGCTGCTATGATGCCCTCAAGTGCCCACCCAGCCCAGGATAGGCCACCACCAGTATGCGGGCAATCAGAGGGGTCAGGGTTCATAGGGCACCTCTTCCTCGTTGGGAGGCCATCCCAAACTGGGCCTCTGCCGTCTTCTGTGCCCAGTGTCTCAGGTCCTCACGCCATTTCAGACAGTAGGTGCTCTGCCTGCCGTAAACCCCCAGGGTCTGCACGTCCTTGGCGATGGCACGCCATATACCCTTCTTTTGATGGGCGCTGACTTGCAGAGGAAATACACACAGGAAAATAGAATCAGTCCTGCCTGTTACACTTATGGCACACCATACCGCTTCACATCACCATTTGCACACACATGGCACAGCACACAACCAATACTCCACCCAGAGGACATCCACCCAACCCCTTACATGAGGCCTTCACACACCACTCCATGCATTCATGCCACATGCATTGTGCCCACAGTGTGCTCACCTGTTGGTCTGGAGGCCCATACAGCAGTCCGTACTGGGGTAGGATCTCATCCACCAGTCTCTCCAACTCTGCCGACGTGAAGGCTAGGGCCCTTTCCCCAGTCACACGAGCCATGGTAGGTTCCAGACACAGGTCACAGCAGCACATGCAGTGTAGGTCCTCTCCTGTTGAAGATCAGGTAGCAAGTGAGGAATCAGATAGAAAATCGCAGTCATGTCCACGGCAGTGCATACCGTCACCACCGGCGTAGATCGCCATTGGCCACAGTAACCCATAGGGCCCAATGTTATCCAATGACGAGTTGCACAGCGGTTTCCGACCATCTCCCGCAACGGCGCACAACGGCTGCGGAATTACCTCACTTCCACTTGTTCCTCCACACAGGACAAGTGGACACCATTTCGGACGGGGGGAGGCAGGCCCTGAATATTTGGTGCATCACTGGTGATTTGGGCATACTGTACAAGTCACACTTACCCACTACAAGCTAACAGCATGCAAAGTTCTGTTGTACCCCATTGTTCAGTTTGTGACCGCCTCCTCACTCTTTTGCCCCATAGATTGCTACCGCTGCAGATTAATAGGAGATGGAGATATACCTCCGTGTACAGACCCCTCATGGACTTGTCAACAATGGAGGACTGGCACATTATCCTCACCTATATACTTGACAGGGCCACAATCACAGAGCTGTATGCCCAATTGGAGCCTGACCTGAATCTGCTATCCGTCCCCCTACTGGGATCTCCCCTCTTGTGCAAGTTCTCTCAGTGCTCCATTTCCTGGCAACTGGTTCTTTCCAAGTGACAGTGGGCTTGGCAGCAGGAATGTCACAGCCAATGTTCTCAATAGTGCTAACAAGGGTGTTGTCTGCCCTGATTAAACACATGTACAGCTACATTGTATTTCCCCAGGTTTAAGATTTGGCCACAGTGAAGGCTGAGTTCTATGCAATGGGACATATCCTCAACATAATTGGGGTGATTGATGGAACACATAATGCATTTGTTCCCCCGTCAAAATGAACAGGTGTTCAGAAATCGGAAGAGTTTCAGCTCAATGAATGTGCAGATGGTGTGCTTGGCGGGCCAGTACATCTTCCATGTCAATGCTAAGTATCCTCGTTCAGTGGATGATGCCTTTGTCCTGAGGAATAGCAGCATCCCAAATGTAATGGGCCATCTACAGAGGCACAGCGTGTGGCTAATAGGTGAGCCCTGGTTACCACCCAGTATATGTTGGCATATGGGTATGGTGTTGGCCATATGGGATAGTGTGTGGCTAAATGTTGTCCCTCAATTTTTGCAGGTGACTCTGGTTACCCCAACCTATCATGGCTGATGACTCCTGTGAGGAATGCCAGGACAAGGGCAGAAGAACATTATAATGAGGCTCATGGACGGACCAGAAGGATCGTAGAAAGGACTTTTGGCCTCCTGAAGGCCAGGTTCAGATGCCTCCATCTGACAGGTGGATCCCTGTGCTACTCAACCAAGAAGGTGTGCCAGATAGTAGTGGTATGCTGTATGGTACACAACCTTGCCCTGAGACGCCATGTGCCTTTTCTGCAGGAGGAGGAGGCTGGGGATGCCCGTGTGGCACCAGTTGGTGCTGTGGACAGTGAGGATGAGGAGGCAGAGAATGACGATCAGGACAACAGAACATCAGTCATCAGACAATACTTCCAATGACACACAGGTAAGACAGTGTTACTTCACATTTCTATTGTATTTGTTGAAATTTCTGTGGCACTGGCATGCTGCTATTTCCCACTTCTATGCCCACTTACTGTACCCTTTGGCAATTCATTTTTCAGATGTTGGTGACCAAACATATGCTCCTGGTGTGATCACTGCAGCCAGCTACAGGTCATTAATCTATGTTCATTTTCTGTATAGTTGAATTGCAATGTTTGTACCTGTTTAAATGAATACATACTTCAAAACTTTGACATACTCCAAAATTCTCTTTTTTTGCAAGAATATTTATTGAAGTGCTAAAATTTTGAGGAGCATGTTCAATGGGATGGGGTGATGATGGAGGAAAGTCCAGGGTATTCTTCCAGTCTATTTGTAGCACAGATGCATTGGCCAAGGAGACATAGGAAGGGGAGCAATGGCAGTTCAAGGTGGACAGGCTGACAGGGTGGGACACAAGGGTGACAATCAGGAGAGTCTCATTTCCTGGCAGGGGTCTTGGCAATAGTCTCTGGCTTCTGTCTGGATCGCAGGGAACATTTGCGGGGTGGTTCTCTTTCTGCAGGGGGAGGGGTGCTGGTAGTCTGTGGGTCCTGTGGCGGGGCCTTCTGTCCGCTAGCGGCAGCAGAGGTGGAAGGCTGTTCAGATGTCTGGCTAGTGGCAGGGGCCCAATGTTGTGTGACTGCCTCCCTCATAATATTAGGCATGTCTGCCAGCACCTCTGCTGTGAGATCAGGGTGGTGTTGATGGCCTGCAAGTCCTCCCTGATTCCCTGGTACTGTCCCTCCTGCAGCTGTCTGTTCTCCTGCACATTGTCCAGGATCTGGCCCATCATGTCCTGGGAATGTTGATATGCTCCCAGGATCTCTGCAAGTGCCTCCTGGAGAGTCGGTTCCCTGGGCCTGTCCTCCCACTGGCACACAGCAGTCCTCCCAGTGTCCCTGTTGGCCTGTGCCTCTGTCCCCTGAACTGTGTGCCCACTGCCACTGACCCCAGGTCCCTGATTGTCATGGGTTTGAGGTGTGGCCTGGGGTCTCTGTAGAGGTGGGCACACTGCTGATTGACGTGTCCTGGGGGCAGAGGTATGGGTATGCTTGGTGGGTGCTGCAGAGGTGTTTTCTGATGGGGGAGGCTCTTTGGTGGTCTGTGAGTGGGCCTGGATAACTGACTGTGAAGAGGTCCTTGATGGGCCATGTAGGTCATCCAGATCCTGAAGACCAGAGTTGCTGTCATCACTGTAGCCTCTTCAGTTGGGGGACTGGAAATTGCTGGCCTCTCCTCTCCGGTGGCATTGGCTGGGGTACCTGTGGGGATGTAAATGATGTGTTATGGTTTCTGTGTCTAACATATTGTACATCTGTGACTTGCCCTCTTTAGTTGCATTAGCCCTGGCAGCTTTGACTTGCAAACGTTGGTGTATGGTGGGATGATTAGTTCTCTATAGTGTGCATGCTTTAGTGATGAGTGTCAATGCAGAGCTATGAGAGGTGTCCATGCATTGGTGAAGCATGCAGGGCTTGGCATTTGGATGAGTGAGATGTGCTGGTGGGGTGTGTGGGTAGTGGTGGAGTGATGGGAGTGAGGGTAGGGGTATGTTTTGGCATACAGGTAGGGGGGAATGATAATAGTGGAGAGTTGACTTACCAGAGTCCAGTCCTCCTCCTAATCCGGCCAGGCCCTCAGGATGCATGATTGCCAAGACTTGCTCATCCCATGCTGTGAGTTGTGGGGGAGGAGGTGGGGGTCCACCACCAGTCCTCTGGATCACAAGTTGGTATCTTGCTGCTATGGAATGTACCTTCCCCGTAGGTCGTTCCACCTCTTCCTAATGTCATCCCTAGTTCTGGGGTGCTGTCCCACGGCATTGACCCTGTCCACGATTCTCCCCCACAGCTCCATCTTCCTAGCTATCGATATCTGCTGCACCTGTGCTCCAAATACCTGAGGCTCTACCCTGATGATTTCCTCCACCATGACCCGTAGCTCCTCCTCTGTGAATTGGGGATGTCTTTGTGGTGCCATGGGTGTTGTGTGAGGTGTGTAGGTGAGGGTGTGTTGGGTAATGTGTTGGGGTGTGTGATGTGGGGTTCATGAATGGTGTATAGGTGTGAGTAGTGTGTGGCTCTGGTAGTGTCTGTGGTCTTGCTGTCTCTCTCTGGTGGCAATTGTTTCTAATGGTAAAGGGTTGTGGGTAATGCGGGTGTGTGTTTTATAGTGGTGTAAGTGGGTGTGTGTGGTGTGTGTATGGGTGTCAGGTGTGTGTTGTTTGAATTGTCCAATGTGGTGTTGTTTTGTTTGTGTGTTTATGTATTTTGAGCATGGCAGTATGTACCGCCAATGGTTTACCGTGGTGATTCATGGGTCATAATGTGGTGGGCATTGTTCTGTTGGTGTAAGTGTGTGGGTTTTGATACCACCACTTTATCATTGACCTTTGGACTGACGGATTTGGGTATGTGGCTGAATACTGACAAACTGGTGTATGTGTGTCATAATACGGTGAACGGATATCTGTCACAGTGGAGGTACTTTGGTGGCAGTCAGCGTGGCGGTAGGTGGGATTTACCGCCAATGTCACATTGAGGGCCAGAATGTTCTTTCAGAAAATGGCAGTAAACCTTGCAGACTTCGAGGCAGTTGTTCATTGCTAAGTCTGTGGCTGACCCTAAGATTAAATGAGTTGCCTTTGTCACAAGCCTGTCAACAGTCCAAAATTACTTATGCTTTCATGTATCAACACAAACCCCATGTCCTTGATTACTTGTTTGTGCAATGTAAACTGAACAAAGTAGCCCATCTTTTTTATGTACATCCCTTAGAATAGAAAATATAATACAAACAAGTTCTGTTATTTTTTTAAGCAGACACTATGTTGTGCTTCTCATTATTTTTACTGGTTAGTCCAGTACGTATACTTGTTTGTATTCAGGAATATCCTGTGAAGGATAATCAGTTTCACACTTGTCTATGAAATTTCCTTCATTTGTTCTGAACATTGTGCGTCTCTCTAGCTTTTGAGTAGACACATTGATCCTTATGTCAATGCCAGTAGCTCCAGTTGCACTGAAAACCCACACAAAAGATATGCTGGCTATGGAACATGCTATATATTTTAATGCCAGCCTGCTGAGTTTGGTCCACTGTTCCTTTATCCCATTCCAAAAGATTAATGGGCTTTGGTCTACTTCTTTTGTCATCTACGTACTCCTGAATTATCTAACCTATTGTGATAATTGACGTTTGCTGCTCCCATGCCTTGTTTATCTATGCACTTGTTCTAACTCCTGGAACTTCCAAAAAATAATCCAGTGTAGAGGATGTTTCTAATGTTGCTGCTATTGATTTTAGAACAGAAAGTGTGACTTGTAATGATTGTTGTTTTGCCAGTGGCAGGTGCTGCTTTTGTGACATGTTACTCAAGCCACGATCATGCCCTCCAGTGGTTTAAATAGTCAACACTTCAGTTCTTATTTGCCATAAAACTTGCTATTATGTATCTATAATTTTAACCATTTTCTTCAGTCAAATATCCAGCTTTAAAACAGAATGAGGGTGAATGGCCCATGTTTGTACCATGGATCCGGTAAGTTGCATAGGTGTACTCTCCACAAGCCTTGATCTCTCATGGTAGCTTGGAATTAGTAGCTAGACAAAGGCATAAACTGTTGCTGTTTCTTAATTTGCATTGGTAAATGTTTCCTTCACCTTAAACAAATGGGCCTACAGGAAGTGCACTGTAACCGGGCGTCTATAGCCACGGTTACACATCATTTCCCCGAGCCGATAAGCTCATACCTCCGGGGTACTCAAGAGCGAACCTTCATAGCAGAAATGACGTCGGAGGAGGAGTTCCCGAGGAGAGAGAATGAACGAGACGTAGGACGATGTGTTGAGGAGTCAGAGAAGCCGGAAGGAGACTTGCGAATGGAGACCGATGCGAGGGGGATGCCCGGAGTCCCCGGAGAACCACGAGAAGGAGAAGCAGGAGAGAGGGAAGCCGCCAACGAGGACCGGAGGAGATCGGAGTCCGGCGAACAGCTGCACGAGACGCCGAAGAGCTCCAGAGAGACGCCAAGGAGCTCCAGAGAGATGCTGGGGGGAAAACGGAGGAAGCCGTCGCGTCCCAGGAGGGGTGTGGCATACTCAGGTACGATCGTACCTCTGGTTTAAACTCCTACCTGAATGGTTGCAGGGTGGGAAAAGGCTAGTGTGGGTGAAGGGAGGACTGGGGAAGAGGTGCTTTAAGAAAGGAGAGAACGTCTAACCCACGGACAGGGTGGTGTAAAGAACCATCCAGCTATAACAGAATACTAAGAGAGAAATAGAGAGAGTTTCCACGGGAAGGTGAAACCACTATAGGTATAATCCCCATGCACAACCCTGCACCCCTACCCTCCCACTACCCTACTAACCATCTATAAACCCTAAAGCCAACATCTACACTTACCTGTTGTACCGTTCTTTCTCTTTTGGGGAAAACCGGTCCATCTCTACTGGGACGAGGTCCAGAGCCTACTCCACCATCAGAGGGACGAAGTTCCGATATCCACCCGAACGCCCTAGAGGAAGCAAAAACATCACATCACACTGGTGAACTAACTAGGAGACAAACAAGAAATCCCAAGAAAGAGATAAGAAAGAATCTGGAATACAAATACTAATAAAGAAATTATCAAACAAGCTCGGTGTCCATATAGTTATTCCAATATCCACCACGGGTAGACCCAGAACCCATTACATGCACCAATGGGATGGGTTGGATCAAAGTGCAATCTTCCTTGATGAGTTCCTGTGGTAAGATCTCAAAGGGAGTGACCTTTTTGAATATGCATTATATTACCCTCCATTTGAAGATGTCCATTGACTTGACGTGACAGTAGTATCTTCTTCCATTTGAAGCACATGAACATTTAAATACTTGTACTTCTCAAGAAGCATGTAGAAGAAGAAGTTCCAGTCGGTCAAAACATCTTGTACGAGGGCCTTTACATGGATCATGGATATTGTTCACACAATGAATATTGCTCAAACACATCCAGGCTTGAAAAGAATAGCTCAAATGTGTACAAATCTTCTGAAAGTGATTAGTAAATTGTGGACTATTCCTTCCATTTGAGAAAGACATGCAAAATCAGGTTGATACAATAGGCTAAGCAGAGCTCCCTGCAGTATTGTTCATCTTCCATGGCTTAGACAATGCTACTGCCACTGTTGATGGCAACAAACCAAATCCTGACACTCTTGGGGTGAAACCATTTACAGATTTTGGCATCTAATTATTTCAGGATGTTGGTAGGTGTGAATATTTCCGCTATAAAGAACATTGCAATGTTCCATACTCATGAATACCTTTATAAATATTAATAACAGAGGCAACAAGTAATAGACTTCACTTACTCACCTTGAAGGAGACTAGGGAGGTAATTTTGATGTTGGCGGTAATGACCTCACTATCGGCGGTGTCGGTAATAACAGCCAACGGCACGGCGGTGCAGACCGCCAGATAAAGATAATAGTAGTGAACTGACTACTATCCACCACCAGGCCTGAATCGACTGCTGAGCCGCCAGTAGCCAATTTCGACCCGGCGGTGGAGCCCAGATTGCCGGTGGGATAATGATCCCATTTTGACCAGGGATTTCCGTTTAAGCGCCTCCAACCCCCTAATACACATGCATGCATACATAGACATACACACAAGCATTCATACACGCAGACACACATCCCCCTTCACATACACCCCGATGCACACACTCACTCACTCAACACACACACCCCTCCCCCCTTCCCTCTCTGGCTGCCCTTACCTGTTCCATAGCACTGCTCTGGGAGGGAACGGGCTCCTAGGATGCTGCTCCGCCGGCATTGCCACATCTCCATACACCGCCACGCTAAGACTGCATCATTATAGGCGTGGCGGTGTGTGGACAGACGTGGCGGTAAGGGTGGAGCAGCATCCACCCCCGCCACCGACCGCAAGCATGGCGTCACCGTCATTGGCGTCATTTTATGACAGGATGCCTTCTGCCACCACTGGTGGTCTTCCTTCAACCGTCAGCACATATAATGACCACCTAGATGTACACTGGTGTACATTTTGGAACTTATTCTTAAATGCACTTAGAAGTATGTAACAAAGTAGTCTTTTACATACACTGAAGTGCCTTTTTTTAATTGCCCTAATCTACAGCAAAAATGGGAATGAAATGGTAATATTCAATGAATATTCAAAAACAATTAGTACAAATAGAAAGAAATGTGACGTCTTTACACTTTTACCCACAGGGAGTTGGATGCTTCTGGGGTGAGTCACAAAGGCATGTATCAGTACTTACAAGAGTACTCTTGTATTACTACTTACTGTGCTTATAAATGTTTTACTCTATCTACCCTTTAGTCAGTAGCTTCAAAACTGGGACACATGTGCACAGTGAGACTTAACGTCTCATTATGAGGCTGGCGGTCTTGACACCCTCAGCCTTGTGTTGGCAGCCAGACCACTGCACTCATGGTGGTCCAACCGCCACATTACGACTCTGGTGGTCAGACAGCCAGGTGACCCCCATCCCTGCCAGGAACAAGGTTCCAGACTGGCTGACAGCGTTCAGAGTCGTGGTCTGCTACTGTGGTGCTGAACTTAGCACCAAAGTGCTGATCATGACTTCCCTTTCTGCCAGCCTTTTCATGGTGGTTTAACCACTATGAAAAGACTGGCGGAAAGGAAGTGCTGGGGGCCACAGATGGGGAGACAGTGCCCATTCTAAGGGTGCTGTTGTGCTACATTATTGGCCTCTGCTCCCTTAAGAGAGTTAAGACCAAAACTGTAGCACTGTTTCAGACAGGCTGACCGTCAGAAATTTCCTAATAAGATGTTCCAGAAGGTCAGCTTGGTGGGGACATCGTAATACAACTGGGGGTGAGGCCACCGGGTTGATGGAGGTCTCATCTTGCAAGTTTAGATATCAGCTTGTCTGACAATCAAACTTGTAATCAGCCCTTAGTATTTATTTATCACAACAGGCAATTACCCCTCAACAAGATGTTTACCTGGCCTCCCATGATGCTCTGCTTTGTTGCTAACTGTGCTATCTGCAGTGTATTCCTGATATGAGCTAATTGTCCCCAAAAAGCAATAACCAACACATTCTACAATACCATATCACACTAAAATACCTTAGAGTGGGCTCATCCAAGCTTTAAATAATGTTTAATAATCATATTTTACTTTTATTACTAGCTTGGGTAAAAACAAAATGATGAAAGAACATTTTAAAGGCCTTCATTTTTTAATTACACTTACTTAATGTATATACATTTGGAATATGTGTATTTTTCTGATGTATCATTATGTATAATATGAAAATCAGCTTTTGGTTTAAAGATACCTAATACACAATTATGTATGATTTCCTATTTTTCCTTGCTTAAAAATACATTGAATGTTTGTTTATAACATAGGGGGTCATTTTTACCTCGGCGGTTAAAGGCGCTTACCGCCGGTCAGAAGACCGCCATAACACCGCCGCGGCCGCGGTAAACCGCCACGGTCATTCTGACCCGCAACTTGAAAACCGCCAAAAACCCGACATCAACAAAAGTCCACCACTCCAAAGGTCAGTGAAAAAATGGCGATGACCAAACCTCCACCGTCACGCCAACAGAAATACGCCCACACTATCACGACACACGAATCCATGCGGCGGTCTTTCAAACGCGGTATTCCATTGGCGGTACACACCGCCGCGCTCAAAATACACACACACATAGAAAACATAGCCACATTGGTCATTTTGAAACACACACACCTGATACACATACTAACACCACTCCCACACACCCAACACAATATAAAACACACACCCACATCACCCACAAACCCCTACGACCCGAAATTATTGACAAAGGCTAGAGAGAGAGCACAGAATAGACAATCCCACAACACAGAGGCACACAACACCATCACCCACACAGAACCCACGCACCAAACACCACACACCACCACACGCACCACACTCATCACCACAAACGCCACCCCACACCTCATCCACACCACCCCATGGTACCCCAAAGACACCCCAGGTTCACTGACGCAGAATTCAGGGTCATGGTGGAGGAAATAGTCCGTGTAGAGCCCCAGCTCTTCGGGGCACAGGTGCAGCACACCGCAATTGCCAGGAAGATGGAGCTATGGCAAAGGATAGTGGACAGGGTCAAGGCGGTGGGACAGCATCCACGCAATCGGGATGACATAAGGAAGCGCTGGAACGACCTACGGGGGAAGGTGTGTTCCATGGTATCAAGGCACAACATTGCAGTGCAGAAGACTGGCGGTGGACCCCCACCTACTCCCCCAGAATTTACAGCATGGGAGGAGGAAGTCTTGCACATCCTGCATCCTGAGGGCCTCGCAGGAGTAGGCGGAGGAATGGACTCTGGTAAGTCAAATCTTCACTACTGCTTCCCACCCCCACCCCACCTGCATGCCAGCACATACCCCCACCCTCACCCCCACCCCCATCACACCAACTCCTTGTAAATGGCTCACCATCACAACCCACCCATCCCAACACCAAGCCCTGCATGCGACCACAAAGCATGGACACCCATCACCAAAGCATGCCCACTGAACACACACATCACCCCAACAAGCCACCCTCACAAAAGCCCCCACAAGGGAATGCCTGCACTTGGGTACACGGACACCCACCCATCACACGAAATGCCACACACAGAAGCAATAACCATACCCTTATACCCCTGCAGGACCCGAACGCCACCACACCGCCACGGAGGGTACAGAGATGTCCATCCCACCCCCAGAAGAGGCCCCCAGCGATGACAGCAGATCTGTCTCCCTGGACCCAGATGACCAGCCCGGCCCATCGGGGACCTCTGGACAGTCGGTTCCCCACAGACAGCCACAGGCTACACCAGACCCAACCACCTCTGGGAACACCAGCACAGCTCCCACCCAGCGGGCCCATGCCTCTGTCTCCAGGACACGTCAATCAGCGGTGTGTCCACCACTACAGGGCACCCAGGTTGACCCACCACCCCAACAACAACAGGGACCTCGGGGCAGTGGTAATGGGCACACCGTCCAGGGGACAGAGGCCCAGGAACACAGGGGAACTGGGAGGGCTGCTGTGCGACAGGGGGGGGACAGGCCCAGGGAACCCACTCTCCAAGAGGCCCTCTCCTCCATCATGGGAGTATACCACCACTCCCAGGAGACGATGGCGACGGTACTGGCCAAGTTCCAGGAGATCCAGGCACTGCAGGAGGAACAGTACATGGGGTTCAGAGAGGAACTGAGGAACATCTGTTCCGCAATGGGGACCATGGTCGTGGCCCTTAACCAGATAGTCACCACATTGCGGGACCATGTGGCACCCCAAAGGGCCCCTGTCACTAGCCCAGGCCAGGAACAGCCTACCACCTCCGCCAGCGCTAGTGGACAGGAGGCCCCCACACAACAACAGGCCACCAGAACCCCACCTCCTGCAGAAGAAGAACCACCCCGCAAGCGGAACCTGAGATCTCACAAGAAGACAGAGTAGGATTGCAAGACCCCCGCCAGCATAAGATACCCCCTGATGTCATCCCACTGTCCCACATTGTCACCCTGTCCAACCTTTAACTGCCCCTGCTCCATCCTTCCACAGGCATATGGACAATGCACCTGTGAGACTGAGAACTGGACTCTGCCATGGACATTACTCCACCCTCACCCATCACCGTTTTACAATCATGTACCTATATGTAGCACTTAAAATAAATCACTTATTGCACTTAAAATAACAGGAGTCTGCTTGTATTCTCAACAAATGTATTACACATAACGGTGCAATAATGTCCAGTTACTTTGTGATGACAACATACCAATTTCAATAAGCTTTAGTCCATGGGCAAACAAAGCAGAAGTCACGCAGTGGGTCATACAGCTCTGAAAAGGGAAGGGAAAGTCACAAATCAGTTAACAGGAACTGGGGGGAAACACAGACAGTAGAGACGCATGAGGCCTTAAGTAAATTTAAAATGGCGTGGGTGATTCTTACCTGTGTGCTACTGAAAATATTGTTGTATGACTGTATCCCTGTTGTCCGTGTCGTCCCCGTCGTCTTCCTCCTCTTCACTCTCCACAGGCTCCACAGCTGCTACAACACCACCATCTGGACCATCCTCCTGCAGAAAAGGCACCTGGCGTCGCAAAGCAAGATTGTGAAGCATACAGCAGGCCACGATGATATGGCACACCTTCTTTGGTGAGTACATTAAGGATCCCCCTGTCATATGCAGGCACCTAAACCTGTCCTTCAGGACCCCGAAGGTCCTTTCTATGATCCTCCTAGTTCGCCCATGGGCCTCATTGTACTGTTCCTCTGCCCTGGTCCGGGGATTCCTCACTGGGGTCAGTAGCCACGACAGGTTGGGGTAACCAGAGTCACCAATTAGCCACACACGGTGTCTCTGTAGCTGTTCCATCACATAAGGGATGCTGCTATTTCTCATGACATACGCGTCATGCACTGACCCAGGGAACTTGGCATTTACATGGGAGATGTACTGGTCAGCCAAACAGACCACCTGGACATTCATTGAATGATAACGTTTTCTGTTTCTGTACACCTGCTCACTTTCTTTGGGGGGAACCAAAGCCACATGGGTCCCATCAATGGCACCAATGATGTTGAGGATATGTCCAAGGGCATAGAAATCATCCTTCACTGTAGCCAAATCGCCCACCTCAGGGAAAATAATGTAGCTCCGCATGTATTTCATCAGGGCAGACAACACTCTGGACAAAACCTTTGAAAACATAGGCTGAGACATCCCAGATGACATGGCCACTGTAGTCTGAAAAGACCCACTTGCCAAAAAATGGAGTACTGACAGAACCTGTACCAGAGGAATCCCTGTGGGTTGGCGGATGGGGGACATCAGGTATGGCTCCAGCTGGGCACATAGTTCATGTATAGTGGCTCTGTCAAGCCTGTATGTAAGTATGATATGTCATTCTTCCATTGTCGACAGGTCCACCAGCGGTCGGTACACAGGAGGATTCATCCTTCTCCTCGCAAGTCCCAGCGGACGGTGCCTAGGAAGGACAACATGGAGCACAGAGTCAAGCAACCCACAGGTTCGTTCACACAGCTTGCACAGTACACGAATCGCTATGCATTAAAAGGCTTGTATGAGTGGCAATGCAAGGCCTAGGCCTGTGTGACGCAGTAGAAATTATGCCATGTGGGCCCTTGAAATGGCGGCTGCCTGACCTGTGAAGTGTGACAGTGGGATGTGAGGTCAATGCACTGGCGTGGCACACCGTGGCGGTAGGCGGTCGAAGACCGCGGTGCTAAGCCGCATTGGTTAACATTGCACCCTATGGGTTTCAGCAGTCAATGAGGATGTGCGCCGGCGGTACGCACCGCGGCGGTACGCACCGCCGCGGGCGTGACCGCCATTTTCTATCTGATTAATCACTCGAGACCTGATCATCCACAGGAGAGGACCGATACTGCAAGTGCTGCTGTGACCTCGGTCTGGGAGATACAATGGCTGCTGTGACTGGGGAAAGGGCCCCTGCCTTCACTTCAGAAGAATTGGAGAAACTTGTTGATGGGGTCCTCCCCCAGTATGCGCTACTCTACGGTCCTCCAGACCAACAGGTTAGTACACAGGGTGCACGTTGAATGGGCTATGCCTGTGTTGAGTGGGGTGAATGTAAGATGGTGGGTAGGGGAGCGAATGAGGAGTGCAACGCACAACAGATGAGAGCATGTGCCACATGGCAAGGTTGGGGAGGGGGGGGCCACTCACATTGACCAGGCAGAAAAGTGATGATATTTCCTTTCCCACCCTGTACATGTCACATAGGTCAGCGCCCATCAGAAGATCGACATTTGGCGTGCCATCGCCAAGGACGTCCAGGCCCTGGGGGTCCACAACAGACGGGGCACCCACTGACGAAAGAGGTGGGAGGACATCCGCCGCGGGACCAGAAAGACCGCCGAGTCTCTGCTGGGGATGGCCTCCCAACGTAGGAGGGGTGCCAGCCGCCAATTGACCCCCCTGATGTCCCGGATCCTGGCGGTGGCCTACCCCGATTTGGATGGGCGCGTGAGGACATCACAGCAGACACAAGGGGGTGAGTATCAGCACATTCTTCTATCTTTGCGCGCAGTGAAGGTGTCTGGGTGGGGGAGGAGGGCTGTGTCTATCTCTAGGCCAGGGCGCATTCTGTAGGATAGGCCCCTCCATTAGGCATGGCCCTGTGCCCCCGCCCCCCACCTCTGTAGGGTGCCAAGTACAGCTATCCATGGTCCGGCCTCACCCATGTGTGCATTTGTCGTCCATAGACCTGTAGGCCTAGTCACAATAACTGAGTAGTGTACCCCGATTGCGCGGCCTAGTGCAGGGGGCTTCTGTGTCTGTCCTCTCCGACAACGGTGTTGCCAATGCATGCACTCAACCTGTCTTCATTTCTACCCCCCCCATTTTCTTTGTCTTCCTGTTCATGTGTGCATTAGCATCATCAGGCGGAGGAGAAGTGGCATCGGCGCACGAGGGAGCTGCATCTCACATGGCCCCGGAGGGCCATGCAACAGACTCCGAGTACACCAGTGAGACGGAGGGCGAGGGGAGCTCCACAACGGGGACCCGTGGAGACGTCAGCGACACCGACACGTCCTCGGAAGGGAGCTCCCTTGCGGTGGCGGCAACATCCGTGCCCACCGCCACAACAGGTACAGCCGACACCCAGCGCACCAGCCCCGCCCTCCCAGCAGCCCCTCAGCGTTCGCCCCGTGCCCGCTCGCCCAGGAAGGCGGGCATCTCCTTCGCCCCAGGCACCTCAGGCCCTGCCCCAGTTACCCCTGCTGCCCTCAGTGAGGAGGTCATTGACCTCCTCAGGACCATCATTGTTGGGCAGTCTACCCTTTTGAATGCCATCCAGGGTGTAGAAAGGGAGGTGCATCGGAGCAATGCATACCTGGAGGGCATTCATTTGGGTCAGGCTGCCCATCAGCGATCGTTCAACGCTCTGGCCTCAGCACTGACGGCAGCCATTGTCCCTGTCTCCAGCCTCCCTCTTCTAACTCCCTCCACCCAGTCCCAGTCTCCTGTTCCTCTGCCTATCCCATCCACACCATCAGACCAGCCTGCACACACCTCTACACCCAAGGGCAGCTCATCCAGACAAAAGCACCACAGATCCCACAAGCATTCACCCAAGCAACATCCAGATGCAGACATGCCAACAGTCACTACCACCTCTGTGTCCCCCACCTCCTCGTCTCCCTCCTCCCTCCCTGTGACGTCTCCACTCACATCTGCATGCACACCACCATCAGCCAGTACTTCCATCACCAGCACAGCCTCCATTACAGTCCGCACACGTGCAGTCCCCACCCCCACTGCCATTTACACGTCCCCTGTGTCCTCTCCCAGTGTGTCTGTCACCCCCTCTTCCAAACCACACAAACGCAGGCAGCCACCCACCCAACAGCCATCCACCTCACGACAGCCTCCGTCACAAGCACCTGCACCCAAAGACAGCACACTTGACTCTCCTACAGCCACATCCTCTTCCTCCACTCCCATACCCACTACACCTACCCGTCCCTGTCTTTCCAAAGTGCTTTTCCTTTCCAACCTTGACCTCGTTCCAACCACTGACCCACCCCCTCCATCTGGTAAGAGTCCAAAAAGCACCTCAGCCACCACCAGCCCTGTATCTACTAGGACCATAGTGCAGGGCTATTGGAGTCCACCAGCTCCTAGGGCAGGAACATCGGCCAGCAGCAAGGGGACAGCCAGCCCACCCCCTGGGAAGAGGACAAAAAAAACTAAGGGCCGGCGCGACAAGCCTGAGACGGCTGCCACCAAGGACAGTAGCCTTGCCCCGTCACCTGCCACATCATCAAAGGGAGGCAAGGGCCACAGAGCTTCAGCGAAGGAGGGCAAGGGCAGCAGGGCGGAGAAGTCAGGCAGGAGGGGAGCTGCCCAGGAGGGCCCCACCAGCCCCATTCCGGTTGTGACAGATGACACCCACGGGCCCAGGACTCCATCACAGGAGGGCCCCGCGACCGCAAGGTCGGATGGCGACTGAGCGGGAAGTCTTGGCCAGGTCTGGCTCCCTGAACAGGGCCCCGCCGTGAGAAGCACCGCTGAACAGGGCCCCGCCGTGACAAGAACCGCTGAACAGGGCCCCGCCATGAGAAGCACTGCTGAACAGGGCCCCGCCGTGACAAGAACCGCTGAACAGGGGCCGCCGTGAGAAGCACTGCTGAACAGGGCCCCGCCGTGAGAAGCACTGCTGAACAGGGCCCCGCCGTGACAAGCGCCGTGACAAGAACCGCTGAACAGGGCCACGCCGTGACAAGAACCGCTGAACAGGGCCCCGCCATGAGAAGCACCGCTGAACAGGGCCCCGCCGTGACAAGCACCGCTCCGCTGGGCCCCGTCGTCTCAAGCACCGCTCCGCTGTGCCCTTCCTGTCAAGCACCGCTCCGCTGGGCAACGCCATCTCAAGCACCGCTCCGCTGTGCCCTTCCTGTCAAGCACCGCTCCGCTGGGCCCGCCGTCTCAAACACCGCTCCGCTGGGCCCTTCATCTCAAGCACCGCTCCGCTGGGCCCCGCCGTCTCAAGCACCGCTCCGCTGGGCCCTTCCTGTCAAGCACCGCTCCACTGGGCCCTTCCTGTCAAGCACCGCTCCGCTGTGCCCTTCCTGTCAAGCACCGCTCCGCTGGGCCCTTCCTGTCAAGCACCGCTCCGCTGGGCAACGCCGTCTCAAGCACCGCTGGCCCATTGACAGTGCCGGTTCTGTGTCGAGCAGGGCTTCACGAAGCACTCTGGGCACCATGCCTCCTCCATTAACAGTGGAGTCGGTAATCCATCTGATGGACTGTGGCTTGGCACTTCCCAGGATGGAACAGTGGGCAAGCCACCCACTGTAGAAACTTGAGAGACTGTGGCTTTGCACTCCCCAGGATGGCACAGTGGGCAACCCACCCACTGTAGAGACTTGAGAGACTGTGGCTTTGCACTCCCCAGGATGGCACAGTGGGCAACCCACCCACTGTAGAGACTTGAGAGACTGTGGCTTTGCACTCCCCAGGATGGCACAGTGGGCAACCCACCCACTGTAGAGACTTGTGAGACTGTGGCTTTGCACTCCCCAGGATGGCACAGTGGGCATGGAGGCCCCTCGTGGATCTGGCGTCGTGGACTCATGTGGCTGAGGTGCCCCCCCTTCCCTTCCCCCTGAGGTGCCTGTAGTTTTATCATCTGATGCCCCAGCAGTGTTCTCTCCAATGGTATCTGGTCTCCTGTGTGGGCTTTGCCCATGTGTTTGTGCACATTGGCCCACGGACTATGGAACTTTGACAGAATGGGCAGGACTTATTGCCTATGTATATATTTTTAACTATGTTCATTCTTTATTTTGTATCCTTCATATTGCATATTTCCCATAACTTCAATAGAGCTATATTATACATAAATTTTAAAGATCATTTTAATTATGTCTTTGCATTATTCCGGGGGGTTTAGGGGGTGTCACTCTGACTTGTTGTTCTGCATTGGGGTGTAGGTATTTGCGGTGGGGGGGTGGGTGTATGGCGTATGTGTGTGCCCGTAAGCTTTCCTCCTCCCCCCTCCCCTGTGTCGTAGGTGCAGTACTCACCGTTGTCGTCTGCCCCGGCGTTCGTACTCCTGGTAGATGAGCAGGTAGACAATAGCTGGTAGGATGTTTAATTCGGGTTCCATGCTGTCCTCCTTCCTCGTGGAGTGTGTATCGGTGAGCGTTTTCCCGTTCGTAGTCTGTTTCCGCCGTGTTTTTATCGGCGGGGCTCCCGCCCTGGAAAAGGTGGCGGATTGGTGAGTTGTGATAGGGTGGGCGGTACATTGTCTGCCACCTGCCTGTTGGCGGTGACAGCCGCGCTGTTTGTCTGTCCCGCCGTGGCGGTCGGAGTGTTAAAGTGGCGGCCTGGGTTGGCGGTTCCCGCCAGGGTCAGAATTCCATTTTTTTGACCGCCTGCCTGTTGGCGGGTTGGCCGCCGCTTTATCACCGACCGCCAGGGTTGGAATGACCCCCATAATCATTTATTTTTAAGTCAATAAAGTAATTGCTTACAAAATGTAATGTTTCTATTAACTGTTCCATTGCAGTATGTTATGCTGTACACATCTTTACATTCAATAAAATTAAAATGTAATCATCTGATTATGTTTAGATATATTAATTTTAAAATAATAAATATAACTAACATTTTCACTGTTTTATTTACTCACTTTTTTATTTCAAAATCTATATTTGGAAAATTGCAGTTATCAAAGGATTAAAAATTATGAATGTAAATACATTATAATAAATATTCTTGAGAGTGTAAATTATGTTGTTTCAGATTTACTATTCTAACCACAATCCCAAATATATTGGGAAAGGTGAACCTATGTGGGAAGGCTAGATTTACTATTCTAACTCCAGACCCATCAACATCTTGTAATCTATAAATGTATATGTTGTGAAGAGTCTCATTTTTTATTTGTAAGATGTTTGGGTATTATTTGAGAGGGGTGAATACCCATTTTAACTAATTGCCACAACCCTTGTCAAAGTAAACCCTTAAATTTACTAAATTAACCTGATTGCTATGGCACAGAGCAGACAGGCTTATCTTAAAGGCAACGTGTAAAGCATATGTGCAGTACCAAAACAGTAATAAAGTCAAAACACAGCACAAAATACCAAACAATTTAGAAATATTTACTGTATGTTAATAAATAAAATGACACTAAAACGACCAAAATCAAATGAGGGAATCTGGTGTTAATAATTTTTAAAGTTTAATGTGAAATTGGTGCGAAAAGCATTAAAAGTTAGCCACGGTCATGTGGTTACACTCAACCAGTACCTAGGTGCAAGTTAAAGCTGACTGTGATGGAGCATGGGTCGGATGTAGAAACCAGGTTCAACCCAGTCAGAAGTTTTACTTTCAAACTTGGGGCCTAATTATGAACTTGGGGCCAGATGTAGGTAGACAGCAAATTGCGAGTTGCAAATTGCGAGCCCTTCCGACTCGCAATTTGCAACTCGAAATTTGCTATGCAGAAAGGTGCCTCAGACACCTTCTGCGACTCGCTATGGGGTCGCAAAGCCCCACCTCATAAATATTTATGGATCCCCATAGCGAGTCTGGGCACTCACGGGGATGGTGGCCTGCTGGAGACAGCAGACCACCATGTCCGTGACTGCTTTTAAATAAAGCAGTTTTTTTTTTCTATCTGCAGCCCATTTTCCTTAAAGGAAAACGAGCTGCAAATAGAAAAAATTACCAAAACCTTTTGTTTCGGTTTTTTTCAGAGTAGGCAGTGGTCCATAGGAGGACCACTGCCTGCTCTGAAAAAAAAAATTTGTGATCATTCACAAAGGGGAAGGGGTCCCATGGGGACCCATTCCCGTTTGCGAAAGAGTTACAATCCACTTCAAGTGGATGGTAACTGCGAGTTGATTTGCGACCGCTTTCGCGGTCGCAAATCAACTTACATCGCGGTGCAAGCAGCAAATAGGAAGGGAACACCCCTTCCTATTTGCGAGTCGGAAACACATTTTGCGAGTCGGTTCTGACTCGCAAAATGTGTTTCTGCATCGTGTGCGGGCATTAGCGCCTCGCAAACTGCGTTTTTCGCCATTTGCGAGGCGCTAATGCCTTGCTACATCTGGCCCCTGGTGTCCACAGACCACCAAACTTGTGGCAGTGGTCAGACATCCACACTCCTGGCTTTCCAACTGCAGGATTACAATCCTGACAGTCAGGCCACCTGGAGACCACCACATCTGCTGGGATAAGGGATCCTGGCCAGTTGGTGGGGGTCAGAGTCATGGTGAGCCATGGCGGTGCCGAGTTCAGCACTGCCATGCTGATCACAACTTTGTTTTCTACCAGCCTTTCATGACGGGGTCTCCCGCCAGGAAAAGGCTGATGGAAAGGCAGTGGTGGGGGCCACATTAACATTTATTTATTGAAAACTTGAAAGTCCATGGAAGTCAATGTCACAATGTGTTTTTAAATGTGGAGAAACAAGGTACAATAAGATAAAACACAGCGGTGGTCATTACAACCCTGGCGGACGGTGTTAAAGCAGCGGAAACACCGCAAACAGTCCGGAGGACAAAAAAAGGGAATTATGACCCTGGCGGAGACCGCCAACAAAGACAGCCACTTTAACACTTCGCCTGCCACGGCGGTACAGACAAGCAGCGCGGCGGTCACCGCCAACAGACAGGCGGAAGACAATGTACCGCCCACACTATTACAACCCGCCAATCCGCCACCTTTTCCGGGGCGGATTCACCGTGGATAAAAACACGGCGGAAACAGCTTTTGCTATGGGAAAATGCTCACCTTAACATATCCCACGAGGAACGAGGAATCCATGGAGCCGGAACTGCAAATACTCCCTGCCCTTGTGTTTCTGCTCTTCTACGACCAACAGCTACGTAGGCGCCGCAGACAACGGTGAGTACTGCACCTACGACATGGGGGAGGAGGGAGGCAAAAGTTTGGGGGGGGGGACACCAAACACCCTCACCCATACCCTCGCATATTACAACATACACACCAATGCATTCACAAAAATCACAGTAACAACCCACAATCCCCCCGGAAGAATGAATACACAAAGCGAAAATCAGTCAAACAATGTAATGTGCCAATATACATTTCATACAAAAATATACAGATATATATTTGAAAATCAGTCATAAATATATACAAGACAAGAAGTAGTGCAGATATGTACATAACAATGTCCGTGCACCATCAGTCCAAAAATACATGGGCGAGGCCCACAAACGATACCTGACCACAATCGGAGAGAACACTGCCGGGCATCAGATAGAAATTCTACAGGCACCTCAGGGGGAAGGGAAGGGGGGGCACCTCAGCCGGATGACTGCAAAGCCAGATCCACAACGGGGCTCCATGCCCATTCATGCCCTCCTGGGGAGTGCAAAGCCACAGTCTCTCAAGTCTCTACAGTGGGTGGTTTGCCCACTGTGCCATCCTGGGGAGTGCAAAGCCACAGTCTCTCATGTCTCTTCAGTGGGTGGTTTGCCCACTGTACCATCCTGGGGAGTGCAAAGCCACAGTCTCTCAAGTCTCTCCAGTGGGTGGTTTGCCCACTGTGCCATCCTGGGGAGTGCAAAGCCACAGTCTCTCAAGTTTCTGCAGTGGGTGGTTTGCCCACTGTGCCATCCTGGGGAGTGCAAAGCCACAGTCTCTCAAGTTGATGCAGGTCTCTACTGGTACCGGGGGGGACTGGTGCCCAGACTGGATGAGTCGCGCCGTGAAAGGTCGTGTCCTGTCACTTTCCCAGCTGCACATGGGATAAGGATGCCTGATGTAGTGGGCCATTCATTCCTACCCGGTGCATTGCCCTGTTCAGCGGTGCTTTGCCATGGCGGTCTTTGCCCTGTTCAGCGGTGCATTGACATGGTGGTCTTTGCCCTGTTCAGCGGTGCTTTGCCATGGCGGTTCAGGACAGTTCAGCGGTGCTTTGCCATGGCAGTCTGTGCCCTGTTCAGCGGTGCTTTGCCATGGCCGTTCAGGACAGTTCAGCGGTGCTTTGCCATGGCGGTCTGTGCCCTGTTCAGCGGTGCTTTGACATGGCGGTCTTTGCCCTGTTCAGCGGTGCTTTGACATGGCGGTCTTTGCCCTGTTCAGCGGTGCTTTGCCATGGCGGTCTGTGCCCTGTTCAGCGGTGCTTTGCCATGGCGGTTCAGGACAGTTCAGCAGTGCTTTGCCATGGCGGTCTTTGCCCTGTTCAGCGGTGCTTTGCCATGGCGGTTCAGGACAGTTCAGCGGTGCTTTGCCATGGCGGTCTTTGCCCTGTTCAGCGGTGCTTTGCCATGGCAGTTCAGGACAGTTCAGCGGTGCTTTGCCATGGCTGTTCAGGACAGGTAAGCGGTGCTTTGGCATGGTGGTCTGTGCCCTGTTCAGCGGTGCTTTGCCATGGCGGTTCTGATAAGGACATTGGTGTGTGGCATGACGTTTCATCATTGCCCAGCGGGGCTGTGGCAGCCGAAGCCCTCCAGGGCACTGACTCCAGTGGTGGCGGTGGTCTCCTGACCAGTGACGATAGTGGGGCCCTCCTGGGAACTGACTCTGGCGATTGTCTCCTGACCAGTGACGATACTTGGGCCCTCCTGGGCTGTGACTCTGGCGGTGGTCTCCTGACCAGTGACGATAATGGGGCCCTCCTGGGCTGTGACTCTGGCGGTGGTCTTCTGACCAGTGACGATACTTGGGCCCTCCTGGGCTGTGACTCTGGCGGTGGTCTCCTGACCAGGGACGATAGTGGGGCCCCTCTGGGCTGTGACTCTGGCAGTGGTCTCTGGACCAGTGGGGCCCTCCTGGGCTGTGACTCTGGCGGTTGTCTCCTGACCAGTGACGATAGTGGGGCCCTCCTGGGCTGTGACTCTGGCGATGGTCTCTGGACCAGTGACGATAGTGGGGCCCTCCTGGGCTGTGACTCTGGCGGTGGTCTCTGGACCAGTGACAATAGTGGGGCCCTCCTGGGCTGTGACTCTGGCGGTGGTCTCTGGACCAATGACGATACTTGGGCCCTCCTGGGCTGTGATTCTGGCTGTGGTCTCCTGACCAGTGACAATACTTGTGCCCTCCTGGGCTGTGACTCTGGTGGTGGTCTCTGGACCAGTAACAACGGTGCTGGCGGTTGTGTCTCGTCTGCCGGAAATGATGGCGCACTTATCCGCCGTGACACTCACAACAGGCTGGGCAGACTTCCTCTGGCCCTTCCCCACCTTTGGTGGAGTCACAGCTGACTCTCCAATCCCCTTGAAACCCATGTCAGTTGCTTTCCCACCTGGAGTCTTAACACGGTCCCGTCGTCCACTCTCCAATTTTATTGCCTTTACAGGGGGTGGGCTGCCAGTGCCTTGGCTCTGGGTCCTACTGCCTGCCCTAGTGGCCGGTGCACTCCAAAAACCTTGAACAGGCACCACTGGTATTGGAGGCTTTTTGGCTGAGGCACTACAACGGGACTGATGAACTGGATGGGGTGGGGTGGGGGCAAAAAGGTCAACTTTACAAAGGGACAGTTTCTGACGAACACTGGGATGGGTAGCTGGAGGGGGTCTGGGAGTGGAGGAAGAGGAGGTGGTTGTCGGAGGTGTCACTTTAGGTGTTTTGGGTGCAGGTGCAGGTACTGGAGGCTGTCGTGAGGTGGATGGATGTTGGGTGAGTGATTGCCGGCGTTTGTGTACTTTGGGAGGGGGTGTCACAGACACACTGGGAGAGGACACAGGGGACGTGTAAATGGCAGTGGAGGTGGTGAGTGCAGGTGAGCGGGGTGTGGTGCTGGGTGTACTGGTGCGAGTCCTAGTGGCTGTAGATGTAGTGCATGCAGGTGAGAGTGTAGACGACACTGGGAGGGAGGAGGGAGAAGAGGAGGAGGGGGACACAGTGGAGGCAGTGGATGTTGTTGTGTCTGTATGTGGGTGAGGCTTGCGTGAGTGCTTGTGGTGTGTGTGGTGTCTATGTTTGCTTGAGCTACTTGGGTGTGTTGACTTGTGTGCATGCTGGTCTGTAGGTGTGCTTGGGATGGGCTGGGGTACAGGAGATTGGGTCTGGGTGGAGGAAGTTGGAGGGGGAAGGCTAGACACAGGGCCAATTGCTGCCATCAGTGCTGAGGCCAAAGATTGCAGGGTTCGCTGAAGGACAGCCTGACCAGAATGAATGCCCTCCAGGAATGCATTACCGTGTTGCAACTCTCGTTCTACACCCTGGATGGCATTCACAATGGTAGACTGCCCAACAGTGAGTGACCTGAGGAGGTCAATGGCCTCCTCACTGAGGGCAGCAGGGGTGACTGGGGCAGGGCCTGAGGTGCCTGGGGCGAAGGTGATGCCCACCCTCCTGGGTGAGCGGGCACGGGGTGAACGCTGAGGGGCTGCTGGGAGGGCGGTGCTGGTAGGGGAGGTGGCGGCTGTACCTGTAGAGGTGGGGGGCACAGATGGTGCCGCCACCACAAGGGAGCACCCATCGCCGAACGAGTCTGTGTCGCTGCTTGGTGATCCGGTGGCCGACGTGAAGCTCCCCTAGCCCTCCTTCCCACTGGTGCATTCAGAGTCTGTGGTGTGGCCCTCCATGGCCATGTGGGATGCAGCTCCCTCGTGCTCCGGTGTCACTGTACCTCCGCCTGTTGATGCTGATGTACAAAAGGACAGGGAGAGCAGACAAAGGGGGGGGAGACAGAGAAAGAGGGTTTTAGTGCATGGCATACCGCTACCGTTGGCGGACAAGACAAACGCAGATGACCCCTGCATTACGCCGTGCTCCTGCCCTCTGCACATGCAATTTCTGGGATATGGCCTATATGGCAATGGTGGACATCGGCGCACATGGATGCCACAGGGGCAACTATACCTCGACTTGGCACTCTGCTGAGGTGGGGTAGAGTGCCACATGGGCTACATTACGGAGGGGCCTTGCCTACCTAACTCGCCCTGGCCTAGGGACACCCACAGCCCACCTCCCCACCCAGACACCTCCACTGCACGCAAAGTCCGCAGAATGAGGTTGTACTCACCCCCTTGTGCCTGCTGTGATGCCCTCAAGCGCCCATCCAACTCCGGGTAGGCCACCGCCAGGATCCGGAACATCAGGGGGGTCATGGTGCGACGGGAACCCCTCCCATGTTGGGAGGCCATCCCCAACTGAGCCTCCGCCGTCTTCTTGCTGCAGCGGCGAATGTCCTCCCATCTCTTACGGCAGTGGGTGCCCCGTCTCTGGTGGGCCCCCAGGATCTGGACTTTCTTGGCGATGGCACACCAAATGTCCCTCTTCTGGTGGGCGCTGACCTACATGACAAGCACAAGGAAAGAGGAACAGTCATTACCAACTGCACCGTCGTTGTGAGTGGCCCCCTCCCTACTCTGGCCATGTGGCCCATTCATTCCCATGCATTAATGTTCTATGGACTCTGCCCCCTTCCAACCAGCCCTCTCCACCCAGGCCTAGCCCATACAACGTGCTCCCTGTGTACTAACCTGTTGGTCTGGAGGACCGTAGAGTAGTGTGTACTGGGGGAGGACCCCGTCTACCAGTTTCTCCAACTCCTGAGCAGTGAAGGCAGGGACCCTTTCCCCAGACGAAGCAGCCATCGTCGCTTCCAGACGAGGTCACAGCAGCACTTGCAGTGTAGGTCCTCTCCTGTCGAAGGTCAGGTATGTAGTGATTGAACAGATAGAAAATGGCGGTGACGTCCGCGGCGGTGACGTCCGCGGCGGTGCGCATCATCACCGACGGCGCACCTGTTCATTGGCTCCTGGGACCCATAGGGTCCAATGTTAACCAATGCAGCATTGCGCCGCGGTCTACGACCGCCTACCGCGAAAGTGTGTAACGCCAGCGCAGTTACCCCACAATCCCATTGTCCCAGTTTAGAGGTCAGGCAGCCGCCATTTCAGGGGCCCACATGGCTTCATTTCATACTGCATCACACATAGCTAGGCCTACACTCAACACACATACAGGAAGGGTTATGTGAGTGGTGTAGTCTTGTGTGTGACTGTGGGTACATACCTGGAGGACTAATGACTGGTTCTTCGCTGTTGTCCTTCGTAGGCACCGTCTGCTGGGACATATGAGAAGATGGCGGAATCGTCTGGTGTACCGACTGCTGGTGGACCTGTTGACAATGGAAGAGCGACATGTCATCGTAACCTACCGGTTTGACTGTGCCACAATCCAGGAACTATGTACCCAGTTGGAGCCAGACCTGATGTCACCAATCCTCCATCCGACTGGAATCCCCCCTGACATGCAGGTGCTGTCAGTGCTCTATTTCCTTGCAAGTGGGTCTTTTCAGACAACAGTGGCCATGGCATCAGGAATGTCCCAGGTGAGAACATTTTCATGTTTAACATTACATTAACTTTCACACGTCTACCTCTATCCTGTTTTGCGATTTAAGTCAACATTTGGTAACTGAGTTGTACCCTTCCATTACGGTTACACAGGTGTGGTTACCTACGTGTCAACTGCTTGCATCCTACAAGGGCTTGTGATGTGTGAAATAGGTATGTTAGCTTTAGAATGGTACACACATTATGACACTGTCATTGATAATACATTTTTACTAAATCACAGACTGACTCCAGATTGTTTTGTATTTCAAGGGTGTTTATTGAACTGCTCAGAAATGGGAGGGGGTTGTAAAATGAGGATGGGTGATGGTGGAGGAATGTCCATGGCAGAGTCCAGTCTATTAGTCTCACAGGTGCACTGCCCATCTGGGCATAGGAAGAGGAGCTGGGGCAGTTAAAGTATGGACAGGGTAACAAAGTGGGACAGTGGGAGGACAATCAGGGTGGTCTCATTTCCTGGCGGGGTCTTGCCATCTTGCTCTGTCCTGTTCCTGGATCTCAGGGACCGCTTGCGTGGTGGTTGTCCGTCTGCAGGGGGTGGGGTGCTGGTGTGTTGGTCCTGTGGCGGGGCGTCCTGTCCACTAGCGCCGGCGGAGGTGGTGGGCCTTTCATCGTCCTGGCTAGTGTTAGGGGCCCCTTGGAGTGCCACGGTGTCCCTCAAGGTCCGCTGTATGTCCTTCAGCACCCCTACGATGGTGGCCAGGGCGAAGCTGATGGTCCTGAGCTCCTCCCTGAACCCCAAATACAGTTCGTCCTGCAGGCGCAGGGTCTCCTGCAACTTGTCCAGAACCGTCGCCATCGTCTCCTGAGAGTGGTGGTATGCTCACATGATGGAGGAGAGGGCCTTGTGGAGAGTGGGTTCCCTAGGCCTGTCCGCCCCCTGTCGCACAGGAGCCCTCCCAGTTCCCCTGTGTTCCTGTGCCTCCGTCCCCTGGACCGTGTGCCCACTACCACTGCCCCCAGGTCCCTGTTGTTGTTGGGGTGGTGGGTTATCCTGGGTGCCCTGTAGTGGTGGACACACCGCTGATTGACCTGTCCTGGGTAGGGAGGTTTGGGCCCTCTGGGTGGGTGCTGTGCTGGTGTTACCAGAGGGTGGAAGGTCGGTGTTGGGCTGTGCCTGTGCTAGGGGAACCGACTGTCCAGAGGCCCACAATGGTCCGTGCAGGTCATCAGGATCCAGTAGGGCAGAGCTGCTCTCGTCACTGTGGGCCTCTTCTGGGGGTGGAGTGGTGTTGTCTGGACCCTCTGGTGTGGTGATGGTCCTTCGGGTTCCTGCAGGGGCATAAGAGCATGATTATGCATGTGTGTGTGTAATGGTGTGCAATGGGTGGGTGTTTGTGTACCCCAGTGCATGCATTCCTGTGTGTGAGTTTGTGTGGTGATGGTTGGGGGGGTGTACTGGGTATGTGCAGTGGGCATGCTTTAGTGAGGGGTGTCCATGCTTAGTTGTGTCATGCAGGGATTGGTGTTGGGATGGGTGGTTTGTGTCATGGATAGATTAGTGAGGAGTTGTAGTGATAGGGGAGGGAGTGAGGGAGGGGGTGTGTGATAGCATGCAGGTAGGGTGGGGGATATGATAGTTAAGATTTGACTTACCAGTGTCCCATCCTCCACCGACTCCTGCGAGGCCCTCAGGATGCAAGATGGTCAAGACTTGCTCCTCCCATGTTGTTAGTTGTGGGGGAGGAGGTGGGGGTCCGCCGCCAGTCCGCTGTACCGCGATGTTGTGCCTGGAGACCGTTGAACACACCTTCCCCCGTAGGTCGTTCCACCTCTTCCTGATGTCCTCCCTATTTCTTGGGTGCTGTCCCACAGCGTTCACCCTGTCCACTATTCTGCGCCATAACTCCATCTTCCTGGCTGTTGATGTGTGCTGTACCTGTGAGCCAAATAGCTGTGGCTCTACCCGTACGATTTCCTCCACCATGACCCTGAGCTCCTCCTCGGAGAAGCGGGGGTTTCTTTGGCGTGCCATGGGGTGGTGTGGATGATATGTGGGGTGGTGTATGTGGTGATGAGTGTGGTGAGTGTAGTGGTGTGTGGTGTTTTGTGCGTGGATGTTGTGTGGGTGATGGTGTTGTGTGCCTCTGTGTAGTGGGGTTGTCTATTCTGTGCTCTCTTTCTGTCGCCTTCGTGTCTAATTTTTGGTCGTAGGGGTTTGTGGGTGATGTGGGTGGGCGTTTTATATTGTGTTTGGTGTGTGGGAGTGTTGTTTGTATGTGTATCAGGTGTGTGTATTTTGAATTGTCCAATGTGGCGGTCTTTTGTAGATGTGTGTGTATTTTGAGCGCGGCGGTGTGTACCGCCAATGGAATACCACGGTTGAAAGACCACTGCGTGGATTCGTGGGTCGTAATAGCATGGGCGTGTTTCTGTTGGCGTGGAGGTGGAGGATTTGTTTCCGACAGTTTATCACTGACCTTTGGTGTGGCGGTGTTATATGGGTGTCTGAATTTCGGCGGATTCCAAGATGTGTGTCATAATAGCTGTGGCTGAATGCTGCCGCCACGGTGGTGTGTTGGCGGTCTTCTGCACGGCGGTAAGCGCCTTTTACCACCAATGTTGTAATGACCCCCATTATATGAAAAGCAAAAACTGTTTTAAAACCCTTATGATCCCTTTATATTTTTCATATGTTGCTGGTACATTTCTCTTTCTGTCACAATTGATTAGACCATATATTTTATATTCTTTTACTTTGACTACTTATTTATATTGTAGACCTAGGCACCACCCTTTACCTCCCTCTGAATAAGTCTTATACTTGAACCAAGTTTTCAATGGGTGGGCCAATGTTATTTTGGTGTGCACCCTGAAAATCATCTTAAAGATATACCAACATCTTTTTCACCTTTTCACTTCTAGACTGCCGTGGTCATTCTTAAAAGATTGCAGTTCTCACATGACCTTTTCATTCATGTAATTATAGGTAATTGTGATCAGGTAATATATTTACTGCAACATTAATGACATTCAGCAACGTAATCTGGTGCACAGCCAAGGCCACACATTCACCTAAAACTAAAACATGTAATCCAGATGTGCTTGTACCTGGATGAGAGGACAAAGCTGAAACTGCTATGTGGAGAGAGGCAAGCACCTCTTTAATCTCTTTATAATTGTTCTTGAATTTTTTCCATGGGGCTGTCAGCATGCTCCAGTGTGGTGATGATAGCAGTTTCAAATTGCTCAGTTTCTGGTGGGCATCCTGTTTCCTGTTCTATTTATTTCTATTACAGACAGGTGTTATTTAGCGCATTGTGAGAAATTGGATTGTTGGTTGAGGAGGGTGGGAGCTTTTCCAAAGCAACAGCCACAATCCTTGTCACTCTGAACCACAAAGAAGTCACTAAATTAATCTGTGCTTAATACTCTGACAGCTTAGCACAAACCTAGTCAAGCTTAATTTAGAGGCAATGTGTTAAGTGTGTGTGCAGCACTTAAATACTAATAAAGTGAAAACATAACCCAAGAGAAATCCCATACCAATTTGGGACAGTATAGAAAATGGTATTAAAACATTTGACACCAAAATGTTAAGAAGCCAACCAGAAGACCTAGAGTTATGAATTAGCAAAGTTTAAAATAAAAACCAGGCCCTACAAAAGTTTTAAGGGGGTGGCACATTAGGTGCTATAAGCCCACTAGTAGCATTTAATGTGTCAACCATGCCTATATGGTATACCACTTTAATGGGGCCTTAAGAGTAATGCAAATATGCCAAACAGGTGTGAGACAAATTTGACCACATCTTAGAGAGTGAACACACAGCCTTTAGTACTGGTTAGCAGTGTTAAAGTGCACACAGTCCTACAAACAAAAAAACTAAATTCAGCAAAAATAGCAGAGGGGAAGTCAAATAAATTGGGGAAGACCACCCTAAGGGTTACAGGTTTAACATACATTGTTTACACGTCTAACATACATTATTTCATCTGGATCATGTAAACAGCTCCTAGTATTCCATGATGTGATAATGAACAACAACTTTGCAAAGTTTGTGTATGCTTTTTCAGCTTTGCTCTATGGGTAGACTGACATCGCTTGACAACCATACCCTGCACCAGGCCCACGCCCTGGTGAATACCATGATTAACTCTCAAATTTGCCATCACTATGTATTATCACTGCTATTCATTACAATTCAACGTACAATGATTCCATGCAGTATGTATATTCATAAGGAACATTGAGGGAAGAATTCTACCACAGCACTCTGGAATTTTCTAACATTGAACTGTTGCTGTGTTCTAAACGCACTGTAGGCTTAAAAGTAATTTTATGTATTTCTGCCATACCAAAGACATATATTTAGACCTGGCACAAATCTGGATAGTTTAGCCATTCAGCTTGAGCTGTGAAACAATATTTCATATGGCTGTTCAGAGTGCACTGGCATACAGCCTGTTATATTAGTCTTCATGAAACTGTTACTGCAATGATATTTTGCTACTCCTGAAAGTCTATGCCTTCATTAGTTAGAAAGAAAAGCTTCCAAAACAACAGTGTTAAATGCATTAATACATTTGGCTAGATTTAGGGTCTGATTTAAGAAACGTGGCCCTGCACCTAGTGGAACACCACTTTTCTTGTGCCCCTTAGCGCCTCCCTAAAAGCAACATGTGTTCGTCATATCTAAGATACCGCGCTCCATGGCGGTAGTTAGGGAATTAGCATCAGAATTTTTTATGCTAGTTTGGAGCTTTGCAGGATTAACGTAAAAATGTTTGATGCTAATCCTGCAAAGCCCATTGAGGCCCATTGTATACAAAGGTGTGTCTCCTTTTAACACCTCCTGTGAGCAGGCGTTGAAAGTGCTGAAAAGAATGATGCAGAGAAATCTCTTAGATTTCTTTGAGACATTTTTTCAGACCCCCTAACAGAGGAAGCCCACTTTCTATACATTATGCCTGGTGCAGGCATAATGTAGCGCAAAGGGTTACAAAGTGGTGCAATGCATGCATTGCGCCACTTTGTGAATTTGGAGCTGTGATTTTGGCCTTGTTGGGCCACATTAGCGTAAAACAATGACGTTATTGTGGTACAACGAGACACTAAGGGCTCTTAAACCTGCCCCTTATGTTTTGTAATTTACTGTGAAATAGGCAAAGACATTCTAGGTAAATGAAAGTCCCCACTTCCAGTTTGTGTGGCAGTATGCTAATTTTAACAATATTTTTGTAGTGTTTAGTATCACAGTAAATAACAGGAGCAGTATTTTATTGAAAATTATTTGATTTTACACCCAAATGAAATTTAATGATGAGTTAATGTGATCCAATATACTGGTACCTAATTTATGACATTGAAAGCATGGACTTCTGATTCAGTTTTGCCAGGACTCAGACTTGTGACCTGTAGATTACTGCATGCTTAAGTGAAGAGTATTCAGGGCATAAAGACATCCTACCAGATACTGATGAGGTTTCTAACATACATCTGGGAATCTTGAACCCTTGAGGGTCAAATCATACAAGATGTTTGATTTATTGATGTGTAGAAATTGAAAATAGATTTCATTTTGCATTTTTTCACAAAATATATGTGGCGATGCAGGAGTAGGAAAAACTGATGATACAGAATGTAGGAAAAGTAATATAGACAATGGATGGAGAAGGGAACAACAGTGAAAAACAGTAAGAAAGAGGACAGGGAATGGTGAAATTGAAAAAAGTAAATCAAGAGAATCACAAAATTGATTCATCTCTCAATTTTGTTCATCAGATTTCCTCACTGTCTGCAGCTTCCATCTATATTACATTTACAAAATCAAGGTATTTATTTTTCTGTACCTTAAAATAAACATTATGTCTGTAAATTATGGTCCTATCACAACTTAATTTATGTTTTTCGTTGTTTGCTGACATACTCAGATATTTAACCAACTCTTTTCAATCTATTCAAATAGCCTGTAGCTATGCCTCGCATGCCTTCTCTTCTTAATCCCACTGTATCTCTAATGCTTAGTTGAGATCAGTGAGTTTGGTGACTTCCTGTAAGGTGGTTTGCACATTTTGCCAGAAGGTGCAGCTAGCAGGGCATGACCACAACATGTGACAAAGATCTCCTTCTCTTGACCTGCAGCAAGGCCAGGTCAGGCTTGCTGTGGGGGTAGTATTTGTTAAGTTGAGCCGAGGTAAATAAGCACTATGTGTGAGAAAACAGGGCTGATTGCAGAGGCCCCATAACTTTTTGCCCCCATTTTCCTCTTTTTGCTGGTGTTTTCCTGACTTTGATGGTGCCCTGGGTACTGCTAACCAGTCCCAGGGCCTGTGCTCTGTGTAAAATGGATATGCAAATTAGGCTAATTATAATTGGCTAAGTTAACCTACCTATAAGTCCCTAGTATATGGTAGGGCATGTAGGTTTAGGGGCCACAGCATAGGTGGTGCACACCTAGGTGCACTGCTGAGGTGCCCAGTGTCATTTTAAAAGCAAGCCTGCCTTGCTGGCTGCTTTTAAATTAAAGTTATATGCAAATTCGACTTTGGAATTAAAGGTACTTCCAAAGCCTTAAACTACCTTTTTTTTACATATAAGTCACCCCTAAGGTGTGCCCTATGTGCCCCTAGGGCTGGGTGCCATGTAACTATAAGCAGGGACTTTATAAACATAGATTTATAAGCCCTGGTGAGGTAAAAACAGCCAAATTCGTTTTTCCCTCATTGAAGTAAATGGCCTTCATAGGCTAGAATGGGCAGACTTTATTTTAAATTTTAAAGTCTCCTTAAATGTTACATACCAAGAATTTGGTATCAAATTAATTGTTGTAATAAATCCTACAACTTCCAGTTGTTGGATTTAATATAACTAGTTCAGGTAAAAAGTTTAGACTTTACCTAAAAAGTTGCCAATTTCAGCTCTGCATTGTTTTTGCTGCTGTGCTCTGATTGGCCAGCCTGCAGCAGCTTCTGTCAGGCTACCTTGATGAGGTGTGAAGTGGCCTGACTTCACACAAAGGAATGTGCTTGGGGGAGAGAATCTCCCCTCAGCAGATGGTGAGGCAGGAAGGGGGAGGGCTGCCAAACTGGTCTTCAAAGGCAGAGAAGGACATTTGCAGCACCCAGCAACACCCCCACATCCTGCAACCCCAGACAATTAGGTGCCCCCTTGATTAGATTAGGAGAGGGCAGGAGAGGGGTGTGTTTATGATTTTTAGCCACACCAGTGGGTGGGCTCAGCCAGATGTAACCTCCAAAAATCAGATTCAGCCATGTTGGATTTTTAGAGACTGTTGCCTTTTGGAATGGATTTTTGCCACACTTCCCAGGAAGTGGTCATCACAGGGGGACGACCCTGTACCTGATTGGAGGATCAGGACCCCCCTGCTTTTCACCCAGGAGCAAGGATAAAACTGGCAGACCTGCCCCCACACCTCAGATCCCCTCCAGAATTCAACAAGAAAGGAACTAAAGAAGAAGAAGGACTGCCCTGCTGGACCCCTGGCCTGCACCTGGACCCTGCACTCAGAAGGACTGCACCAGCTGCACACTTGGGCTTCACCACAAGAAGGACTTTGCCTGGCTTCAACTGGTTCAAGGAGGGACTCCCTGTTTGCTACAGGTGAAAAATTGCTAAACCAGAGTCCGCTGCACCAACTCCTGAAGAAAGCGACCAGCTGACCACTGTCCAGTGGCCAAAAAGGAGTTTGTGCCAGGTGCATTCTGGGAGTTGAAGTCCGCACCCCCCAAGGACCATCACAGAACTTCTGGACCCTTGGGGTGAGCTGTGGACCCCAAAAGAACCTTAAAAGAACATCTGGGTGAAGCCCCAGAAGTTTGGAAAAGATTTGAGAATTTTTGGAAAAAAAGCTCCAGAGAGGGACCAACCCGCCGCGGAAATTCTAGCCGGCTTGCCTCAACTGCGACCCGGCCTGACTTCGTGGTTCGTCCCGGTAAAGAAAAACATCCAAAAAAGAGACTAAGTCCGAACGTAAAAAGTTGAACGGGACCTCCCAGCCATCGTATCCGAGAAGGGCTCCATGGACGTCGGATCAAGATCCAGGTTTACCCCGGTCGAAGGATTTTCATCTCGAAAAAACGACTAAGTCCGAAGGTAAAAGTCTCCACCGAGGAAACCCACATCGCGTATCCGGACAAGGGCTCCAGGAGGTCGGATTCAACTGGCAGGTTCGTCCCGGTGAAGAAAAACTTCAAAATAAAGACTAAGTCAGAAGGTAACTTTTTATCCGAGGCCTCCCGCGACCTGTAGCCGAGCAGGGCTCCATCGCGGTCGCCCTGAAAGTTTGACTTTGCCCCGGTCGAGGTGCAACCAGATGACCCGATTAGCGCTTTTTGTTTCTAAGCGCTAGAAAAGTAATAATTCTTTAAAAATTCATATCTCCGGTTCCCCTGAACCGATTTTAATCGTTTTTGTGTCATTTTAAAGATAAAAATATAAACTATTTTTATAAATTGGTTTTGGATTTTTAAACTGTTTCCTGTGTTTTATTTAATTACTGTTTTGTGATATTTGAATGCTTTACACTTTGTCTCCTAAGTTAAGCCTTGACGCTCGTTGCCAAGCTACCAAGGGTTGAGCTGGGATTAATTTACTGAGACCTAACTGTACCTATGTGGAGGTTAGTGGCTTGTTGCTAGGTGTAGGTACCTACCTGCCCTACCAATAACCCATTTTCCAACATAATTGGAAGCAGCGACGGGATCCTGTACTTGTGTTCAATATCACGTTACAGTTTTAGGTAAAACAAATTAAAAATCCTTTAAATTGTCCTAGTGCAAAAATTGTTTTTAATTTTTTATTTGGATTCATTTCAATTATTGAATTTTTGTAATTTTTCTAAATTCTTGTATCCAATTTTTGCAAAAAGTTTTTGTTGACACAAAACTAGGGAACCATGGAGCTTGATCTGGCTAGCCTACCCACACTGACAGTAGTCCAGCTTAGGGGGTTGTGTATTGAAAGAGGGTTGCCTGCAACCACTGATCTCAGGAAGCAAATCCTGATCACATCCCTGACAGCATGGGCTGAGGCCCAAGAGGTAGAGTCAGAAGAAGCTCCAGAGGAGGGAGAAAGAAGGGAGGATGCAAGCTCTAACCACTCAGGGGAGGGAAGGCATCTGAGCCCAAGTGAGGATGAGGAAGAACGGTCCTCAGTAAATACAGTCACTAGGGGCAGATCCAAAGCTAGTGGTGGGAAGGGGGTCCTTTCAGGAGGAGAGAACCCATCCATCAGAGAAAGAGAGCTGGAGGCCCAGCTAGCATACATAGCTTTGGAAGCAGAGAAGCTGGCCCTAGAAAAGAAAAAGTGGGCATACAAAGAGAAAAGAGATGGAAGCAGCGATAAAGAAGCTGAGGTGTCCATGAGTGGGGGAGTTTGCCCCAGATTACCCAAAGGGGTGGTTCCTGCTTATGTAGAGGGGGATGACATAGATAAGTGGCTGGGGGCCTTTGAGAGGGCACTCCAAATGAGAAGGGTTAGGCCTCAATACTGGGGTTCCCTTTTGTGGGAGTTGGTCCCCTACTCAGGGAGGGATAGGCTTCTAACCTTAAGGGGGGAGGAGGCAGATTCATACCCTAGTATGAAGAGGTGCTTAGCCAAGAAGTTTGGTCTGACCCCAGAGCAATATAGAATGAAGTTCAGGGACACCCAGAAGGTCAGTACCCAGTCTTGGGTTGACTTTGTGGACATTTCACTAAAGGCACTAGAGGGCTGGATTATTGGTAACAAGGTAGATACTTATGAGGGGTTATACAATCTGATCATGAGAGAGCACATCTTGACCAATTGTACCCAAGAAAGGTTATGCCAGCATCTAGTGGACTCTAAGCAGACCAACCCTAGAGAACTAGGGGAGGCAGCTGATGAGTGGTTGAGAACCAGGGTGGTTGTCAAGTCCCAGGGGGGAGACTCCAAGAAGGGGGGGACAGGTCCCCAAAAACCTAAGGAGGGAGGTGGTAAGCCCACCACAGAGACTCCCTCTGTACCCCAGAACCCTAAGAAGGAGGAGAGTAAATCCCACTCCCACTCTGACAAGCAGAGACAGGGAGACCCAGGGTTAAAAAAGCTCTTGGACAGTAGGGCTTGCTTTGACTGTCAGCAGACAGGTCACTTCAGAGGAGATGCAGCCTGTCCAAAGAAGGTGGTTAGCACTGGGCTGTCCAGTGTAGCCATAGAGGAGGATTCCTCAGATGATGAAGTCCTCCTAGCATTTAGCTGGGAGACAGGACCAGATGGTAAGCTGGTGATCCCTAAGGGTGGGAGTAGGCACTTCCACCACATTCAAGTGAATGGGATCCCTACCACTGGCCTGAGAGACACCTGTGCCAGTCACACTATAGTGAGTGACCGGTTAGTGACCCCAGACATGTATGTCCCAGGAAAGACAAAGAAAGTCAGGATAGCCACAGGGGAGGTCACCTCCAAACCTGTAGCCATAGTGCCCCTAGAGAGGGAGGGTATCCTTGACTGGATTAGGGTGGTAGTCAGTGCTGACCTTCCCCTAGATTGTATCCTGGGCAATGACCTCCCAGAGGTGAGTCTGGTCACAGATGGGGTGGTCGCCCAGGGCGCCCCCCCAACCCAAAGTCCTGGGGAGTCAGTCCCTACAGTTAGGAGACAGGGGTCCCCAAGAAAAGGAAAGAAGAAAAGGAAGGGTAGGCCACTCTTAAAGAGAGTTCCAGGGAGCCAAGGGCCTTCTGCCCCAGTAAGGGGGGAGCCCAGAGTTGGCACTGGTGAGGCCTCACCTGACCCCAAGGAAGTCCTGAGTAGTCAGGCAGCTGTCCAGATGCAAGGTGTTGCCCCTGCACTGACAGAAGGGAGAGTGGAAGGAGGGTGTCTGCCACAGGAGGTGGTAGCCCCCCTCTCTAGACAGCAAGAGGGGTGCCAGGACCCCAAAGTTGCCCCTAAAGCAGCTCAGCCACCTGTCAGTGGAGAGCTTAGGGTGTGGTTCTGGGTACTGACAGCTGTCAGTAGCCTCTGCTGGGTGCTAGCCTTCCTGGCAGCAATGTACTTGGCCTGGGAGGCAGACCCCAGGGCCAATAGCAAAGGAGGCCCCCTGACCCTATTGGTCATGGTGGGGTTGATCAAGTGTTGGGTGACCTCTTTGGGTAAGCTAGGTGTTGCCCTAGCAAAGTTTGGAGTAGGGGAGGTGGGCACCTCACTACCCAAGTTGGCAGAGAGAAAGGAGGAAGACCCCCCTAGAGGGAAGTTTCAGTTTGAGTTGGGTCCTTTTACTGTTGGGATGGCTTCACTACCCATAGGGAGTGACCCTGACAGGAGGATATAAGGCAGAGTAGGCCCTGCAAAGGGACAGCCAGTTTTCTTCACTGTCTTCCTCGCCTAACAAGCCAGGAAGACTCTCCCAGGGTTGGGCTGAGTCTCCTGGGCGTGTGGGCTGGGGGGGGGTTGTGTGAGAAAACAGGGCTGATTGCAGAGGCCCCATAACTTTTTGCCCCCATTTTCCTCTTTTTGCTGGTGTTTTCCTGACTTTGATGGTGCCCTGGGTACTGCTAACCAGTCCCAGGGCCTGTGCTCTGTGTAAAATGGATATGCAAATTAGGCTAATTATAATTGGCTAAGTTAACCTACCTATAAGTCCCTAGTATATGGTAGGGCATGTAGGTTTAGGGACCACAGCATAGGTGGTGCACACCTAGGTGCACTGCTGTGGTGCCCAGTGTCATTTTAAAAGCAAGCCTGCCTTGCTGGCTGCTTTTAAATTAAAGTTATATGCAAATTCGACTTTGGAATTAAAGGTACTTCCAAAGCCTTAAACTACCTTATTTTTACATATAAGTCACCCCTAAGGTGTGCCCTATGTGCCCCTAGGGCTGGGTGCCATGTAACTATAAGCAGGGACTTTATAAACATAGATGTATAAGCCCTGGTGAGGTAAAAACAGCCACATTCGTTTTTCCCTCATTGAAGTAAATGGCCTTCATAGGCTAGAATGGGCAGACTTTATTTTAAATTTTAAAGTCTCCTTAAATGTTACATACCAAGAATTTGGTATCAAATTAATTGTTGTAATAAATCCTACAACTTCCAGTTGTTGGATTTAATATAACTAGTTCAGGTAAAAAGTTTAGACTTTACCTAAAAAGTTGCCAATTTCAGCTCTGCATTGTTTTTGCTGCTGTGCTCTGATTGGCCAGCCTGCAGCAGCTTCTGCCAGGCTACCTTGATGAGGTGTGAAGTGGCCTGACTTCACACAAAGGAATGTGCTTGGGGGAGAGAATCTCCCCTCAGCAGATGGTGAGGCAGGAAGGGGGAGGGCTGCCAAACTGGTCTTCAAAGGCAGAGAAGGACATTTGCAGCACCCAGCAACACCCCCACATCCTGCAACCCCAGACAATTAGGTGCCCCCTTGATTAGATTAGGAGAGGGCAGGAGAGGGGTGTGTTTATGATTTTTAGCCACACCAGTGGGTGGGCTCAGCCAGATGTAACCTCCAAAAATCAGATTCAGCCATGTTGGATTTTTAGAGACTGTTGCCTTTTGGAATGGATTTTTGCCACACTTCCCAGGAAGTGGTCATCACAGGGGGACGACCCTGTACCTGATTGGAGGATCAGGACCCCCCTGCTTTTCACCCAGGAGCAAGGATAAAACTGGCAGACCTGCCCCCACACCTCAGATCCCCTCCAGAATTCAACAAGAAAGGAACTAAAGAAGAAGAAGGACTGCCCTGCTGGACCCCTGGCCTGCACCTGGACCCTGCACTCAGAAGGACTGCACCAGCTGCACACTTGGGCTTCACCACAAGAAGGACTTTGCCTGGCTTCAACTGGTTCAAGGAGGGACTCCCTGTTTGCTACAGGTGAAAAATTGCTAAACCAGAGTCCCCTGCACCAACTCCTGAAGAAAGCGACCAGCTGACCACTGTCCAGTGGCCAAAAAGGAGTTTGTGCCAGGTGCATTCTGGGAGTTGAAGTCCGCACCCCCCAAGGACCATCACAGAACTTCTGGACCCTTGGGATGAGCTGTGGACCCCAAAAGAACCTTAAAAGAACATCTGGGTGAAGCCCCAGAAGTTTGGAAAAGATTTGAGAATTTTTGGAAAAAAAGCTCCAGAGAGGGACCAACCCGCCGCGGAAATTCTAGCCGGCTTGCCTCAACCGCGACCCGGCCTGACTTCGTGGTTCGTCCCGGTAAAGAAAAACATCCAAAAAAGAGACTAAGTCCGAACGTAAAAAGTTGACCGCGACCTCCCAGCCATCGTATCCGAGAAGGGCTCCATGGACGTCGGATCAAGATCCAGGTTTACCCCGGTCGAAGGATTTTCATCTCGAAAAAACGACTAAGTCCGAAGGAAAAAGTCTCCTCCGAGGAAACCCACATCGCGTATCCGGACAAGGGCTCCAGGAGGTCGGATTCAACTGGCAGGTTCGTCCCGGTGAAGAAAAACTTCAAAATAAAGACTAAGTCAGAAGGTAACTTTTTAACCGAGGCCTCCCGCGACCTGTAGCCGAGCAGGGCTCCATCGCGGTCGGCCTGAAAGTTTGACTTTGCCCCGGTCGAGGTGCAACCAGATGACCCGATTGGCGCTTTTTGTTTCTAAGCGCTAGAAAAGTAATAATTCTTTAAAAATTCATATCTCCGGTTCCCCTGAACCGATTTTAATCGTTTTTGTGTCATTTTAAAGATAAAAATATAAACTATTTTAATAAATTGGTTTTGGATTTTTAAACTGTTTCCTGTGTTTTATTTAATTACTGTTTTGTGATATTTGAATGCTTTACACTTTGTCTCCTAAGTTAAGCCTTGACGCTCGTTGCCAAGCTACCAAGGGTTGAGCTGGGATTAATTTACTGAGACCTAACTGTACCTATGTGGAGGTTAGTGGCTTGTTGCTAGGTGTAGGTACCTACCTGCCCTACCAATAACCCATTTTCCAACACTATGTAAAATGGGAAATTGTATATTTGTAAATCTCGCATTGAGGGAGGCAGTGTGCAGGAAGGCTAGAGCCCTACTCCACTCCTTGTCACTGAACACCCTTCCCACTTCATCCACCCATCTAGCCCACGGGAGGCCCATTGAAATGCCAGTGTTACCACAAAGAGTTTATAAAGCCATGGAATCAACCAACAACCGTTACCCATGGTAAGTATGATTTGTAACACATTATGAGTGTGTGGCTCTTCATTTCTAGGTCTCCAAAGTCTCTAGAAAGTGTTGTGATGTTGACAACAAGTGAGGAATTGACAGACTGGGATGTCAAAGTCTGTCTGAAGCTGAGGAAAAGAAAGAAGGTGATCATCTGAAAACAAATGTCTGGCTGTCTTGATCGAACAATTTGACCAGGTGTGCAAAGTCCTGATAGAGAAGTAGCCTTGATAGTAGTATCCCCTATAGCAGCATGGAAGGTCCACCAGGGCAATCTAGGTGCATAAGGAAGAACATGACTTCTATGAGCACCGAGCCTACAAACACACTTATAGGCACTAAGTATATGCCAGGAGCTAGACCGACTTGGCATTGATCCAAGGAGGCTCCTAATAACAGCTGGAATGCGGGGGGTGATGACATGGTTCGCTGAAGTTTCAACCTGCCTTTCATCAATCCACCCACTGTAGTTGAGCTGCCAGAAAATATAACTCAAAAGAGAGGGCAACCAACCTGCCCTCATCTGGGGATAATTTCAGTTTTGCAGGGTGATATGGTCGCATTCCCTATCCCAAATCAATTTACTGAGCAAAGTACTGCAGATCCATGTTAGCTGAGAGGGGCAACATCTATGATGATCTTTTGGGGAGTAAGGGTGTCATGTGGTGGGTAGATAGGGGATTTGCTCCAATTGACTCAGAGTCTGGACAGTCGGGAGAACGACTGCAGTGTGGCATGAATGGGAGCAGGGCTCGGCCTGGCATACCGCAGGATAAAGTGACACCACGTGTCCTGTCTGTAAGGGGTATAACCCATGTATCACCATCCGTATGGAGCTAAATAGCTAAATGCTCTATAGGCTTCACAAAAAGTAATGGTAATAGGGGACACCTCTGCTGTGTGCCTCGACCTATCAAGAATGCCTCAGAAATGTAGCATCCTACACACGCTCACAAGAGTGGCTTTGTGTAAAATAGTCACATGCTAGTGAGAACATGAAGGCCTATGCCCATTTGCCTAAGGACACCAAAGAGATAGGACCAATTGAGGGATTTGAAGGCCTTTTCGAGATCCAGCACCAGGCACATCTAAAAAGGAAAATGATTGCGCACCTGATCCTAAACATGGAAAAACCATTGAAGTTTGTCAGAGGTGCAGCATCCGGGCACAAACATGTTTTGATCTGGGTGGGTAGGGTCTGATAGGATTTGGGCATATCTAGCAGACAATATTTTTCCCAGGACTTTGAACTTTGATGCTAAGATGGTGATGAGCAATAGGATGTCATATCAACAGGATTTCAGTTGGGTTTAGGAATGGAGATGAGTAAGGACTCTTGAAGTGTGGATAGCAAATCACCCAGAAAGAGGACCTCATTTTACATGCGGCCAACTGAGAGACAAGCATATCACTGAATGGACTATAATACTTTATAGGGAGACCATAAAGGCCCAGTTTTATTCATAGCTGAATCTTGAATTGCTTGTTTGACATATGTAGGGGCAATGGCCCCATTGCATTTTAGGTAGATGCATCAATGAGTGGAAGAGGAAGGGGGTCCAGAAACGCATCAATGGCATCCTCATTGTATTGATCAGTCGACACATGTAGGAGTAACATTTATAGAAGGTGGTAAGAATGTTGGGTTGCATATGGAGCAGTATCCCCTTTGGGGAATTAAATTCGAGGATGGGGGCTTCCCTCAGTTCCTGTCAAGTCAGCTAAGCAAGGAGGCGTCCTGATGTATCACCTTCCATATGAATTTTGGCCACATATGCAGTGAAGTTGAAGCATCGTAAGCATTCCAAGAGAGAGGCAAGTTGGTGCTTAGCCTCCTCAAAGGAAGGGAGGCAGGAAGCACCCCGTTCAGCTTGGCACTCCAACAGGGGCATGCACCATTCAGCCTCCGCTATCTCTCTGTCCAATTTGCGTCAGACCTCAAAAATACCCTGCAGGCAATTACCATGTGTGACAACATTGAGGGCATCCCACTCAAGGACTTTGTTAGAGGCAGTACCATCATTTTCATTGAAAAGAATTTGAATGTGGGAGGCCTGGGAATCCCGAGAGGCTGGGTGCTCTAGGCACTCACAAGGAAGACATCAGGTGGTGGTGGTGGTGTTTGCTCCCGAGTATAAGTCAAGAAAGTAGGCATCATGATCAGAAACCACCTTATCAAGATAGTCTGCAGTTTGTGAGGAAGGTGTGAATGCTTGAGATCAAATGATACAATCCAACTGAACGTATAGGTCAGGGGGCATGGAATAAAAAGAATAGACCTGTGCCATGGGATGAAGGGCTCTCCCTGCATCCACCAGCACCCAATGCCTTACCCAGTCTGCAACTCAAACACAAAACCGACAGAAAACTGCCACAACCACAAGTCCGCCAGACCCAACTAAGGCGAAAAACTGTCAGACCCACCACCCACACCGCTATTCCAGCAAAACACCGCCCTCTAAATTATGACCCACGAATCACCACAGCAGATATTCAATGGAGGTCAACCATTAGCGTTGCACACTGCTACAGCGGAATTTTGCACCCATCACCAATACAAGCCAGCATTGGCCAGTTCAAATACCCCACACCCAACACATTAACACACACCCTGCACACCCACGTATGGCACTATAAAGCACCCCCCACACAACCCACAATCCCTTGCAATCACGAAAAGACTGCCACACCTTGCCAGGCCAATCCCTTACAGAACTGTACACACACCCAAAATCCACCTATACATCCATCATGCATTACACACCCCACCGCAACACTGAACACCCTCTGCACAACACACAGAATACACATTAGGCATATCCCCACAAAAGCACCCCGTTTCACAGATGAGGAGTTGCAGGTGATGGTAGAGGAAATCGTCAGGGTAGAGGCACAGCTGTTTGGTGCACTGGTGCAGCAGATCTCCATTGCCAGGAAGATGGAGCTATGGTGGAGGATCGTGGACAGGGTGAACTCCGTGGGACAATATCCACGTACAAGGGATGACATCCGAAAGAAGTGGAACGACCTATGGGGGAAGGTGCATTCCATTGTATCAAGGTACCCGGTCGCCATCATGAGGGCTGGCGGTGGACCCCCACCACCTTTCTCACAGTTTCCCACAGCCTGGGAGGAGCAAGTCATGGCAATCCTACATCCTGAGGGCCTCGCTGGAGTTACTGGAAGGCTGGACATGGGTAAGTCACCATTACTTACCTACCACCACCGATCCCTGCATGGCATGTCACCCCCTCACCCTGCACCCTTCATCCCACTCCATCCCATACAGTGCACCACTCCAATAACCACAGGTAAATCTGTACGCCTGCATGACCTACCCACTGCAGGCACACCCCTCCCAGCACTGCATGCACACCAACCAGCAATGCATGGACAGCATGTAGTTCTACCAATCCCACAATCCAACACCATACACTACCAAAGGTGGAAGGACAACACCAAACCCATAGGGAAAGTTAGAAAAAGTGACAAGCAATGACCCTAACAAATCACTTACATCCCCACAGGTGCCCCAGCCAATGTCAGCAGCAAGCAGGTGCCACTGCAACCCAGTCCCCCACCAGAAGATGCCCCCAGTGATGACAGTAACTTTGGATGTCATGAGCTGGATGAACTCCCTGGGCCATATGGGACCACAGGCCAGTCAGCTACAACATCCCACAGTCAGTCCACCACAGGGCCCCCCTCTGACTCAAATACCACAGCAGCCACCCAACATCCCCAATCCCCTGTCCCCCGGACACATCGATCAATAGTGTGCCCACCGGTACAGGGACCTGAGTCGACACCACACAGGCAAGACACATGAGGTCCTGGTTTAAGTGGGAGTGGGCAAACAGTTCAGAAGACACAGGCACAGGGGGCCAGGGACAGTGACAGGTTAGCTGTGTGCCGGTGGGGGGGCAGGCACAGGGAACTTACCTCCAAGGAGGCACTCACACATGTCTTGGGGGCATACCAAAACTCCCAGGACAGGATGGGCCACGTCATCACCATCATGCAGGGGAACCAGCGGCTGCAGGGGGTACACCACCAAGAGATCATGCAGCAGTTGCAGGGTCCAAATGCCAACATGGCCTCCATTGTAGGGGTGCTGGGTGACATGGCCAACACCATGCGGGAGAACAGAGTATACCAGCTTCTCTCCAATGAAAAGAAAGCAGTGAGATCTATAGCAGGGACAAATTAATGGAACAAAGTGTCCAGGAATTGAAGAGGATCCTTCCCCTCTGTCCCCTCCGGCAGGCAAATTATCCATACATTACTCCTTACTTCATCAGCAAGGTCCTCAAGCATGTGAACCTGCTCCTGAAGGTCTCAAATGGCCTGTGCATTATCAGAAGTTTGTGGTTTAAGTGCGGCTAGAATTAGTTCCCCCTCAATCACTCAACCGTTCAGCTTGTGATGATCATCCCTGAGAACAGACAATTTCATGATCAAGGACCCTACGGCAGGCTTCATTTATTTACAGGAGTTGTCAATAATAGAAAGCTTGCGATGATCATCCCTGAGAACAGTCAATTCCATGTCAAAGAACCCTAGGGCCGTCACCATTGATTTGTAGGAGTTCTCAGTAAGAGCCAGAATATGGTCCAGGCAGTCTGGTGGGAGTTACGAGGTTGCAGCAGATGAGTCCTGCTGTAGAGTATCAGGAACTGTGGAGGGAGGGTCAGGCTGTGGAGCCTTAATGGCAGACACTGAGGTTTCCGGGCACTCCAGGGTCCAAAGCATAGGGGACTCAATCCCCAACCCTGGTGACACAGGTCTGTAGGAACTCAGGGACAGCATCAGTGCAATGTAGTCTCTTAAAGATGTGTGTGCCCATACCCCATTCCAGGCACCGATCTGCTGTGGTGCAGGAAAGATAGCAGAAGGCTGCGTATGTGAAGTAACAACCAGGCACTATGGTGATGCAGCAGGAGTCCCCCAGAGCGGACTAGCCTTCAAGCAGAGAATACGGCCGGCACTGTGAGAACAGGGCTGCCCACATCACAAGGCTTTGTGGTTCAGGTCCATTCATGGCTCGGGACCCCTTGCAGCTGTACCAGAGACCACATGAACAGCCAAGGGATAATGTCTGGAGATGTGGACAGTATGCCCAACCCCTTGCATCCATTCAGGATGTTTCCTAGATGGATCTAGTGGCAGTAAGAAGCAGCAAGGTATCAAAGCAGTGCAGCAGGAGAGTACCTCAATCTAAGTCATACCGTGGTCTCCAGGCCATGAGGTGAGAGTAAGGACCACCATGAAGCTGAGGTGATGTGGTGCATGGCTCCTCAATAAAGATAGCTTTAGTGCAGGGCTCTCTGGTGGACCACTAGAGCCCACATGAATGCAGTCAGGCAGGAATGTCCAGGGCCCACATTGGCATGAAGCAAGTAGGAGCTACTCGATGAGGGGGTAGAAGGCAGTGGGTCCAATTAAATAATAGCCTCCAAATGCTGTCCACGTGCCACTCCCAATTGGTGCAGTGTCTAAAGCAGGGAGCGCTTGCATGTTGTCCTATGTGGCAAGGGTTGTTATGTGGAGCAATCAGCAAGGCTGGCCACATAGGAAGGGGAGCCGAGAAAAGCCTCAGTAAGTCCAGACTGATCGCAGAGGTGGGGAGACCCCACATAGCCAAGGAGCTGGTGCAGCGAGGCGCGCTGCACCTCCAGCAGCTGCAGCAAGTAAGACTTACCGGAGTGATAGGGAATGCAATAGTGTCTCAATCTCCCAGGGTCAACACAGGGGCAGGATTAAGGCCGATCTGAGCTGCCAGCTCGAGCTGCCACCGATCTGGAACACCCCAGGAATGCTTCAGGCAGGTGTCTCCGAAGGCAATGGTGGGCAGCAAGTGGAGGTGGAGAGCAGAGGTTGGGGGGCAGGAGTAATCCAACTTCTCCTGCAAGCTCCAACTCCAAACAGCAGTAGCAGCTAAGGTCTCCCTTGACCAGAGGTAGCGGATGTCATCGGGTTGCCATGTTTGTTCCATGAGGTGCACCAGAGCGGAGCAGCAACTCTGTCTTTCTTAACAGTCAAACAGATCCCAAAACAAGATGTACTGAGATGTCATAGAATCGTGGGCAGGGTGCACAAGAAATCTGCTAGTGATGCCGGGCCCTGGTCAGGACTGTGCGATGAGGGCAGGGTGGAAGGTGTTGAGAGCTGTTAAAAAGCATCTGCATCATTGCCTGCCTGGCCACACACCATAATGCAGGAAATCAATTTAAGAATGTTAGAGTATGGAGCAAAGTAAACAACTATACTTGTCCACTCCAGAAACAGCTCTTAACATTTGAATATCATCCATTTCAAAACCATGTTTTGCCAATGCAATTAATGAACTTGTCAGCTCACTATGTTTAGTAGTAATGTATGTCATTATGTATGAGGATCTCAGCTCATGCAATGCTTCTCATTTTTCTTGTGGATAAATGTAGTCTTGTGTCTTGTGCTGAATTCCATAGTGGCCCATACACAACTGCACATGCAAGGAGTTATCTTTTCTGACAGCCAATCAAACACATGTAATCAAACTATAAATCAAATTTAAGCACAGTATGTGATGTATAGTGTTATCATCTAATGGGCTTCAGCGACATGAAGATTTTCTGGGGAATAATGTATGCAATACGTCTGTCACAATATAATTGCCACTGCATGGAATATTAACGTTCCTTAATTGATCAATGCAAAGCCAAATTGGGTGACAGTTGCCTGTCTTGGTTGGCAAAAAAAAGTTAGGAGCAACACTTCTTTTTGATCCAGCGACAAAGCCCAGCTCACAAAGCAATTGGTCTGGACTCACTCAGAAGTGACTGGGGGTGAATGTTTGCTTGTTCGGCATTCTGTCCATCATCTATTCTTTTTGCTCACTCAGGAATTAGCCACTGTCTCTCAGTGTCAGTGCAGTGCAGTCCCTCAGAGCGTTTGCAAAGTAAAGAAGCTGGAGCATCGGGATGGCCAGGAATTCAGAACTAATCTCTGTCTTCTAATTGTTGTATCCTAAATTGGAAGGGTTTAACAAGCATTTGCCATGCAATAGGTCTTGCATTACCGAGAGTTACAGTTGTTGCCATTGTAAATCATAATGACAACCTCACATTAGGGACCTTCTAAATATTTAGCCATGCAGCACATTAAACTTTTATCAGAAATAAAATATGCTTGTGCATTCCTTCATTTGGAAGAAATATGGGCCCTCATTACAACCCTGGTGGTCGGTGTTAAAGCGGCGGTAATACCGTCAACAAGTCGGCTGTAAAAAAAATGGGATCACGACCACGACGGAAACCGCCATCATAGACAGCCACTTTAACACTCTGACCACCAGGGCGGTAGCAACCAACACTGCGGTGGTCACCGGCAACAGACAGGCGGAAGACAATGTACTGCCCACTGTATTATGACAGGCCAATCCGCCCACTTTTCCAGGGCGGTATCAACTACATCAAAAAAACAGCATAAACAGTACACCGAAGGCGAAGCACTCACCTTTTGACACTCTATGAAGAACCAGGATGCCATGGAGCCCGAACTTCAGGTCCTCCTCATGTTGGTGTATCTACTAATACACTAGGAATTTGAAAGAAGGCGGCGGCGACGACGATGGTGAGTACTGCACCGAGCACACAGGGGAGGGGGGAGGCAAAAGAGAGTTACACACACAGGCGGCACGCAACGCCCCCACCCTCACCCACTACACCATACACACTCACACATCCAACAACATTACTGATACACCCCTTCAACCCCTGGAAGAACGCAAGGACAAAAGGAAATGAGTTTAGCCAGTGATATATTGGAACATTTAGATATAGCAATAGAATTTACCATAATCAGTATATACAAATATTTACATCATGCACAGAAGGCCGTACACTGTCCCTTGTAAAGTCCGTGGACCAGTGGTCCCAAAAATCATGGGCGAAGCCCACACATGACGCCTGCCTCAAAACGGAGAGAACACTGCATGGGGTATCAGGTTGAAAAAGCACAGGCACCTCAGGGGGAAGGGCAGGAGGGCGGAAGATGATACAACACCAATGCTCCTGGAGGGGGCCACATGCCCACAGCGATGTCCAGGCAAGCGCAAAGCCACAGTCTCTCAAGTGGGTGGTTTGCCCACTGCTTTGTCCTGGGGAGTGCAAAGCCACAGTCTCTCAAGTGGGTGGTTAGCCCACTGCTTGGTCCTGGGGAGTGCAAAGCCACAGTCTCTCAAGTGGGTGCTTTGCCCACTGTTTGGTCCTGGGGAGTGCAAAGCCGCAGTCTCTCAAGTGGGTGCTTTGCCTACTGCTTGGTCCTGGGGAGTACAAAGCCACAGTCTCTCAAGTGGGTGGTTTGCCCACTGCTTCGTCCTGGGGAGGGCAAGGCCACAGTCTCTGTAGTGGATGGCTTCTTCCATTGGTTCTGGAGGGGGCATTGTGCCCAGTGTGCTTCATCCTGCCAAGGATAGGGCGAGAGGATGCATCTCAACACTGGTTCTGGAGGGGGCTTTGTCCCCAGTGTGCTTCATCCTGCCAAGGAGGGGCTGAGTGGATGCCTTCTTCCTTTTGTGCCCAGTATGCTTCACCCTGCCAAGGACAGAGGGAGTGGATGCATCTCTCCACTGGTTCTGGAGGGGGCTTTGTGCCCAGTGTGCTTCATCCTGCCAAGGATAGGGGGAAGGGATGCATCTCTCCACTGGTTCTGGAGGGGCCTTTGTGCCCAGTGATGCAGCACCGGTGGTGTGGTAGTTCACATTCTCTCACCTGGGTGTCTGCGGACCGAGATGTTCACGGAACAGGTAGCATGATACTCCATGGAGGCTGAGCCACACTCCATCCTGCGGCGACGTAGGCTGCAAACTGCTGGTAGTGCCAGTGCTGGTGCCTCATGTGGTGTGTCCAGGGTCCAGGACGTCACCTGCAGCCTCGGACGGCTGCCCACTGGGGATGCTGCTGCTATCGGATGTAGTGGCACCGGCTGGGCACGTGGCAGTGCAGATGGCGGAGCAGGTGGCGGTGGCTGCAGCAGAGATGCTGCCAGTGCTGGCCGTGGTGCAGGTGTCTGTAGTGGTGGAGGGAGACACCAGACCGTCTTGATCTTGAGTAACAACAACGAGGCAGGTGCCCTCTAACCCTTTTGACCAGGGTAGTAAATGCAAGTAAATTAATGGTCAATGCAAGGGGGAAGTAACCTAGACTTCCACGGTAATTTAGTGATTAAATAATTCTAAGTATACAAAACAATGTTGTAATATCAATAGTGATTTATTGCATTATGCATCTTTTTTTATTATGTTTTTTATCATGTTATTGTAGGCACAAGGTTATACTTGTTTAAATAGGTGCTCCTAATTAAAAGCAGTGAAAGTGAAAATTATGCAGAGAAGTGAAGGTGATAAATGCAATATGTACAGCGGGTGGTTTAATAATATAATGTATAACATTGTTCAGCCATATGTGCGGCTTACACCAAATGGATACAATACTTCACGACTAATCGTATGGAGCCGGGAGATCCCTGATTACTCACCCTGGCCACTAGAATTTACCCCTCACATGTAAATGAACAATATCGTGAGCTCCAGACTACATTTGTGAAAGGCTCACAGTGCTTGTATGACCCTGCAGACACAATACTGAACACAAGACCAATTGAATTGACCCCCAGACCAGAGTACTCCACGTCCTCGGGGATCAGTTAACTACTCAACACGAAGATGTCCCAGGCCACCAGATTGTATTTCTACACTGGATCTTAGGTGATACCGACCTGAATTTTCCCAGTCCTGATTATGACCCACCTTTGATTTGTTTCTGCAATTGGGTCGAAACGTCAACATATCTTTGAGTGTGGAATATAAAACTGTAAAGAAATCTTATGTGACTTCAGGGCTTCCTGGACTGACCGAGTCGTTAGAAGTCCATAATATTCTTAAACCACCCACTGTACATATTGTATGTCACTTTCACTTCTCTGCACAATTTTCACTTTCACTGCTTTTAATTAGGAGCACCTATTTAGACAAGTATAACCTTGTGCCTACAACAACATGGTAAAAAAAAAAAAAAAAAGATGCATAATGCAATAAATCACTATTGATATTACCATTTTTTTTTGTATACTTAGAATTATGTAATAAGTAAATTACTGTGGACGTCTAGGTTACTTCCCCCTTGCATTGACCATTAATTTACTTGCATGCCCTTGTTGATCTTGGCAGGTGGCGGAATCGGGTGGTCCTTTCCATCTGTAGGTGGCACACTGACAGCTCGGATGGGTGCCCCCTTTGATCCACCCGGACTTGCAGGTTTCACAGCGGACGCAGATTTAGTGGCTGAGGTGCTGGCCTGAGATCTAGACACCCTGGCCCTAAGGGAAGGACGGGGGTAGGTGTAGGGAAGAGGTTGATGTTAGCCAGGAAAAGTTTTTTTGACACACTGGGACAGGAAGATGGAGGGGGTGTGGGAGTGGAGGAAGAGGTAGTGGTTGTGGGAGGTGTACGTCTGCTGAGTTTGGGTGTTGGTGCATGGGCTGGAGGCTGTTGTGAGGTGGATGGCTGCTGAGTGGGTGTGTGCCCGCGTTTGTGTACTTTGGGAGGAGGGCTCGCAGACACACTATGAGAGGACACAGGGGATGTGTGAATGGTTGTGGGGGTGGTGATTGCTTGTGAGCAGTGTATTGTGATGGGCGTGCTGGTGCTTGAGGCAGTGGCTGATGATGTAGTGCATGCAGGTGTGAGTGGAGATAATACTGGGAGGGAGTTGGAGGATGAGGAGGAGGGGGATACAGTGGAGGCAGTGGATGTTGATATGTGTGCATGAGTATGGTGCTTGTGGAAGTGCCTGTGTGATGATGTGTGGTGCTTATGTTTTCCTGAGCCACTTTTGTGTGTTGATGTGTGTGCATGCTGGTCTGAAGGTGTGCCTGTAATAGGCTGAGGTAGAGGGGATTGGGTCTGGGTAGAGGAAGTTGGAGGGGGGAGGCTGGACACAGGGACAATGGCTGCCATCAGTGCTGAGGCCAGAGCCTGAAATGCTCTCTGTTGGGCCACCACGCCAGAATGAATGCCCTCCAGGTATGCATTTGTTTGTTGCAAATGCCTCTCCACACCCTGGATGGCATTCAGAATGGTTGACTGCCCAACAGTGAGGGATCTCAGGAGGTCAATAGCCTCCTCACTGAGGGCAGCAGGTCTGACTGGGGAAGGGCCTGAGGTGCCTGGGGTGAAGGAGATGCCCACCCTCTTTGGTGAGCGGGCACGGGAAACACGCTGAGGGGCTGCTCGGAGGGCAGTGCTGGTAGGGGGGGTGGCGGCTGTACCTGTTGTTGGGGTGGGCACAGACATGTCTGCCAACGCCAGGAAGCTTCCATCAGAGGAGGAGTCGCTGTCACTAGTATCTCCCCCTGTTCCTGTTGTGGAGCTCCCCTCGCCCTCCGTCCCACTGGTGCCTTCACCCTCCATGGATTCACCCTCATGGGCCATGTGGGATGCAGCTCCCTCTGTCGCCGGTGCTTCTGCTCCTCCGCCAGATGATGCTAATGCACACAAGGACATGGTGGCAAAACAAAAAGGGGGGAAAGACAGAGGACACACATGGTCAATGTCAGCAACACCACTACCATTGACGGACACAACACACACTGTGCTGCCCTATGCACTAGTCCATGCCCAACCATTTACAAAGACAGTCACCAGCCCATGGGGTACAATGCCCACCGCCACCACCTGCATACCTGACACCCACAGGACCCTGCCCAGTAGTAGTTGCTCACTTGTACCGTTGGGGTAGGGGTGCTTCAGAGCCTGCAAACAAGGGACCTACCCTGCCATGATCGCCCTGGCCTAGGGGCACCCACAGCCCACATCCCCCACCCAGCTAGTACCTGAAATGCACAAAGTCAGCTTTCTGAACTGTACTCACCCCCTTGTGGCTGCTGTGATGCCCTCAAGCACCCATCCAACTACGGATAGGCCACCGCCAGGATGCTGAACATCATGGGAGTTGGGGTGGGATGAGCACCCCTTCCACGTTGGGAGGCCAGTCCCAGCTGGGCCTCCGCTGTCTTCTTGGTCCAGCGGCGCAGGTCCTACCATCTCTTGCGGCAGTGGGTGCTCCGCCTGTGATAGACCCCCAGGGTCCGCACATTCTTGGCGATGGCATGCCAAATACCCTTTTTCTGGTGGGTGCTGACCTGCAGGGAAAAGGTAGCAGAAAAGGGAATTAGTCACCCGTCCAGACAATCATACCCATTGCCCACCAGTTCCCAGCCATGCCCTGACGCACATACACTGACCACCTCACATGCAGCACTCAGGCCACCCCTCAACATGTGGCTTACATTCACACCACTCCAAACAGGCATTGCCCACGCATCATGCTTACAGTGTACTCACCTGTTTGTCTGGAGGACCGTAGAGTAGCTTGTACTGGGGGAGTACCCCATCTACCAGTTTTTCCAACTCCTCCACAGTGAAGGCAGGGGCCCTTTCCCCAGACACTCTAGCCATTGTCGCTTCCAGACTCAGGTCACAGGAGCACTTTGCAGTGTAGGTCCTCTCCTGTTGATGGTCAGGTATCAAGCGAGTCAATGGGTAGAAAATGGTGGTGACGTCCGTGGCGGTGCGTACCATCACCGCCTGCATACATCGCCATTGACTCCTAGGACCTATAGGGCCCAATGATAACCAATGCGAAGTTGCGTGGCGGTCTTCGACCGTCTAACGTGATGCTGCACAATGCCAGCGGAGTTATCTTATTTCCCCTTGCCCCTCCTCACAAGTCAGGCAGCCGCCATTTAAGGGGGGCACATGGCATGGCAGCTAACTGCGTCACAGCACAGATTGGCACATATACATACTCAAGCTTTAACACACGGCTTCTGTAACATTCATTTGGACACAGTTGTTCATTCTATGTGGAAATATGATCCTCTGCTCACCGTTCTCCTCTATAGGCTACAACCGCTGAGGCAGATGATGAGATGGCGGCATCCTCCGGTGTACAGACCCCTGGTGGACCTGTCGACAATGAAGGACAGACCACATTATAATCACATACAGACTTGATCGTGCCACAATCCAAGAAATGTGTGCCCAATTGGAGCCGGAACTGATGTCAGCTATCCGCCAGCCCACAGGAATACCCCCTCTAGTGCAGGTCCTGTCAGTGCTCCATTTTCTGGCAAGTGGCTCCTTCCAAACTACAGTGGCCATGGCATCAGGGATGTCTCAGAAAATGTTCTCAAAAGTGTTGAGCAGGGTGTTGTCTGCCCTGCTGAAACATATGCACAGCTTCATCGTGTTCCCCCAGGTGGAGGTTTGGCCACAGTGAAAGCTGACTTCTATGCCCTGGGACATATCCCCAACATCATTGGTGCCATTGTACATGTGGCATTTGTCCCCCCTTGCAGAAATGAACAGGTATACAGAAATAGAAAAAGCTACCATTCGATGATTGTGCAAATGGTGTGTTTGGTGGACCAGTACATCTCCCATGTGAATGCCAAGTATCCTGGCTCTGTGCATGACGCCTAAATCTTGCGCAATACCAGTATCCCTTATGTGACGGGCCAACTCCAGAGGCACCCGGTGTGGCTAATAGGTGAGCCCAAGGTCCCCACACAGTATGTGTAGGTGTCTAGGTATGGGGTTATCCCTAAAGGTTAGTGTGTGTCTCACTATTGTCCCTTGATATTTGCAGGTGACTCTGGTCACCCCAACCTCTCATGGCTACTGACCCAAGTGAGGAATCCCAGGACAAGGGCAGAGGAATGTTACAATGAAGCACATGGACGGACTAGGCAGATCATTGAGAGAACATTCGGCCTCCTGAAAGCCAGATTCCGGTGCTTCCATCTGACTGGTGGCTCCCTGTACTACTCACCGAAGAAGGTGTGCCAGGTCATCGTGGCATGCTGTATTTTGTACAATCTGGCATTGAGAAGCCAGGTGCCTTTTCTGGTGGAGGATGAGCCTGGTGATGGTTTTGTGGCAGCGGTGGTGCCTGTGGACAGTGAGGAAGAGGAGGCAGAGGAAGAAGATGTTGACAACAGAACAAGCATTATCCTGCAGTACATCCAGTGACACACAGGTAAGACACTGTAACTCCTCTTGACATTTCAGTTTACTTTGGACATTGTACATGGCAACCTCTTACTCTCTGTCTAGAGACACTGACTGTTCCCTTTGGATTCCGTTTTTTCAGATCTGTGTACCCCACTCTGGCTTCAGCTATGTGTACTGCTGCCCAACAACTGTCATACATTCGTATGAGTAAATGAACTTATACATTTCAATGCTTTGCTAATTTTGTAGTAATACATTTGTGAATCATCAGACTGACTCCAGATTGGTATTTGTTACAAGGGTGTTTATTTAGGTGCCAATAAATATAGGGGTAGGTGCAAGGGGCTGGGGTGATGTGGAGGAAGGTCTATGGTAGAGTCCAGTCTCATGGCATCACAGGTGCATTGTCCAAGGGGGCATAGGAAGGGGAGCAATGGCAGTTCAAGGTAGACAGGGTGACAGAGTGGGACAGTAGGGTGACTATCAAGAGGGTCCTATTTCCTGGCGGGGTTCTTGGCAATGTTCTCTGTCTTCTGCCTGGATCGCAGGGACCATTTGCGGGGTGGTTCTCCTTCTGCAGGGGGTGAGGTGTTGGTGGCCTGTTGGTCCTGTGGCGATGCCTCCTGTCCACTAGCGTCGGCAGAGGTGGAAGGCTGTTCCTCAGTTTGGCCAGTGTCAGGGGCCCTTTGTTGAGCCACTGCCTCCCTCATGGTCTTGCACATGTCAACCAGCACCCCTGCTATGGTGACCAGGATGGTGTAGATTTTGGTGAGGTCCTCCCTGATCCCAATGTTCTGTCCTTCCTGCAGCCGCTGGGTCTCCTGCAACTTGGCCAGTACCGTGCCCATGGTCTCCTGGGAATGATCGTACGCTCCCATGATGTTGGAGAGTGCATCGTGGAGGGTCGGTTCCCTGGGCCTGTCCTCCCCCTGTCGCACAGCAGTCTTCCCAGTTTCCCTGTTGTCCTGTGCCTCTGTCCCCTGAACCGTGTGCCCACTGCCACTGATCCCAGGTCCGTGATCGTCCTGTGTGAGTGGGGTTGCCTGGGGTCCCTGTAGTGGTGGACACACTGCTGATTGACGTGTCCTGGGGACAGTGGCATGGGCCCGCTGGGTGGGTGCTGTGCTGGTGTTTCCTGAGGTGGGAGGCTCTGTGGTGGGTTGGGACTGTGGCAGGGTAACCGACTGTCCAGAGGTCCCTGATGGGCCAGGTTGGTCATCGTGATCCAGGTGTGCAGAGCTGCTGTCATCACTGTGGGCCTCTTCTGTGGGGGACTGGATGTAGCTTGCAACTCCTGTCCGGTTACGGGTAGGGGTCCTGTTGGGATGCAACTGCAACTGCATTGTTATTGTATCTGTGTGTGCCATCTTGTGCAATGGGTGAGTTTCCCTTATCGAATTGTGCTTTCCCTGTCGCCTTGGACTTGTGCGATTGCTGATTGTGTGGGCTGGGTGAGTCTCTCTAATGGGCATGCTGTGGTTATGGGTGTCCATATAGGTCTGTGATGGGTGTCCACGCACTGGTGTTGCATGCAGGGGTTGGTATTGTGATGGGTGGGTTGTGATAGTGGGGTATATGTGAGGTGGTGGAATGATGGGGGTGAGGGTAGGGGTTGGAGTTTGTGATGGCATGCAGGTAGGATGGGCGATATAGTAGTAAAGATTTGACTCCAGTCCTGCTACTCTTGCGAGGCCCTCAGGATGCATTATTGCCAAGACTTGCTCCTCCCATGTTGTTAGTTGTGGGGGAGGAGGTGGGGGTCCCCCGCCAGTCCTCTGTACAGCAATCTGGTGTCTTGATATCACGGAACGCACCTTCCCCTGTATGTCGTTCCACCTCTTCCTGATATCATCCCTGGTTCTTGGATGCTGTCGCACTGCATTGACCCTGTCGACGATTCTCTGCCATAGCTCCATTTTCCTAGCAATGGACGTCTGCTGCACCTGTGATCCGAATAGCTGTGGCTCTACCTGGGTGATTTCCTCCACCATGACCCTTAGCTCCTCCTCAGAAAACCTGGAGTGTCCTTGACGTGCCATGATGTGGTGTGAGTGATATGTGTGAGGTGATATGTGGGGTGATGTTTTATGATTTTTTATGTGATGTGCGTGGATGGTGTATGAGTGATGGTGTTCTGTGCATCTGAGTGTATGTGTGCTCTTTGCTTGTCTCTCTGTGCTTGTTCATTTTATTGGTTGTAAGGGGTTGTGGGTAATATAAGTGTGTGTTTTATAGTGTTTTGAGTGTGTGGGTGTGGTGTATGTATGTGTGTCAGGTGTGTGCAGTTTGAATTGTCCAATGTGGTGTAGTATTGTAAGTGTGGGTGCATTTTGAGCGTGGCGATGTGTACCGCCAATGGTTTACCACGGGACCGCCGCATTGATTAGTGAGTCGTGATACTGTGGGTGTATTCCTGTTGGCGTAATGGTGTGGGTTTTGGTACCGCCAGTTTATCACTGACCTTTGGGGTGGTGGACTTGTGTGGGTGTCTGTATAGTGACAGTATTCTCTGTGTGGGTCATAATACCCGTGGCGGATTACCGCTGTGGTCACGGTATGTTGGTGCCCGTCAGTACGGCGGTAGGTGCCATTTACCGCCAAGGTTGTAATGAGGGCCATGGTCATGTAACCATGTTTTCAGTTCCTAGAGGGCACAATCATGTGGAAAAAAAATGATAAAGAACATTGCAGTGTAACCATATAATTAGCCCCTTGAGGGCATAGTGTATTACACATTTTCAGGCCTAGCAGTCTTTTTAAATATCATTTAACTGTGGAGTCAGCAGTACAAGGGTGCAGTGCAACAGGTTGTTACTAGATGTTCCTGCAGAGTCAATAGCAGAAGGTCTAGTACCACTGGTTGTGGCTAAATGTGCCTGTATAGTAAACAGCAGAAACCTACTGAGTTAGTAGTCCCTTGGGGAAATTATCCTTCAGCATTTGGAAGGCATAGTGCATTGCACATTTGCAGGCCTAGCAATGCAGTCAGTATATTATTACAAACAAAGCCCTTATAACACAAACTCTTCAAAGCTGTAAAAACAAGCGTTCCAGTTATAAGAGAGTTTAACTATGCATGGTGGTAGAGGTTATTATTTTTGGGCCCCCTCTAACTTAGAGTGACTCACAAGATGGCCTGGACAGAAAGAGCACATCGTTCTTAATGTTTTGGTGGTGGCACCATTGCCCTAGGACCACCACAGGATGAGGTATGGCCAAAAATGTGTTGTAAAAAGAATACCTGCAAAGCATTATGGGGTGAGTTTTCCCAAGTGAAGTGAATATTGTAGTATCGGCTCTCCCACTGTGTGGAGAGACCCAATGTTGAGGATTCAATACCTGGGTCAATTTCATGCTATATCTACCTTCAAAAAATGTACAAAACACACACACAAGACACAACTACATGTATTTACTGATTATGTAAAGTAATGACCAGGTGAAGGGCAAATGCGGAAAATGAACCGCTCACATGAGCATGAGTGCTTACTGACGAACACAAGAGGCAGGAAACAAAAAAATAGTCTGTCCAAACAACAGAAAAACATTCCAGGCATAATTAAACTGTACTTGGCCGGAGCTTCTCAGCCAAGTACAGGAAGTGATGTATCAGCTGCCAAACCAGTTAGAAGGCAGCAAAACAAGAGTAACACTGCCTTCAACCTATGGTAAGTGGCAGGCAGCGGCAGGTAGGTGCAAAGTCCTCTACTCATTCCAAGAGGTCTTGCAGAGAGCGCATGCATGCTGTCTAGGCTCGACCTAAAAAGGGGCTGACAAAATGTTGGTGGTTATTTACTAACGGGTAGGCTTTTGAAAGACTTCATCTGGCGAGTTAATTGTGAGATAGGATTTTGGCCCTAACTAAATGTATACCTGTTTAAGCTGCCATAACCATTATCTTTGGTTTTGGAAGTAGGCGCTTTTGATATGAGACATTTATCTTTTTAATCTTACAGAATTCTATGTGGTTGTTTTTTGGGGGGGTTATTGAAGTGGGCATATTAGACGACCTGAAGTGCCTGTAAAAGAGAGAGAGAATACAATGCATGGCGAGTTTGATTATGGTTAAATCTATTGTCTGTAATCCCAAAATGGCAGTCACGTCTCACTCAGAAGAAAGTAAGGTGCACTTCCTGTGTACTTCTCGTGGTTTATCGTGTTTGGCGATGAATCGATAGCGTTTAAAAAGGGGCTGACAAAATATTGGCAGTTATTTATGAACGGTTAAGCTGTCGAAATACTCCATCTGGTGAGTTGATGATGGGATAGGATTTTGTCCCTAACTGAATTTTTACCTGCCATAAACTGACATAACCATTTTTTGCGGTTTGAATTGGGAGCTTTTGATATAGGTTTCTGCAGATTCCATACATATTGGAGAGATGCATAAAGATTTCAGGATATGATAATATTTCCACTTTCCTACATTCGGCGAGTTGAGTGGTTGTGGAACAACTCTTGATAATTGTAGTGAATGTGATTGTTTCAACAAAGATGAGAGATGTTTTGTGAGAGCAAATTAGTCATTTTTCTTCTCAGTATTTAATTTTACAGATTCCGTGTGAGTGTTTTTAGAGGGAAAAATATAGAAGTGAGCTTGATGATTTTGAGTGCCTCTGAAGGACAGAGCGAAAACAATGCGTAATATGTTTATTTTGTACTTCGGTGAGTTTCTTTATCTGAGTTTGATTATTGTTATGTGATTTAGAGGAATTAAGTGTCAATTATTCATGAACAGGTGTTTTAGAGGCTTATGTCCTGAAAGACACAGGCTTTATAGATGATCTTAAATCCATCCTAAATGAATAGCTACATTTTCTTGAAATATGATGTTACTGCGCTATCAATCAATAAATGTATTTATGCCAGGCAAAAGCATTCCAACCCCTAAAGAGGTACTGTATTCATATGGCACACATCAATTATAAACTATAACTTCAAATCTAAGAAAGCTCGGAGGCAAGGGTAGCAATGCCCAATCACAATTTCCCCCAATAACTCTTCTATATAATCTCCCATGCTTAGCATCTGGAATCCTCGGGACTCTTAACAACCCAAACGTGGCACACACCTTGACTTCTATAAGAAATATATATTTCTCAAAAGACTAAATACTCTTGCATGAATGCATTATTTATGCCACTGTGGTTCTAGTAACTCATACATAAAGTTGCAACTGCTGTCCTTTTGACACCCAGGGCTCTCCTTCTGGCAGAAAGTCTCATTTCTGCTTATCCCAAAAGACGACCTTCATCAAATCTTCTGAAGTCATCAAAGCAATGTCCTACTAGTGTGTCCTATTTCCAATCACAGATACAAAGGATGAACTATAGCAGTTCTCTGCACATCCCTGCCTATCTTTGTGCTTAGGGTGGGTTGAAGTAGGGGCTTAGGGCCTGGTGTTTTTGCAACCTCTCTCGGGTTGTTTGATAATGTGAAACATGCTAGCATCCTTTCCCCACCCAATATGGCACCTGCCCCAAGCCAATATCGCTGTTTCTATTTATGAAAGAGTGCAGCCGCCATTGCCTCTCTGTAGCTTCTTCTTTGTGTCTTCTCTGGATCACAGTGCTACTTTTTGCCCCTATTTATTTTGCCTGTCTTGCCTTGTATGTATTTTTAGCTAATGCTTCATCCAGCTTGTGGACTACATTATCTGGACCCTCGTTTTCCATTCTATAGTTCTGTTCGGGTTTGTTTTCCTTTCTGCTGCACTATATCCATCACAATGTTTTACATGCCACCATCGTTTTCCTATTTTATTGGCTCAGTCTGTGGGACACCCACTCGCATGAAGATGAAAGTGTGGAAAGCATCAACCTTACTTTCGTCTCTCGGAAAGGCTATTCATCATCCCTTTGCACACAGGAGCAAGGAAAGCTCCTCTTACCATTACTTTCTACACCTTCTTGCCAGTTAACTGTCTCACAAGGCACGTGATCAAAACTCATGTTTATGCTCTCAGGTGTACATACCGGCCTGGTCAGAGCAGCAAACAGTCATGAAATGAACTTGTACTGGTTTGAAACAGTTAGGACACAATTACGGTAGCATTTTCTTAGGAAACATTGGTTCTCATGAAGCCTCATAATTCATTTCAGCTGTGGTGAATTAAGACTACCTACCTATGAGTAGCAAAGTGGCCCTTGGCCACACCACTTCCGTACAAAAATTAACTTTAGTACTGTCTCCTATTTCAAACTTATTCTAAGGAAATTTAATGAAATTATATTAAAGGTGCACTTCCTTTCCAGTACCAAACTGTAATGTACATACTCTTCGGAAGTATATCAAATGACCGGATGACTGCAAGGCAGTGACTTCGTCTAACCATTTGAGAAAATTATTTTTTCTGCTTTGAGAGCCCATTTGTTCTTTAACAAAGCATCACTGCGTCTTTTCTTATCCGACCAAATTCTTTCAGATAGCAGCAAAAAATCAACACCGAGAAATATTTAACACCCCAGCATTCATAAAGCTATCTGTCCCTTCGGGTCACAATTCAAGGAACAGTTTGCTTATTATTGCCAGTAACCACGGCAAACGGGAACACTTGAACCACTGACCCTCATCCAAATTTGAAATAATTTGCTCCCTCAGCACACAGCACAACACATCATTTGTAGCATGCCAACTTTGTTGAGTGGCAGTAAGATGTAGAGTCAGCAGTGAAGCTAGCAGTAATGAGGTCAGAGTTAAAGTTTCTCGGCAGGATTTTATGCACCATAATTATCAGGGTAGGGGATTCTTGCGCTGGAGAAAAAACAAGAATAATGGGTACACTTGGCACTGCAGGGAAAGTAGGCTGTGACAGAAAATGAAAGTAAAATAAAAAAAGAATTGCTTACATACTGTGTTAGAAGTAAATTAAAAAATATGTTTTTTCGAGAGAAGTAGAAGCTCGTTGTCGTTTCAGGTGCCTTTAGTTCGCGTTTCTCACACGATTTCTTCTCATGGTTCTTGACAAGAACATAAAACATATTTTCCTGAATGACCTTTCAAACACCACCTGTCCTCCATAAATCTGGGATGCAACATCTTCGAATCCACTTTAAACTAAAAAGAGCCAACCTTGCACTTATATTTGAGAAATTGACAAACGAAAAAATTGTGCATTGTGTTTCTGCGTTTTCTTGTGTGAACCATCAGTCCCCTAAATGGCATTTGTTTTGATATCTTTCATTTAATACATTCCCATTAAAAGTGTAGTTTAGGAATTCAATTTACAAATCCGATATAATACAACGTCCAACTATTCTGATATCAGAAGCTGTGTAGAGCATAATATGCCACAAATGAGCTTTGAGACGGGGGGGAGGTGGACGTGGGGGAGCTTCATAGCAAGTGCACTGATATATTTTCCACTATTTTTCCCTCAGACGTACTCCTACTAGAGACATTGGTAATTACTCCTTTTAAGGTCCTCACACAATGAAGATAGCGCTCCCTCTAGGCAAGTTTCTAACACCATGCATAGCTTTTTAGTTTGCATATGTATGAAATTTTCATGACTTCTGCATTCTTATGTTTTTTTTGTGTTGTTATTTTTCAATGAAGAAATACCAAGTACATTGAATCCAGCACACAATTCAATATAAGAAAAAAATCAGAACGAGTAGCAAACAAAGTTCACAGATTAAGGAGGGAAGTAACAGAGAGGGTACAGGCGGGACAATGGCCAGGCGTGGAGAGATTAGATGAGGGAAATGAAAGTGTTAGAGGAGTGAGGTAGATTGGGGGGAATGAGAGAACCTTGTCACGAGTCATCCTTCGGGGATGGGGGGGTGTTGATCATATGGAAACCTAGGTTGCGTGGTTAAAAGGACATTGTATGCCTTGTTATCAGGGGAGGTGGGGCCAGAGGGAACCAGTGAGGGGTGGTACAGTATGGGGGTGGGATAGATAGCAGTGGTCCAGTGTACTGATAGCGAGGCGCATGACAGGATGGAGGCAGGATGATAGAGACAGAGCGTAGGCGATTCGGATATAGGCAGGGCCTCAGGGTGGCTCCAGTGGGGGGGGGGATGAGGAGAGGAGGAGTGGACAGGGGTGTGGGCAGGTGAAAGGGGGATAGGGAAGGGGGAGGGGAAGAGAAGGTTGAAGTGGGAAAGGGGCGGTCAATGGGTGGGGGAACAGAGGGATAGGGGCAGGTGAGGTAGGTTTAAGAGGGGGTGAGCAGGGAAGTAAAATGCCAACCATGGGGTTTGTCTGTGGAGTGGTACGGGCTGTCAAGTTTTCATGGGGTCGTCCCGGACAAAAGGTGCTCCTCTCACTTGGAATAACGCTGATTGTTCCTCTAGGTGATAAATTACACTTTTGTGGGCCGTCGTCTGGACCATCTGTTGTGAATCCTATCTTGTTTTAATGGAAGCAGGAGTTAGCTCAGCCTTCTGGCTTGCAGACCTGTGCTTCCGTCACCCAGGGACTTTTACCATACTTAGCTTAGTCTGATTTAGCACAATTATTGTAGGAAGGTAGCCTCTTTCTAGCCTTGTTACCCCCACTTTTGGCCTGTTTGTGAGTATATGTCAGGGTGTTTTTACTGTCTCACTGGGATCCTGCTAGCCAGGACCCCAGTGCTCATTATGGAAACCCCATGTTGTCAGTGTATTTGATATGTGTCACTGGGATCCTGCTAGCCAGGACCCCAGTTCTCATAGGTTTGTGGCCTGTATGTGTTCCCCGTGTGGTGCCTAACTGTATCACTGAGGCTCTGCTAACCAGAACCTCAGTGTTTATGATCTCTCTCCTTTTAAAATTGTCACTGCAGGTAAGTGACTAATTTTACCAATTCTGATTGGCACACTGGAACACCCTTATAATTCCCTACTATATGGTACCTAGGTACCTAGGGTATTGGGGTTCCAGGAGATCCCTATGGGCTGCAGCATTTCTTTTGCCACCCATAGGGAGCTCAGACAATTCTTACACAGGACTGCCACTGCAGCCTGAGGGAAATAATGTTCACGTTATTTTACAGCCATTTTACACTGCACTTAAGTAACTTATAAGTCACCTATATGTCTAACCTTCATTAAAGTTACTTAGTGGGAGGGCACCCTGGCACTATCCAAAGTGCCCCCACATTGTTCAGGGCAATTTCCCCGGACTTTGTGAGTGCGGGGACACCATTACACACGTGCACTACATATAGGTCAATACCTATATGTAGCTTCACCCTGGTAACTCCGAACATGGCCATGTAACATGTCTAGGATCATGGAATTGTTACCCCAGTAGCATTTTGGTATTGGGGGGACAATACCATGCATCCCCGGGGCTCCAGCATAGAGCCCGGGTACTGACAAACTAACTTTCCGGGGTTTTGTCTGCAGCTACCGCTGCTGCCAATCCTCAGACAGGTTTCTGCCCCCCTGGGGCCTGGGCAGCCCAGTCCCAGGAAGGCAGAACAAAGGATTCCCTCTGAGAGAGGGTCTTACCCCCTCTCCCTTTGGAAATAGGTGTGAAGGGCCTGAGAGGAGTAGCCTCTCCTGGCCTCTGGAAATGCTTTGAAGGGCACAGATGGTGCCCTCCTTGCATAAGCCAGCCTACAGCAGTTCAGGGATCCCCCCGGCCCCTGCTCTGGCGCGAAACTGGACAAAGGAAAGGGGAGTGACCACTCCCCTGACCAGCACCTCCCAGGGGAGGTGCCCAGAGCTCCTCCAGTGTGCCCCAGACCTCTGCCATCTTGGATGCAGAGGTGTGAGGGCACAATGGACACCTTTGAGTGGCCAGTGAAAGCAGGTGACGTCAGAGACCCCTCCTGATAGGTGCTTACATTTCTCTGTAGCCACTCCTCCTCTGAGGGATATTTAGGGTCTCTCCTGTGGGTCTCTCACCAGATAACGAATGCAAGAGCTCACTAGAGTTCCTCTGCACTTCCCTCTTCAACTTCTACCAAGGATCGACTGCTGACTGCTCCATGACTCCTGCAAAACCACAACAAAGTAGCAAGAAGACTACCAGCAACATTGTAGCGCCTCATCCTGCTGGCTTTCTCGACTGTTTCCTGGTGGTGCATGCTCTGAGGGCTGTCTGCCTTCACCCTGCACTGGAAGCCAAGAAGAAATCTCCAGTGCATCAATGGAATCTTCCCCATGCCAACGCAGGCACCAAACGTCTGCATCACCGGTCCTCTGGGTCCCCTCTCATCTTGACGAGCGTGGTCCCTGGAACACAGGAGGTGGATCCAGGTTTCTGCAACAGTCCAGTGGCCCTTCTGTCCAAATTTGGTGGAGGTAAGTCCTTGCCTCCCCACGCCAGACAGTAATCCTGTGTACTGAGTGAACTGCAGCTGCTAGGGCTTCTGTGCACTTTTGCAAGACTTCCTTTGTGCAGAGCCTTGCCCAGGTCCCCAGCACTCCGTCCTGCATTGCCCAACTTGCTGAGTTGGACTCTGACTTCGTGAGACTCTCTTTTGTTATGCTGAGTTGACCGTCATGCTCGGATCTTCTGCATGCCTATTCAGGTGCTTCTGTGGGTGCTACCTGCTTTTGCGGGCTCTCTGTGTTGATGAGCGCCCCCTCTGTCACCTCCTCCAAAGGGTGACCACCAGGTCCTTCCTGGGCCCTGGCAGCACCTAAAACCTTTAACCGCAACTCTTGCAGCTAGCAAGGCTTGTTTGTAATCTTTCTGCGTGAAAATAACTCTACATCCTCCAACATGCCGTGGGACATCTTCTGACCAAAGGAGAAGTTCCTGGCACCTTCCGTTGTTGCAGAATCTTTGGCTTCTTCCACCCAGAGGCAGCCCTTTTGCACCTTCATCCGGTGTTTAATGGGCTCCTGCCCCCCCTGGACACTTGAGTGACTCTTGGACTTGGTCCCCTTCCTTTGCAGGTCCTCAGGTCCAGGAATCCATCTTCAGTGCTTTGCAGTCAGTTGTTGTCTTTTCAGAATCCCCTATCTCGACTTTACTGTCTTTCTGGGGTAGTAGGGTAACTTTACTCCTACATTTCAGGGTCTTGGGGTGGGGTATCTTGGACACCCTTAGTGTTTTCTTACACTCCCAGCGACCCTCTACACACTACACTAGACCTGGGGTCCATTTGTGGTTCGCATTCCACTTTTGGAGTATATGGTTTGTGTTGCCCCTGGGCCTATTGCCTCCTACTGCATTCTATTGTGTTCTACAGTGTTTGCACTACTTTTCTAACTGTTTACTTACCTGATTTTGGTTTGTGTGTATATTTTGTGTATATTACTTACCTCCTAAGAGAGTATATCCTCTGAGATACTTTTGGCATATTGTCACTAAAATAAAGTACCTTTATATTTAGTAAGAGTATTGTGTTTTCTTGTGATATAGTGCTAAGTGACATAAGTGGTATAGTAGGAGCTTTACAGGTCTCCTAGTTCAGCCTAAGCTGCTCTACTATAGCTACCTCTATCAGCCTAAGCTACTAGAACACTTCTAATCTACTAATAAGGGATAACTGGACCTGGCACAAGGTACCCACTATAAGCCAGGCCAGCCTCCTACAATTATTTAATGATATCTTTCCAAGATGGCTGCATTATTTTTAGTTAGGACAATGTTTTAGTTCCCTGCTATCAGTGCCACTTTGCCAGGTGTCACTATCAGTGCCATAAGATAGATAAGATTTAGGTATTCACATTAAGTACTTTCCCACTTTGGGATTTCAAGGAATTGTCTATGTAATTGCCACCCCAAGCATGTCTTGTTATCCATTGTTTGGGAACAAGCCTAAGTCAGGATCCTGAGCAGATCTGTATAAATGCACCTCACAGAGACAGATAGTCAGAGGGAGTCCGACCAGATGCCATCACTGTAATCAATGCCGCATGTCGCCTTGATGCTGATCCAGTCTTTGTGTCCCTAAAGAGTCTGAGCTAGAGACCTCATTCCAAGGCAACGAGGGTTGGGGGGCTCTTCTCATGGACATGGCATTGGCAGATTAGGTTTAATGCACCTAGCTCTTTTTAGGTTAGAGATTAGGTTCATCATGCTAGGGTATTAGGACATATTTCATATCTCATGTCATTTTATGTTATTGCAAGATGGTGGGGGTCTTTGTATTAATGACTCTTGTGTTCACAATTCTGCTCTTTGCATTATTCATTATCCTTATCATTGCAGCCCATGCAATTTATTGTAGATTGAAAACTTTACAGCATCTCCTTCATTGCCTGTGTTTGATTGAGACATTTTGCTCATGTGAGAAAGGGGTAATCACCATTTAACCACAACACTTCCTGAGATGTCGCACTCTTGAGTCCATGCATAAAGGCTGCCGTAAATCACCTTTTACTGTTTGGGTTTTTGGTGAGGTGCTACTTGTGAGCCAGGAGCTTTGGGACGACAGTTGCGACTTGTTGTAGGACTGGCATAGTTGCCTACAAACATAAGTACTATCATCCTTAAACCATCAGTCTTGCCTAGAGCAAGAGTATGCAAATCTTGGCAGTCGCAAGGGCGATGTGTTAAAGGCGGCCTTGTAAGCGGGATAAATCTGAGGTATCCCTTGTGTCGTTTAGGAGAGTCAGTGAGGGAGACAAAGCCTCCTTGAGCATCAAAGAGGTACCCGGGGTGTAGTTAATTGCCATCCAGAAGGGCTGGACCAAGGGGTGTTCAAAGAGGATATTGGTGAGGTCGCAACGGTCAGCTGGGCATCACCAGCAATTTGCATGTGGCATCATACCCACCCTGTGGAGTTTCACTGGCGTCCAGTGCCACTTATGGAAGGTTTTGAAGAGGCAGAACTTCAGACGGGCTTTCAGTGTGCTCCTGTCCAGAGCTTCCACAATGCCTAATCAGACCTCCTCCTTGATTTCTATCCACAGGCAAGATTGCCCTTTGGTATGGAGGGTGTCAAGTACAGACAGCAAGAAAAAGTGGTGCCTGAGGACCTTATATAGGCCTGACATTACCCGTCGGTAGCGGTCCCAAGTTCTCAGGTATGATACCACATGTGAGACAGGGAGGGTTCAACTGTTGCACCGAAGGCAGTGCAACAGTTGAAAGTGCTGCCATACCTGGTGCAGGGGAAAGCCAAATTCCTGTTGGAGGCTTCCAAATGGCTTCAGGTTGCCATCAGCGAGGACCTGGTCAAGACTATGGATGCCCGCCTTGTGCCACTGTGTCCAGTTAAGGGTCTTTACATCAATACGTAGGTGATCACTGCCCTAGATTGTGGGACCTCAATTGAAGGTAGGGGTGTATACCTAGACAGCAATTTACCCTGAGACAAATTGTGTACATGGCTTTGAGCATCGGGTTGGTTTTGCTTGGATGAGGGGGAGTAACCTTGTATAAGGGGTCAAGACCACCATGGCCAGAGAGTAGCAGTCGTTTAGGGGATACCCACTGTGGCGGGTCCGGCAGCTCAGGAAGCATGTATGCCAGCTGCGAAAGATGGAGGCCCAGGGTGTATTGCTCTATCAAGGGGAGTCCCATGCCCCCATGTGAGTGGCATGCCATGAGCTTGGTAGATGCTAAGTGGGCATAGGATGATCCTCAAGCGAAGGCTCAGATTTCTGCATTTATAAGTCAGAGGGTCCCCAGAGGCACCGATAGGGGGTGCATTTCCAGCACATGTGAATCGTGGCAATGTGACCATCCTTATTGCCTGCACCCTACCCCACATGGATACCCCAGATGCGACCACTTCGCAAAGTCTTGTTTTGTGTGAGTGCTCAGGTGGTCTAGATTATCCGTCACCATATGGTCCAGCTCTCTGTTAACAAGAATACCCAAGTACTTAAGGCGAGACGGTGTCCATTGGAAAGGATAACCATAAATGGCCCCCCCTTGTAGTGATAGGTGAGAGGGACAAGACTTCAGTCTTGTCTCAGTTCACCCGGTGTCCAGACAGGGTTGCAAAGTCGTCTATGAGTTGTAGGCACGCCGGCAGGGAGCTGCGTAAGTACTGTAGGGTCAGTAGGATATCATCCGTATATAGGTAGACTTTAGCTGTCCCGCCCGGGAGGTGTATGCCGGTGAGGAGGCGTGATTGGTAATTGGTTGCTGCCAAGAGTTCCGGAGCCAGCAAGAACAAAAGTGCTGAGAGCCGGCAGCCTTGCGGCGTTCCCCTCTGGATTGGGCGCAAGGTAGCAAATAGGTATTTAACATTGAGGGATAGTGCCAGGGCTTCCTCTGGTAGGTCCTCTGGTAGGGCTGTGGCCTCCCAAAGGGCATGGGATTTGGTGCGGAGATGGTTTCTAGAGGTGCACCCCAGCATAAATCACACTTCGGTGTGTTCTATCAGGGACGGGGTGACCTCACAGAGGCCGGCGGTCAGTACGCTGGTGAGGATTTTGATATCCCCGTTCAGGAGAGGGATGGGCTTGTAGCTGCAGCATAAGAGGGTGTCCATCCCTGGTTTGGGGGGGGACTGCTATGACTGCTCTGTTGGAAATAGAAGCCAGTCTGAATAGCCTCTCAAAAGGCTTTGTGGAGGGAGTTGACAACATCCTCACCGGCCAACTTATAGAATTCTGCAGGAAAGCCATCGTACCCAAGGGCCTTGTGGTATTGGAGTTTAGATATGGCTTGTACTATCTACATTTTGCTGGTCTTGCCCTCAATGAGGGCCCTGCCCTCCTCTGAAAGGCTAGGGAGATGTGTGCTCTCCAGGAAAGCTTCTACTAGTCAATGTCGACTATCATTTCTGGGGTTTGAAGTGTGTGGTAAAAGGCCAAAAAGTAATTAGCAGTGTCTTGGGGGTGCGTGGGGATCGCGCCGCTCGATGAGTGGATGGTGGGGATTGCCTGTGCCGCTTCCATTTGCCGCAGTTGGGGCACCAGCAGACGTCCATCTTTTACTCCTTGTTCGAGGTGGTGATCTACTAGGCGCAGTAGTGTATACTCCGCTTTAGATGTGAGTAGTTCATTGAGAGCTACTTGGGCCTGTTCTAGATAACAGCGGACAGACAGTGTGGGGTGGGTTGTGTATTGACAGGTGAGGGATTTGATATCAGTTTCAAATTCCTTTTGGTGGGCCACCCGCTGCATCTTGCATTATTTGCCCCTGTATGGTTGCCTTCGCAGCTGCCCACAGCATCCTTGACATGACTGAACCTTCATTTTCCTCTAAATAGGTGGAGATGTGCGTTCTCAGCTATGATTTGCCCTGGGGGGGTACAGTAGCGCTGACTGGGAGATGCCAAGTTTTATGACGTGGGGTGCTAAGACCTAGGTCTACCAGACAGTAGTACTGGAGCATGATCAGAAAGAGCAGTGGTGAGGACCCAGGAGTCCCGGACTTAGGCTACCAGTCTCTGTGAGACTAGGAAATAATCTAACCTTGATTATATACCATGTACTGACAAAGAAAGATATGCTACCTGTATGCCAGGTGAGCAAGTCTCCAGTGGTCCACCAGGACGTGATCTGAGAGCAGATCCCCCAGTAGGGCCCTGTTCTGATTGTTTCTCGTGTCTAGTGGGCCCGTTCTGATGAGCACTGCATCTCGGGTGGGATTCCAGTTGCCACCAAATAAATACCGGGAGGCTCCACTCTTAATGAGGAGACAATTGAGTTGAAGGAAAAATTAGTGTTTGGTGTCCATGGGAGTGTATACTGAGCCAATGCAAAGCGAGCAGCCTGCTACCTTTAGTTTTGCAAAGGCACATCTACCATCCTGGTCTAGCCAGAACTTGACAGTTGGCCATTCATCATTTCCTGGTCACCCTGTTTCCTGATGGGGCTGGACAACTGCTGTGTATCACCTTCCCAACCCAATCACGGTGCACCTTATCTGGTTCATGGTCTTCAAGGTGTGTCTCCTGCAGTCGGGCCACATCTGCCCACTTCAATTGGAGGTAGGAAAGCACCTGTCAACCCATTAACATTCCAAGATAGCACCCGGAGGGAGTGGAGGGTAGGAGAGGCTGAGCTAGCCATATCCGTGGTAAGGGGATGTGGTGTGGGGGAGAGAGGAATCAAAGGGAGGGAAGGTAGAGGGGGAGAGCATTTAGTCAGGGGGGAGGGGGAGTATGGGTTCCCACAGACCCAGTCCAGAGGGTTGGGGGGATCATGGCAAGGGTGTAGAGGAAGAAGGGTATGAGATGTGGAGTTTTAGAGGAAAGCAAGAGGATGGTGGGATAAGGCGGAGTGTGGGGGACAGGGTGGAGAGGTGGGAAGGAAATAGAGCCGATGAAAGGAGAAAAGAACGAGAGGACAGGTGGTGATGGTAGTGGAGAACCTGGCTCAAGGTCTGGGAGAGCTCCAAGGGTCTGAATCTGTGAACTAAGGGTTTTATCTTGTGGAGCTAGCCCACCCAAGGGTGTCCCCCAGGAGGCTCAGCATTTGAAGAGGGTGGAAGGCAATTGAGGATCCGAGCGGGGAGGAGGTGGGGAGTGTCCAATGGTGTTAGAGGGAAAGCCAGCAGGGCTACTGGGGGCTGCTTCCTGTATTTTGTGAGGCGGTACCTGCAGGCTCTGAGGTGCTATGCAGTTGGGGGTAGTGAGGGATGTGGGGGGATGCTGTAACTGTGGGGATAGGCTAGAGGGATGCAGGCCAGCCAGAATTGGGTGCTGTGGTGGGCAGTCACTCGAGCTCCAGCGTAGGGTAAGGCCCAGCTTCTGTGTTGTTCTCTGCAAAGGAGAGATTGGGGGAAGATCAGTAATGCTGGAGGTCGGCCTATAGGGTACCATAAACATACGTTACATTGCAAATCATTAACTACTTGAACAGTGAAACAGGTGAAACATTGGAAATAGTCAGGTAACTGTTCAGATATCTGCAATACAGAGCAGGACATTGAGTAGCGCCTAAGCATCATGGAAAACAGAGGTGGGAGGGAGAGGAAGAAGAAAAAGGGAGGGAAAGAAGTGGGGTAAAAAGGCAGGGTAGAGGGTGAATTGCAGCAGCAGTCCCAAAAGGGATGCGGCCATGACAGGGTGAGGCCCAGAATAGTCAAAGCGTAAGTAGTTATGCATTAGGGGACTCAGCTCTCCGATGAATGCAAGATGCAGGTTACCGCAGCTGCGCCATGTCAGGAACACACATAAAGTCCACAGTGCAATGGAGGCATCTGGGTTGGGGGTAGGCTTCAGCAGTGATTGTGATTTGCCCCTGTCTTGAGTTTGAGTGAGGTGCACCACTGCTTGCAGCGCCAGGTCCCTGTCGCAGTATGGCCTAGTAGCCCTCTTGGTGTAATTGCCTCTGTGATCATCAGTGTGGCGTCCTGTTGTGTGGGCGTAGTGAGACTGGGGTGCTAGGGAGATGTGTGTTCTCCATGAAAGCCTCTACCCGTCAATGTCGACTATAATTTCTGGGGTGTAAAGTGTGCGGTAAAAGGCTACAAAGTCATTAACAGTGTCTTGGGAGTGGGTGAAGCTCGCACTTGGGCTGGACTATATAGGAAGAGACGCAAATCCTCTGGATCAAAGACATTTTTTGATTTGCAGTCCTTTGTGATCGACATCCAGACTGGCTCAAATAGGCTGTATTTTACTTCCAATTTGGTGGAGTCGGGCCAAAGAGAGAGGAAGGTTTTATGGCATTCATTGGTCTTCCTGGAGAAACCTGCAGCAATGCATATCTCATATCCTTCGAGATGGTCTGATCCATGGGAGCTAGTAACGGTAAGGAGCTGCCTAACCTGATCATAGAGAAGAAAGCAGGCGATGATGGGGCGAGAGTGTGATGATCCGTACTGTCGCAAAAGGCCTATACAGTGCATCCTCTGGAGCTCCAGGGGTATCTCAAAGGTGAGGCCAATGAGTGCAGGGAGGATGGGCTTAAGGAATCCTTTGATGTCTGATCCCTCTGCATGTTCTGGTAAATCAACGAAGTGGGCATTATCCCTGCAACTTCTGTCTTCCAGGTTGATGACTTTGCTTTGGAGGAAGAGGAGTTCCTGATCTCTTTCCAGTAAAGTATTAAGATGGTTCTCGGCCACTGAGATACGATACTCTAGGTCTGTCACATGATTCTGGAATCTTGCACTGTCCATACAGACGGATATGGTCTCAGCCATGAGCGCACAGATGTCAGAGTCAATGTCATCCAGCCGATGCCCCACCGCTGGGATTTCCTGGTGGATACGATCCATGGCAGTGTCTGGTGTTGAACCATCAGGGTCATCAGCCCGGCTTGACATCAACAGTCCCTTTGCAGTAGTCATACGATGGGTCTGGAGGAGAGCTTCCGTAAAGAGCAGTTGTCATGCAGGTTTGTCGTAAAGTTTGCAGCTGTGTTTGCTACATCTCCGGCATCGACCAGTGAGCGGCAGCTGGGGAGGGGAGCAAGGCATAAGGGTTACGTAGTCCTGTTTGGTAGTGTGTGGCCCTCAGATCAGCGTTCAGAATCAGGTGAGGCCAGGGGCGAGGCAAATATTGCAAGTAGTGTTCCGGTCCCAAAAGTCAGGGAGGGGTGAATGTTCTGTGGTGTGACTCTATTGCTAGATGGTCGGTGCCCCCCATTAGGCGTAAAAACGATGTGGTAGGACCAAACGTAATTGGAGTCCTCCGGTGACCAGGCGTTGACCAGCGACGAGTGTGACGGTATTCTTCAGGTCAAGTAAAGACCCAAGCAGGGCTATCGGTTGCTGCTGATATACAGGTAAGTGGGGGTGGCCCCTGTAGGAGGCTGGCCTGGCTCTTACTGGGTACCTGATGGTACTTATACCTTGTGCCAGGTCCAGTTATCCCTTATTAGTAGATTAGTAGTGTTTTAGCAGCTTAGGCTGATAGAGGTAGCTATAGCAGAGCAGTTTAGGCTGAACTAGGAGACATGCAAAGCTCCTACTATACCACTTATATCATATAGGTACTATATCACAAGAAACACAATACTCAGGGTTACTAAAAATGAAGGTACTTTATTTTAGTGACAATGTGCCCAAAATATCTCAGAGGATATACTCCCTTAGGAGGTAAGTAAAATACACAAAATATACACACAAACCAAAAATCAGGTAAGTAAAACAGTCAGAAAGTAGTGCAAACACTGTAGAATACAATAGGATGCAATAGGCCTAGGGGCAACACAAACCATATACTAAGAAAGTGGAATGTGAACCAAGAATGGACCCCTAGGCTAGTGTAGTGTGTAGAGGGTCACTGGGAGCGTAAAAAAACACTAAGGGTATCCAAGATACCACACCCCAAGACCCTGAAAAGTAGGAGTAAAGTGCTACTACTTCCCCAGAAACACACTAAACTTGTGATAGAGGATTTTGCAAAGACCACAACAGACTGCAAAGCACTGAAGACGTATTTCTGGAACTGGGGACCTGCAAAGAGTCATGAAAGTGTCCAGGGGGGCAGGAGCCCAATAAACCCCGGATGAAGGTGCAAAATGGCTGCCTCCGGATGGAAGAAGCTGAAGATGTTGCAACAACAAAAGGTGCTAGGAACTTCTCCTTCATGCAGAAGATGTACCACAGAGTGCTGGAGGATGCAGAGTTGTTTCTTTGGCAAAAGACTGCAAACAAGCCTTGCTAACTGCGAGGGTTGCAGTTGAAGATAAAGCATGCTGCCCAGGCCCAGGAAGGACCAGGATGCCGCCACTTGGGAGAGGAGACATAGGGGGCCCTCAGCCACATAGAGAGCCTGCACACAAGAAGGCAGTACCCACAGAAGTCCTTGAACACGAGTTAAAGAAGACTGAGCATGGCCGTCATCTCAATACTACGAAAGAGGTTCCCACGTAGCCGGAGGTCAACTCAGAGAGTTGAGCAATGCAGGAAGGAGTGCTGGGGACCTGGGCTTGGCTGTGCACAAAGGATTCCTTCGAAATGTGCACAGGAGCCCTAGCAACTGCAGTTCACACAGTACACAGGATTACTATCTGGAGAGGGGAGGCAAGGACCTACCTCCTCCAAATTTGGACAGTTGGACCACTGGATAGTCTGGGTCAATTGAGTCCACCACTTGTGTTCCAGGGGCCACGCTTGTCAGGATGACAGGGTTCCCAGAGTACCAGTGATGCTGAAGTGTGGTGCCTGCTGGAGCAGGGGGAAGATTCCGTCAACCCACGGGAGATTTCTTTGTGGCTTCCAGTGCAGGATGAAGGCAGACAGCCCCCAAAGCATGCACAACCGGGAAACAGTCGAGAAAGCCAGCATGATTAGGCGCTACAGTGTCGCTGGTAGTCTTCTTGCTACTTTGTTGCAGTTTTGCAGGCGTCCTGGAGCAGTCAGCGGTCGATCCTTTGCAGAAGTCGAAGGGGGACATGCAGAGGAACTCTGGTAAATTATTTCAAGTCGTTATCTGAGGAAAATCCCACTGGAGAGACCCTAAGTAGCCCTCAGAGGAGGATTGGCCACCTAGTCAGCTAAGCACCTATCAGGAGGGGTCTCTGACGTCACCTGCTGGCACTGGCCACTCAGAGACCTCCAAAGTGCCCTCACACCTCCAGATTCAAGATGGCAGAGGTCTGGGACACACTGGAGAAACTCTGGGCACCACCCCTGGGGTGGTGATGGACAGGGGAGTGGTCACACCCCTTTCCTTTGTCAAGTTTCGCGCCAGAGCAAGGACTGGGGGTTCCCTGAACCAGTGTTGACTGGCTTATGCAAGAAGGGCACCACCTGTGTCCTTCAAAGTATTTCTAGAGGCTGGGAGAGGCTACTCCTTCCCAGCCCTTAACACCTATTTACAAAGGGAGAGGGTGTAACACCTTTGCTCAGAGGAAATCCTTTGTTCTACCTTCCTGGGACTGGGCTGCCCAGACCCCAGGAGGGTAGAACCCTGTCTGTGGGGTGGCAGCAGCGGTAGCTGCAGAGAAAACCCAGAGAGCTTGTTTGGCCGTACCTGGGGTCCATGGTGGAGCCCCAGGGATGCATGGGATTGGCGCCCCAATACCAAATTTGGCGTGGGGGGACAATTCCATGATCTTAGACATGTTACATGGCCATATTCGGAGTTACCGTTGTGAAGCTATATATAGGTATTGACCTATATGTAGTGTACGTGTGAAAGGTGTCCCTGCAATCACAAAGTCCGGGAATTTGTCCTGAACTATGTGGGGGCACCTCTGCTAGTGCAAGGGTGCCCTCACACTTAGTAACTTTGCACCTAACCTTCACCAAGTGAAGGTTAGACATATAGGTGACTTATAAGTTACTTAAGTGCAGTGTAAAATGGGCGTGAAATAATGTGTGCATTATTTCACTCAGGCTGCAGTGGCAGTCCTGTGTAACATTTGTCTGAGCTCCCTATGGGTGGCAAAAGAAATTCTGCAGCCCATAGGGATCTCCTGAAACCCAAATACGTGGGTACCTCTGTACCATATACTAGGGAACTATAAGGGTGAATTGGTAAAAATGGTCACTAGCCCATAGTGACAATTTTAAAGGCAGAGAGAGCATAAGCACTGAGGTTCTGGTTAGCAGAGCCTCAGTGACACAGTTAGTCACTACACAGGCACACACATTCAGGCCACAAACTATGAGCACTGGGGTCCTGGCTAGCAGGATCCCAGTGAGACAGGCAAAAACAAACTGACATACAACAAAAAATGGGGGTAACATACCAGGCAAGATGGTACTTTCCTAAAGGACCCACCAACAGAGCACGCAGCTGGTAGATGGGCCACTGTGGTAGGCCCCTTGACCACACACGAGGTCTCATCTAAGTAGATGGTCACTCTGTTTGAGGATGGCTACATGCACCCCAATGTGGCAGTTGTTTAGCAGGGGTGCTCAACAGGGGCTTCGGAATACTGTTCTCTGTCCAGTTCGGTGCCACCATGGGAGGGTCTGTGGGTGGCATAAGTAAGTAATGGCCCTAAGGATGGGCACTGCTGTGTGGCTGGAGTATGGTGTTGGGCTCAAGCACTGACAATCCTCTTAGGAGGGGGGGCGGGGTCCTGTGATAGATGAAGATGTCCCTAGGGCAATCTTTTAGAATTTAGTCAGGCTCCCCCCACATTGTGCTATGCCGCCGGGCTCATTATTGACCGGAGGTGTCTATGGGGCAGTCCTCCGGGATGTACAGCCTGCGCCCCCTGCACAATATTCTTCTGCTGGGCCTGTAAGTGGCTGGAAAAGTCACAAGAGCTGTCCTTCACGGGTTAAAGCAGGCTCCGCCTGCTGTCTTTAATGCTGCTGGGCCTGTTGGCAGCAGGGGCAGTCTTCTGAGCGTATATTCAGACTCCACCCACGGTGAATCTTACTGTGGGGCCTGCCACTTGCAGGCTGGGGCCCTGAAGCAGCCCTACGGGTGTTCATTCAGGCTTTCCCCACAGGATAGTATACTGCCAGGCCTATGATAACCTGGGGGGTGTCCCCGGGACAGTTATTGGGACCCGGATTCAGGCTACCCTCATGTTGTGCAATAGTGCTGAGCCCACAGTGAAGTCAGATGCAAACTCACTACAGGCTGTGGCTCTGCTCCCCGGTCAGGCGCGAGCCAAAACACTGGTTTCTAGTCAGTGTAAGATCACCGGTAGCGTCTCTCCACTGGGCCGACGACTCTAGTTGGCAATGGTCAGGTAGGGCTCCACTGTCAGTCCTCAGGGACAGGAAACGGGAGCCACTGCCTCTACTGCAGGCCTGGTGATACACAGAACCCTCAGTTCAAGTGTCCATCCATTTTTGTAGCCTGAGCACACCCCTGCTTGCTTATATTTGGCATTTTAATGCATTATTTGTGACACTGAGTGACACTTTAGAACGAGTAGAACAAAGCAGTTATGTCCTATTATTTACGCAGGGGAAAAGGAGGTGGGCCTTAAGGAATCTATGCCTAAATTTAGTTAGCAATGCTTTCAGGGATTTCTAACTTTAATAAACTTTAAGAGTTTCAGATTGGCACTTGGCAGAAAAATGGGAATATACATGTCCTGGAAGGCCAAGAACTTGTCTATGGGCCTGATTTACAAAGGGCAACTTACACTTGTGTACGTTTACAGTTTTTTTTTTTTTTTTCACAAACTCCATGTTTAATTTTACCAATAGTAATTAATGTAGACTTCACACATAAAAAGATAGGCCTGTCCAATCTTTTTCTGTGCAAAGTTCTCCACTCCCGACTGCACAGTCTTTACGGTTGTAAAGTTATTTTAAGCAAAATTAAACGTATATTTGTGAATACCAAAACAGTTACACAGAAGTGGGAATTAGGCCCAAGGTGTTTGCTACTTTGGACCTCTGTGGTAATGCCCTTGATTCTTGAGATGTAATTTAATTGCCCGTGTTATAGTTCCCTTTTCTTAACAATCAATTACTCCCAGTGCATCCTGCATCTTTATTTTTGTGTCAGTTTGCTTTGTTCTTGACACAGCTGTTATCAGATGCGAGACGTAACATGCATCTGCATTTTCTTCCATCATTATTATACACAGCAACTTTCATGACAAGAGTGGTAGACTAGTTGCATGAGATCAGCAGTCAAAGCACAGAAAAGGCACAGGTAACAGCATATCTATTGAGCACTCCACCAGAACAGCACCCTGAGGATTGAGGAAGCGTAACCGGGTTGCACCATTATGCTTCTTAAAATGTGAGAAAAAGGGGTGGTTACTTTTCTTTTTGTAATGTGTAAAATGAATTGTTAAATGCAGTGCACTGAAATATATTGGTTAAAGTTCACAATGAAGTTAATGTTTCAAGTAGACCCCATATAGGTGGTCATTACAACCCTGGCGGAGGGTGTTAAAGCGGCGGTAAGACCGCCAACAGGCCGGTGGAATAAAAAATGGAATTATGACCTTGGCGGAAACCGCCAACAAAGACAGCCACTTTAGCACTCCGACCGCCACGGCGGTACAAACAAACAGCATGGCGGTCACCGCCAACAGACAGGCGGAGGACAATGTACCGCCCACAGTATCACAACCTACCAATCCGCCACCTTTTCCAGGGCGGATTCACCGTGAACAAAAACACAGCAGAAACAGGACTTCAAAGGGAAAACGCTCACCTCTACACACCCCACGAGGAACCAGGACACCATAGAACCTGAGCTTCACATTTTCCCTCCCCTTATCTTCTTGCTCCTCTACCAGGAGCACGAATGCCGGCGGCGAAGACCACGGTGAGTACTCCACCTACGACACAGGGGAGGGGGGAGGGAAAAAGCAGGGACACACACACGCAACTCGCAACACCCACACCCCCACCCTCACCCACTACAACACACACACTAATACATGTTGATACATTACAGTTACACCCCCCAAACCCCCCGGAAGAATGCAAAGACAAAAGGAAATTAGTGTAACCATTGTAATATATTAAAATCCAGTGCGCAAAAATATATATACACTATAAACAAATATATACACCAAGATTAGTAGTCCAGGTATTGCTCCATTGAAGTCCGTGGAACACTGGGCCCACACTGCATGGGCGAGGCCCACACTCAATACCCGAATTTGACGGAGAAAACACTGCAGGGGCATCAGATAGCAATAAAAAAGGCACCTCAGGGGGACGGGAAAGGGGGGGCACCTCAGCCGGTTGAGTGCACAACGCCAATTGCACGAGGGGGCCCCATGCCCACTGTTCAATCCTGGGGAGTGCAAAGCCACAGTCTCTCAAGTCTCTACAGAGGGTGGTTTGCCCACTGTTCAATCATGGGGAGTGCAAAGCCACAGTCTCTCAAGTCGCTACAGTGGGTGGTTTGGCCACTCTTCCAAATCGTGGGGAGTGCAAAGCCACAGTCTCTCAAGTCACTACAGTGGGTGGTTTGCCCACTGTTCAATCCTGGGGAGTGCAAAGCCACAGTCTCACAATTGGATAACAGTCTCCACTGGTTCTGGAGGGGGCTTTGTGCCCAGAGTGCTTCATCCTGCCAAGGACAGAGGTAGTGGATGTATCTCTCCACTGGTTCTGGAGGGGACTTTGTGCCCAGAGTGCTTCATCCTGCCAAGGACTGTGTGAGTGGATGCCTTTCTCCACTGATTCTGGAGGGGGCTTTGTGCCCAGAGTGCTTCATCCTGCCAAGGACAGAGGTAGTGTATGTATCTCTCCACTGGTTCTGGAGGGGGCTTTGTGCCCAGAGTGCTTCATCCTGCCAAGGACAGAGGTAGTGGATGTATCTCTCCACTGGTTCTGGAGGGGGCTTTGTGCCCACAGTGCTTCATCCTGCTCGTGGCGGACTCAGTAGCGTCAGTGGCCTTGGCGCTCATGGGCCAGCGGTGCTTGTGGCGGCGGTGTCCTGTTTAGCGGTGCTTGTGGCGGGGGTGTCCTTGGCAGCGGTGCTTGTGGCGGCGATGTCCTGTTCAGCGGTGCTAGTGGTGGGCGTGTCCTTGGCAGCGGTGCTTGTGGCGGCGGTGTCCTGTTCAGCGGTGCTTGTTGCAGCGGGGTCCTTGGCAGTGACTCAGTTGCTGCCGGTGCTGTGTGGCCCTGCGGGGCTGGTGCTGTCGGTCCTGTCTGGCTCAGCGGGGCTGGTGCTGGCAGTCCTGTCTGGCCCAGCGGGGCTGGTGCTGGCCGTGCTGGGTGGCCCAGCGGGGCTGGTGCTGGCAGTCCTGTCTAGCCCAGCGGGGCTGGTGCTAGTGGTCCTGTCTGGCCCAGCGGGGCTGGTGCTGGCGGTGCTGTGTGGCCCAGCTGGGCTGGTGCTGGCGGTCCTGTCTGGCCCAGCGGGATGGTGCTGGGAGTGCTGTCTGGCCCAGCGGGGCTGGTGCTGGCGGTCCTGTCTGGCCCAGCAGGGCTGATGGCGGTGGCCTCCTGGCCAGCGGGGATGATGGCGGTGGCCTCGTGGGCAGCGGGGATGATGATGGTCTTCTCTGCCGTGCTGCTCTTCCCAGACTTGCCGGGTTTCTTGTGCCCCTTCCACACCTTGGAAGGTGTCGCAGCTGACTCCACACTCCCACCTGTACCCCTGGGAGTGGCTTTGGTGGCTGGAGTCTTCCCCCTCTCCTGCCGGGCACTGGCCAACCTTTGATGCTTGACAGGTGGGGGACTGTCTGTGCTGTGGCTCCTTGCCACACTGGCTGCGCTGCTGCCTGATGCACTCCAGAATCCGGTGACTACTGGCACCACTGGTCCTGGAGATGTTGTGGCTGAGGTGCTAGGTTGGGGCCTGGAGAGTCGGGCCCTAGGAGACTGACGAGGTGGGGGAGGTGAGGGAAAGAGGTCAAGGGTGGACAGGAAAAGTTTCTTGGGAACACTGGGACGGGTAGCTGGAGGGGGTTTGGGAGTGGAGGAAGAGGTTGTGGTTGTAGGAGGTGTACGTTTGGTGACTTGGGTGAAGGTGCATGCGCTGGAGGCTGTCGTGAGGTGGATGGCTGTTGGGTGGTTGTGTGCCTGCGTTTGTGTATCTTGGGAGGTGGCGTCACAGACACACTGGGAGAGAACACAGGGGACGTGTGAATGGTAGTGGGGGTGGTGACTGCACATCAGCAGGGTGTGTTGGTGTGTGTGCTGCTGATGGAAGTAGTGGCTGTAGATGTAGTGCATGCAGGTGTGAGTGTAGACAAGACTGGGAGGGAGGAGGGAGATGAGGAGGAGAGGGACACAGTGGAGGCAGTGGATGTTGGTGTGTCTGCATGTGTGTGATGCTTGAGTGAGTGCTTGTGGGATGTGTGGTGCTTATGTTTGCCAGAGCTTCCTTTGTGTGTTGAGGTGTGTGCATGCTGGTCTGATGGTGTGCTTGGGGTAGGCTGAGGTACAGGGGTGTGGGTCTGGGTGGAGGAAATTGGAGGGGGGAGGCTAGAGACAGGGACAATAGCTGCCATCAGTGCTGAGGCCAGAGTCTGAAAAGCTCGCTGAAGGGCTGTGTGACCAGAATGAATGCCCACCAGGAATGCGTTTGTTTGTTGCAACTGCCTCTCTACAACCTGGATGGCATTCAAAATGGTAGTCTGCCCAACAGTGAGGGACCTGAGGAGGTCAATCGCCTCCTCACTGAGGGCAGCAGGGGTGACTGCGGCAGGGGCTGGGGCAAAGGTGGTGCCCACCCTCCTGGGTGAGCGGCACGGGGCAAAGGCTGAGGGGTTGCTGGGAGGGCGGTGCTGGTAGGGGGGGTGGCGGATGCACCTATAGATGCGGGAGGCACAGATGTGGCCGCCACCACAAGGTAGCTCCCATCAGAGGACGAGTCCGTATCACTGGTGTCAGCTCCTGTCCCCGCCGTTGAGCTCCCCTCGCCCTCTGTCCCACTGGTGAATTCTGAGTCTGTAATTTTGCCCTCCAGGGCCATGTGAGATGCAGCCCCCTCCTGCTCCAGTGCCACTGCTCCTCCGCCTAATGATGCTAATGCACACAAGAAAAGGGAGACCACAAAAAGGGGGGGGGGGCGACAGAAGAAAGGCATGTTGAGTGCATGCATTACCACTACCGTTGTCAGACACGACAGACACAGAAGCCCCCTGCACTACGCCGCGCACTTGGGGTCCACTGTTCAATCCCTGGGACATGGCCTACAAGGCTATGGCCGACATCTGCACACATGGATGTCACAGGAGCCTGACTAGGTGTAGTTGGCACTGTACAGAGGTGGGGTGGGGTGCCACAGGGTCTGCCAGAAGAAGGGGACCTAACTAGAACACTCGCCCTGGCCTAGGGAAACCCACGGCCCACCTCCCCCACCCAGACACCTCCACTGCGCGCTGAATCAGCTGAATGAGAGAGTACTCACCCCCTTGTGGCTGCTATGATGCCCTCCAACTCCGGGTACGCCACCGCCAGGATCCTGAACATCGGGGGGGGGGTCATGGTGCGACGGGCACCCCTCCCATGTTGGGAGGCCATCCTCAGCTGGGCCTCCGCCATCTTCTTGCTCCAGCAGCGAATGTCCTCCCATCTCTTACGGCAGTGGGTGCTCTGTCTGTGATAGACCTCCAGAGTCCGGACGCCCTTGGTGATGGCACGCCAGATTTCCTTCTTCTGGTGGGTGCTGACCTACATGAATTGTACAGGGGAAAAAGAAAAGTTATTACCAACTGCACCATCACAGTCATTGGCCCCCATCCCTACCCTTGCCATGTGGCACATGCACTCACCGTCGTTTCATGCATGCCACAATTTCCCCCCCATCTTTCATTCACCCCACTCCACACAGGCATAGCCCATACAGCATGCTCCCAGTGTACTTACCTGTTTGTATGGAGGACCGTAGAGTAGCGTGTACTGGGGGAGGACCCCATCCACGAGTTTCTCCAACTCCTCAGATGTGAAGGCAGGGGCCCTTTCCCCAGATGCACGAGCCATTGTCTCTTCCAAACTGAGGTCACAGCAGCACTTGCAGTGTAGGTCCTCTCCTGTCGAAGATCAGGTATCGAGTGATTGAACAGATAGAAAATGGCGGTCACATCTGCAGCAGTGCGTACCGTCACCACCGGCGTACATCGTCATTGGCTCCTGGGACCCATAGGGTCCAATGTTAACCAATGCAGAATTGCGCTGGGGTGTACAACGCCAGCGCAGTTACAACACATCCCATTGTCCCACTTTACAGGTCAGGCAGCCACCATTTCAGGGGCCCACATGGCTTAGTTTTTAACTGCATCACACATACCAAGGCCTTGCCTCAACACTCATACATGCAAATTTCGGATTATGAATCGTGTTCTGTGTAACCTGTGGGTACATACCTCTGAGTTGGTTGACTCTGTGCTCGCTGTTGTCCTTCATAGGCACCGTCCGCCGGGACATGTGAGGAGATGGCGGCATCCTCCGGTGCACAGACCGCTGGTGGACCTGTCGACAATGGAGGAAAGACATGTGATCATCACCTACAGGCTTGATCGTGCCACAATCCTGTAACTATGTGCCCAGTTGGAGCCAGACCTGATGTCAGCTATCCGCCATCCCACAGGAATCCCCCCTCTAGTGCAGGTGCTGTCAGTACTCCATTTCCTAGCACGTGGGTCATTTCAAACAACAGTGGCCATAGCATCAGGGATGTCCCAGCCTATGTTTTCCAACATGTTGTCCAGACAGTTGTCTGCCCTGCTGAAACACACGCAGAGCTACATCATTTTCCCTCCAGTGGAGGATTTACCTACAGTGAAAGGTGATTTCTATGCTCTGGGACATATCCCCAACATCATAGGTGCCATTGATGGGACACATGTGGCTTTGGTACTCCCCGCAGGAGTTAACAGGTGTACAGAAACGGAAAGAGTTATCATTCGATGAATGTGCAGATGGTGTGTTTGGCAGACCAGTACATCTCCCATGTCAATGCCAAATTCCCTGGCTCAGTGCATGATGCTTACATCCTGCGGAATAGCAGCATCCCTTATGTGATGGGTCAACTCCAGAGGCACCGTGTGTGGCTATTAGGTGAGCACCTGGAAGCTGGAATGGTTGTCTGGGGATATCCCTACAGGTTAGTGCGTGTCTAACAGTTGTACCTCGCCATTTGCAGGTGACTCTGGTTACCCCAACCTGTCATGGCTACTGACCCCAGTGAGGAATCCCAGGACAAGGGCAGAGGAACGCTACAATGAGGCCCATGGGCGAACTCGGAGGATTATAGAGCGGACCTTCGGCCTCCTGAAGGCCAGGTTCAGATGCCTCCATATAACAGGTGGATCCCTATTCTACTCACCAAAGAAGGTGTGCCAGATCATCGTGGCCTGCTGAATGCTTCACAACTTAGCTTTGCGACAACAGGTGTCTTTTCTGGAGGAGGATGGTCCAGATGGAGGTGTGGTGGCAGCTGTGGAGCCTGTGGACAGTGAAGAGGAGAAGCAAAAGAAGAGGACATCGACCACAGGAACTCGGTGATCCTGCAATACTTCCAGTGAGACACAGGTAAGAATACAAACCTGCCTATTACATGTACTTTAACACTACTACCTCTCTACTGTCTGTCGTTTTCACCCAGTGTATGGTCACTGAGTTGTCACTTTCCCTTACGATTTCACACATGTGGGTCCCACTGTGTGACATCTGCTTTGTTTCCTCATGGACTAGAGCTGTGTGACATAGGTATGTTTACATTACAATTGAAAGAGCATTTTGACACTGTAATTGCTAATACACTATTTCGAAATCACAGACAGACTTTAGATAGTTTTTTGCTTTAAGGGTGTTTATTTAAGTGCTCAATATTGAAGGGTGCTGTAAAATGGTGAGGGGTGATGGTAGAGGAATGTCCATGTCAGAGTCCAGTCTATTAGTCTCACAGGTGCATTGCCCAAAATGGCAAAGGAAGTGGAGCTGGGGCAGTTTGAGGATGGACAGGGTGACAAGGTGGGACAGAAGGATGACAATCAGTGGTATCATTTATTGGCGGGGGTCTTGGCATCATTCTAAGTCTTTGTCCTGGATCTCAGGGACCGTTTGCGGGGTGGTTCTCCCTCTGCAGGGGGTAGGGTGCTGGTATGGTGGTCCTATGGTGGTGCCTCCTGTCCACTAGTGGCGGCGGAGGTGGTGGGCAGTTCATCATCCAGGCTAGTGTCAGGGGCCCCTTGTAGTGCCACAGTGTCCCTCCTGGTGTTGAGGACTTCCTTCAGCATCCCTACGATGGTGCCCAGGGTGGAATTGATGGATCTGAATTCCACGCTGAAGCCCAAATACTGTTCCTCCTGCAGCCGCTGGGTCTCCTGAAACTTGGCCAGTACCGTTGCCATCGTCTCCTGGGAATGGTGGTAGGCTCCCATGATGTTGGAGAGGGCCTCGTGGAGAGTGGGTTCCCTGGGCCTGTCCTCCCCCTGTCACACAGCAGCCCTCCCAGTTCCCCTGTGTTCCTGGGCCTCTGTCCCCTGGACTGTGTGCCCACTGCCACTGCCCCCAGGTCCCTGTTGTTGTTGGGGTGGTGGGTTAGCCTGGGTTCCTTGTAGTGGTGTACACACTGCTGATTGACGTGTCCTGGGGACAGAGGTATGGGCCCGCTAGATGGGTGCTATGCTGGTGTTTCCAGAGGGGGGAAGCTCTGTGGTGGCCTGTGACTGTGTCAGGGGAACCGACTGTCCTGAGGTCCCAGATGGGCCGGGCTGGTCAGCTAGATCCTGTTGGACAGAGCTGCTGTCATCACTGTGGGCCTCTTCTGTTGGTGGTGTGGACATGTGTGGGTAGGGGTCCTGCAGGGGTATAAAAGGATGTTTATTGCATCTGTGTGTGCCATGGTGTGCAATTTGTGGGTGACCGTGTACCCCAGTGCTTGCATTCCTTTGTGGTGGTGTTTTAGGGCGGTGTATGGGTATGTGCAGTGGCCATGCTTTGGTGATAGGTGTCCATGCTTTTTTGTTGCATGCAGGGCTTGGTGTTGGGATGTGTGGTTTGTGATATTGGGACATTTGTGAGGAGTTGGAGTGATGGAGGTGAGGGCGAGGGTGGGGGAATGTGATGGCATGCAGGTAGGGTTGGGGATGTTGTAGTTAAAGTTTTACTTACCAGAGTCCATTCCTCCATCTACCAAGTAGAAAACAGGGCCCCCAAATCAATGTAGAGAGAGATCAAGGGTAATTTACCAGAAGTATGGAAACATCCCTCTCTTTCATAATAATAAGCACACAAACTACTAAAATAGAGATAATACTATCAAAAACATACATCTAATTTATTTAAACTGTGCCAAATGATATCACACTTTTAATCAAAGAACAACATAACAATCAATTCAAAATACACAGAATAAACCCCCTTAAATGAAAAGTAACACAATCATAATAAATTAGAAGAAGAACACACCTTACTGAAAAAGACCACTTAGATAACACACATGGACACAGACAAACATCCAACAAGTCTCAAGAAAGGACAGAAAGATCCAGAAAACAGGTAAACAACTGCAAAGTAGCACATTATTAACAATAAATTAAATGTTTACAAATGCTATCAAAATGAGTACATAAGGAAAATGACATACGGTTTATAACTATATATACACAGTTATTTTAATAACTCCTAAGTGAGGGAGCAATCTGCTCACTAACTTAAATGTCCATATGTTCAACAATATGATTCAAGGTTTTCCTATGTTTTTCCTAGTCAGAAATACTTTTATCCAGTCTGGTATCCAAAAACAGATTCTCCAAATTATTTCATCCAGTCTGGTATACAAAAAAAGGTTCGCCGACGCGCGTTTTGGTGGAAATGCACCGACAATGTGTTTAATTAGATTAACTCCACCTTCCTCAGGGCGTTTGAAATTTCAAAACTCATGGGGTCTCCTTCATACAAAGTGAATCTAATATAAAAAAAAATATATATATATATAAATAACAAACATCAAGAAGATGTAATCTCAAATAATACAAGTTCAAATATTGTTCCACTCTCAGCCCATATAAAACACCTGTGCGAAAAAAGTAACCCAAAAAAGCTAGAAACAAAATATCACCACGTGAAACCACAGAAAGAAGATAAAAATAAAAAATATGTTTAGCTACCGACCACGCACATGTCAGCCAAGGCTTTCCTTAAAGTCTCTACCATGCCTCAATGGCTAGAATAGCTTCTTGTTCCTCTGTCATAAATTTGATGCCCGAGTTCTGCAAACATAAACAACATTAAACTCTTCTCCCTACATGTAAACATAAATTAAAAACTTGAACTGGAGCACCTAAGTATTCTACTTACCAGAATACAAGATTTCTCCTAAGATGCTGCCGGATCTACCAAAATGCCGACTCCTGGACAAACGCTACCTGCGTTAGTAATGACATTCAGCTGACAGTGAAACGCGATCAGCTTTCAACGTTGATAAACATAAAAAAAGGACCGGAAATGAATTGGAACTTTTTAAATCTACAACGGTGGCCATCTTAGATTGGTCAAGGCCGAACGCGTACATCGCGTTAAAGGTTTATTAGATCTAGCCCTGCGGACTCGGTAATGAATAAGAAGCTGAGAAAAGGCCCGCAATATTTCCAAAACCCGCAACGGCCATCTGAGATGTTCAAAATAAAACAAGAGGATCCTGTAGAAGATTAATTGAATCTAACCAAGTGGATTCAGAGAGCCCAATGTTTAATAGAAAGGAAAAGAAGACAATTGATATAATTCAGATGAAAGGCGGCCATCTTGAGGTAATAGACCACAAGGGAAGGGATAAAAGACATGACAGAAGAATCTGCATAGTCATAGAAACAACAACTTTCAAAGAATATAGCAAAAAACTAAAAAATACAATAGAAGTCTTAACAAGAAGAATATAAAAGGAATAATGAAAGACAACTGTACAACTAATAACACAAAACTAAGAATACACAATATAACAAAGAAATACTCAGAATGGTCCTGTTACAAATGACTGTTATCTCATATGGCATTGTGCCACGGAATTTCTTCGCTGAGTCCCTTTTTATATGTGTCAAGCAAGAAAATCCAAAAGACTTCTTTTTTCTTTCTCAATTTTTCAGAGTTCTGCATGTTCCTTGTGTTAATTCTTTCCAGAATCACCCATCTCATTTCGTTCTCCTGATGGTTTTTGAGTGCCCAAAGTATTACTAGAGGTGCATTCGGTCTACGGGTTCTAATGGATGATTTATGTTCCGAAAGGCGAATTCTGAGCTCTCTAGCAGTCTCTCCTACATAGCCTAGTCCGCATGGACACAGGATCAGATAGATCAAATTCTTAGATCTACAGTTAGTCATTTCAGTGAGTAGCATGTTCTTTCCATTATGCGTAATCTCTTTGGTCACCAGAACAGTCTCACACGCATGGCAACTACCGCATTTAAAGTTACCTTTTATCTTATCTGCTCCAAAAAGGGAGCTTTGGACCTGAGCAGGGGACGACACAACCGACACTCTCACCAATATATTTCATAAGTTCCTGTTTCTTTTGAAGGCAAATACAGGTCTATCTAAACGTGTGTCTTCAAGACCAGCATTGAGAAAATGCCATTCGTTGTTGATAATTCGTCTCACTCTATCATTCAAAGATGAGTGTTGAACCACAAAGACAAGCTTATTCATATTTTTACCTTCTTTTGTTTGAAACAAAGCGTCACGGTTGTAGTATCTCGCTCTTTCAAGTGCGTCCTTGATAACTTTTTTAGGATAGCCCCTCTGACTCAATTTTTCTGATAGCACATCTGCGTGTTTAAGAAACTCACTTGTTTCTGTGCAATTTCTTATCAGTCTAAAAAATTGTGAAAAGGGAATAGCCTTTTTCTGGCTACTGGGATGAAAGCTATTAAAATGTAGGAGGGTATTTCTTGCCATCAGTTTCATAAAGAGAGTCATTCCTCCATCTACTCCTGTGAGGCCCTCAGGATGCAGAATCGCCAAGACTTGCTCCTCCCATGTTGTTAGTTGTGGGGGAGGAGGTGGGGGTCCGCCGCCAGTCCGCTGAACCGCAAGGTGGTGTCTTGAGACCACGGAACGCACCTTCCCTCGTAGGTCGTTCCACCTCTTCCTGATGTCATCCCTATTTCTTGGGTGCTGTCCCACTGCGTTGACCCTGTCCACTATTCTTCACCATAGCTCCATCTTCCTAGCTATGGAGGTGTGCTGCACCTGTGATCTGAATAGATGTGGCTCTACCTGGACGATTTCCTCCACCATGACCTTTTGCTCCTCCTCAGAGAACCTGGGGTGTCTTTGCCCTGCCATGGGGTGGTGTGGGTGATGTGTGGGGTGGTGTGTGTAGTGATAAGTGGGGTGAAATTTAGTGGTGTGTTGTGTGAGGTGCGTGGAAGTTATGTGGGTGATGGTATTGTGTGCCTGTGGATGCTTGGTAGTAGTTTGTAGTGTCTCTCTCTGGCCTTCTTTCGGTATTTTGGTCGTAGGGGTTTGTGAGTGATGTGGGTGGGTGTTTTATATTGTAATGGGTGTGTGGGAGTGGTGTGTGTATGTGTATCAGGTGTGTGTATTTGGAATTGTCCAATGTGGTAGTGTTTTGTAAATGTGTGTGTATTTTGAGCGCGGCGGTGTGTACCGCCAATGGAATAGCGCGGATTCATGGGTCGTGATAGTGTGGGCGTATTTCTGTTGCCGTGACGGTGGAGGTTTTGTTTTCGCCAGTTTATCACTGACCTTTGGTGTGGCGGACTTGTGGGGGTGTCTCAATTTTGGCGGATTCTGAGCAGTGGGTCATAATGACCGTGGCAGAATTCCACTGCCGCTGTGGTGTTTTGGCGGTCTTCTGCACAGCGGTAAGTGGCTTTTACAACCAATGTTGTAATGAGGGCCAGAATCTTTGTTTACAAGAATTTCTATGTTATAGTATTTTAGAAATGTTATTCTTTATACTTTATATTCAACAAGTTGGATGTTCAAAGTATGTTGAACTCAAAGTATATTCATGTTCATTTTAGTATGGTCAGAGTGAAGGCTGCATTCTATTTGTATGCTCTAAGCTTCAACATGAAAGCTTGTTTTCAAAAGCTTCACATGCTGGAACTAAGAAGGAAATAGTTGTTTATGAGAGATAAGAGAGTCTATGACAGGTGCTAACAGACAGAAGGAGTATCCTTTCATTAGCAGCTACAGTTTTTGAGATCCTGAATGCAAGGGTGTATCAAGGTCGAGTGCTGAAGTGCTAATTATAATTAACTCACAGTTTTGTTTTTCAAATGAGAGATTTGGTTATGATGTCCTCACACCTGGAAAACTAAGATTTAAGTGTGATTTAGCTAGTAAGAGATTCAGATTCTCTTTGCCCCTTTCTCAGAGTGAACCTTTTTGAGGCACAGACCTCATACTTTCTATGTGACTTTATGCCTCTGCTCCTCTCTTAAACAAAATCTTCTACCAAAATTCTGTTTGTAAACTTTCTCAGATATTCCTTTTGTATTAGATTAGGTTAGGAGCTAGATTTAATGGTTAGGCAATAGAACTTAATTCTAGAATCCAGACATCATAAATTTTTCCTGGTTTTCTGCACTGCTGCTATTGGTCTTTTATATGTTGCTTTGATTTAATATTGTGTGATACCTTAATTCTCCATTGGTGATTTTGTATATCTATACTATGGTTTTGAGACTCACCTATGTAACTTTGCCTTCAAGTCTGTAATAAGGCCCTTTGAAACTTTAACTTGGACTCTGAGGTTTAATGTGTGACTATTCAGTTGCACTGTAATTGATTTGAAAAATCTGGTAAAATTATCTCCCCATCCCTTGGGAACAGAGAAGAAAGATTTGTTGGACCCCAGAAAAGGCGATGGGGCCCAGTGCTGGATTAGATGGTAGCAAGCAAGGATGGTTGTCTTTCTGAATTGAGGAGAACCAGAATCAGGCTCTAGAACAGTTAGTCCCCAGAGACCACACCCTACTGTCCATGTCCGGAGTTGGAGAACGAGCTAAGTTGAGGAGGATCAGAAGATAATTGTACTGGCAGCAGAAGAGTGAGCAGTAATAGGGTGGCAAAGTGCAGCGGTTTGCAACTAGCTTGTGGTGATTGTGAAAATGGATGGTGTTTCTTGGAGATATCTGAATGTATTTTGTGTGGTGATTTATAGAGATGGACATATGAACATGATGAAATAGAGATGAAGCAGAAAAAGTTTAAAGAAAGGTTGATGCTTGCCCACATGAAAACAGCTTAAAGGACTAGCCAGATGCCTATAGTTGTAAATAACGCCAGTACAATGCAAGGTGTGTATCAACTGCACTAGAATCCAATGCAAGGTAGAGGTCGAGGAGTCGCAATAGACCCTAGTACAGGAATGGCTGTAAATATTATAAAAAGATCAACTCCTTCTGCAATAAGCTGTGACATTGGATACAGTAATGTCATTTAAATCCAGTTAACCAGGTCCAAAATGCAGGCTATGTGCTTTCTCAGACTGACAATCCTAACCAGATGCAGGGTGACCAAAGACACAAGAGACACATTTTTTATTTGCCCCAGGCTCTGTTGATGCACGTTCCCAGCCCTTATGCCACAGCAGAGTGCTATTGGATTATGCCACAATGTAAATGTAAATCAGGGAATGAGAATGAATGTGAATGGGACACAGCATAATAATCCATTTTAACAGCTCCCTTTATTTGACACAGGTGAAAGAACTGGATTCGACCAGTCAGCCTAACGATACCTGAGAGGGAAGGTAGACTGTGTACTTGGCACAGCTTTAAAGATAGATCAGAGAGGACCATTTGTAGATAGTGAAGTGGATGGCTATCCCAATTCATTTTTGGTGAAACTGGTGCTACGTACTCTTAGAACAGTAGAAGTCCCAAACCCACCCCTCTTGGGAAAAACTGTCTTAGTTGCTGGTGTGGAGAATAAACTAATGACAGCTCAAGAAATTGCCCTAATCACAGTAAGAATATAGGCCCTCATTACAACCCTGGCGGTCGGTGATAAAGCGGTGGTAATACCGCCAACATGCCAGGAGTAAAAAAAAAAATGAATTATGACCACAGCAGAAACCGCCAACACAGACAGCCACTTTAACACTCCAACCGCCACGGTGGTAGCAACAAACACCGCAGCGGTAACCGCCAACAGCCAGGCCTAAGACAATGTACAGCCCACAGCATTACAACAGGCCTATCTGCCAACTTTTCCGGGGCGGTACCAATGCCATCAAAAGCACAGCAGAAACAGTACTCTGAAGGGAAACGACTCACCTCTCAACACTCAAGCAAGAACCACGATGCCATGGAGCCCAAGCTGCACATTTTTCCAATGCTGGTGTACCACCTCATACACCAGGAACACGAACACCGGCGAAGACGACCACGGTGAGTACTGCACCTAGCACACAAGGGGGGTGGAAGAGAGTGACACACACACGCAACACCTCCACCCTCACCCCCAACACCATACACACAAACAGATGCAACAACATTACATATGCATCCCGTAACAATCAGGAATAACGCAAGGACAAAAGGAATTAATTGAAATGAGTGTAATAGTACAATTTTAGATAAATACGTACTTAAATCAATAAAGAGTATGTACAATATATACAAAAGGAGGGACAGTGCCCACTCGAAAATGTCCATGGCCCACGGGGCCATAACACATAGGCCAAGGCCACACTTGACTCCTGCCTCAATACAGAGAGAACACTGCAGGGGCATCAGGTCAAAAAACATAGGCACCTCAGGGGGATGGGAAATGGGGGGGCACCTCAGCCGGAAGATGGTACAACGCCACTGCTTGGTCCTGGGGAGTGCAAGGCCACAGTCTCTCAAGTGGGTGGTTTGCCCACTGCTTGGTCCTGGGGATTGCAAAGCCACAGTCTCTCAAGTGGGTGATTTGCCCACTGCTTGGTCCTGGGGAGTGCAAGGCCACAGTCTCTCAAGTGGGTGGTTTGCCAACTGCTTAGTCCTGGGGAGTGCAAGGCCACATTCTCTGGAGTGGATGGCTTCTCCACAGGTTCTGGAGGGGGCTTTGTGCCCAGTGTGCTTCATCCTGCCAAGGAGGGGGTGAGTGGATGCCTTCTTCCACTGGTTCTGGAGGGAGCTTTGTGCCCAGTGTGCTTTATCCTGCCAAGGAGGGGGTGAGTGGATGCCTTCTCCACTGGTTCTGGAGGGGGCTTTGTGCCCAGTGTGCTTCATCCTGGATGGTGCAAGGTCACAGTCTCTCACCTGAGTGTCACACCTACAGGTGTTGCAGGGGCCAGGATGCAATGCAGCCCATGTAGTCATGACTAAACACTGCTCGGCGGCGGTGACGGCTGCTCAGTGGATGGCAGTTGCGCTGCAGGTGGCGGTGCTGTCAGTGGTGGGGGAGGCTCCAGCCCTTCCCCTGCAGCCTCGGATGGCTGCCCCCTGGGGCTGCTGCTGCTGGCAGTGGTGCTGCTGGCCGCGGGGCAGGAGGCGGTGCTGGTGGCAGGGCAGGTGGCAGTGCTGGCCGCGGTGCAGGTGGGGGTGCTGGCAGTGGTGGGGGGAGGCTCCAGCCCTTCCCCTGCAGCCTCGAACGGCTGCCCACTGGGGCTGCTGCTGCTGGCAGTGGTGCTGGTGGTGGTGGTGGCAGTGGTGGTGGGGGGAGGCTCAAGCCCCTCCCCTGCAGCCTCGGACAGCTGTAGTGCCATGGCTGGTGTTGTGTGCCCCTTCCTGCCCTTGGCAGATGGTGGTGCCTCCTTGCTTCTGCCAGCTGGTGTTCCTTTCCTGCCCTTGCTGGCTGGTGGTGCCTCCTTCCCCTTGCTGGCTGGTGTCCCCTTTCTTGCCCTTTCTAGGTGGCGGCCCCTTCTTGGCCTTGGCAGGTGGTGCTGGCACACTGGCTGTGCTGACGGGTGCATCCTTGGAGCCTCCCACACCTGCAGTAGCTGCAGAAACCACAATGGCCGTGGACTTGGTGGCTAAGGTGCTGTGCTGGTTTCTGACCACCGTGGCCAGAAGTGAAGGATGGGTGGGGAAGGGTAGGGAAATAAATCAATGTTGGCGAGGAAAAGCTTCTTATGTACACTGGGGCAGGAAGAGGGTGAAGTTATGGGAGTGGAGGAAGAGAGAGTGGTTGTGAGAGGTGTCTGTCTTCTGTGTTTCGGTGCAGGTGCATGGACTGGATGCTGTTGTGAGGTGGATGGCTGTTGGGTGTCTGAGTGCTTGTGTCTGTGTACTTTGGGAGGAAGGATCACAGACACAGTGGGAGAGGACACAGGGGACGTGTGCATGGATGTGGGGGTGGTGACTGCCAGTGAGGGGTGTGTAGTGATAGGCGTGATGGAGGTAGTGGATGAGGATGTAGTGCATGCAGGTTTGAGTGGAGATGCAACTAGGATGGAGGTGGATGAGAAGGAGGAGGGGGAAACAGTGGAGGCAGTGGATGTTGGTGTGTCTGCATCGGGGTGGTGCTTGTGTGAGTGCCTGTGGGATGAAGTGTGGTGCTTGTGTTTGCCTGAGCCACTTCTGTGTGTTGATTTGGGTGCATGCATGTCTGAAGATGTGCTTGGGATAGGCTGGGGTTGAGGGGATTGGGACTGGGTAGAGAAAGTTGTAGGGGGGAGGCTGGAGACAGGGACAATGGCTGCCATCAGTGAGTTGGCCAGAGCCTGGAATGTTCTCAGTTGGACCGCCACACCAGAGTAAATGCCCTCCAGGTATTCAGTTGTATGTTGCAAATGCCCTGCTAGACCCTGGATGGCATTCAGTATGGTTGACTGCCCAACAGAGAGGGATCTCAGGAGGTCAATAGCTTCCTCACTGAGGGCAGAGGGCTAACTGGGGCAGGGCCTGAGGTGCCTGGGGCAAAGGAGATGCCCAGCCTCCTGGGTGAGTGGGCACGGGAAACACACTGAGGGGCTGCTTGGAGGGCGGTGCTGGTACAGAGGTGGCGGGGGAACCTCTAGTTGGGGTGGGCACAGAGGTGTCCATCACCGCCATGGAGGAGTCACTGTCGGTACTGTCCCCTCCTGTCTCTGTCGTGGTGCTTCCCTCACTCTCCGTCCCACTGGTGCCCTCACCGTCTGTGGATTCGGCCTCCAGGACCATGTGGGATGCAGCTCCCTCCGTCGCCGGTGCCTCTGCTCCTGTGCCAGATGATACTGATGCACACAAGGACAGGGTGACAAAACACAAAACAAAAAGGGGGGTGGGGAGAGACAGAGGATACACTTGGTCAATGCCAGCAATGCCAGCAACAACACTTCCGTTGGCATAAACAACTCACAGGGAACAGCCCTATGCACTAGGCCATGCACTACCAGTTACAATGCTGGTCACCAGGCCATGGGGTACAATGCCTAACGCCATTAGCTGCACACCTGAAACCCACAGGACCCTGCCCAGTAGTAGATGCCCACTAACATAATTGGGGTTGGAGTGCATCTGAGCTTGCCCATCATGGAATCTACCCTGCCATGTTCGCCCTGGCCTAGGGGCACCCACAGCCCACATCACCCCCCGAGGTAATACCTTAATGCGCTCAAAGTCATGATTCTGAATCTCTACTCACCCCCTTGTGGCTGCTGTGATGCCTTCAAGCGCCCATCCAACTCCAGATAGGCCACCACCAGGATGCAGAACATCAGTGGGGGTCAGGGTACTACGGACACCCCTTCCTCATTGGGAGGCCAGCCCCAGCTGGGTCTCCACCGTCTTCCTTGCCCAGCGGCGCAGGTCCCCCCATCGTTTGCAGAAGTGAGTGCCTCCACCTGTCAAAGACCCCCAGGGTCCACACTTCCTTGGCAATGGCACGCCAAATACCCTTCTTCTGATGGGTGCTGACCTGCAGAAAAAGATACATAAAAAAAGGTATTAGTCATACTGTGCGGACTGTTACACTCATGGCCAACCATATCCCTCCCACCTTCTTTCGCATATACATTGACCACCATACATGCAGCACTCTGCCCAGGACCCCTCAGATCCCCCCCACACGAGGCTTACACACAAAGCAATACATACATTCATGCCCCACGCATCACGCTCACAGTGTACTCACCTGTTTGTCTGGAGGACCATAAAGTAAAGGGTACTGGGGTAGGACCCCATCCACTGGGCTATTCAACTCCTCCGAAGTGAAGGCAGGGGCCCTTTCCCCAGACACTTGAGCCATTGTCGCTTCCAGACACAGGTCACAACAGCACTTGCAGTGTAGGTCCTCTCCTGTTGAAGGTCAGGTAGCAAGTGAGTGAACAGATAGCAAATGGCGGTCAAGTCTGCGGCAGTGCATACTGTCACCGCGGGTGTACATCGCCATTGGCTCCTGGAACCCTTAGGCCCCAATGATAACCAATGCAGTGTTGCATGGCGGTTGTCGAGCGCCGACTGCAACAGCGCACAACGCCAGCAGAATTACCTCATTTCCACTTGTCCCTCCCTACAGGTCAGGCAGCCGCCATTTCAGTGGGGCACAGGCCATGGCACCTAACTGCGTCACAGCAGACATAGGCACATCAACTGACTTAAAAAGTTCACATACTGTTTCTGTAAAGCAAACATTGCATATTAATTTGAGAATATGTTTGAATATGACCTTCTGCTTACCATTTTTAACCCTAGAGTTCAACTATTGGGGATGAATAGGAGATGGAGACATCCTGCGTGTATAGACCCCTGGTGGACCTGGCGACAATGGAGGACAGGCACATTATGCTAACCTACAGACTTAATAGGGTCACAATCCAAGAACTGTGTGCCCAATTGGAGCCAGACCTGATTACAGCTATCTGCCACCCCACAGGTATCACCCCTCTAGTGCTGGTCCTGTCAGTGCTCCATTTCCTGGCAAGTGGTTCCTTCCAAGCGACAGTGGCCATGGCATCAGGGATGTCACAACCTATGTTCTCAAACGTGCTAACCAGAGTGTTGTCTTCGCTGATGAAACACATGCGCAGCTACATCGTTTTCCCCCAGGTGGAGGATTTGGCCACAGTGAAGGCTGACTTCTATGCAATGGAACATATCCCAAACATCATTGGTGTCATTGATGGTACATATATTGCCTTTGTCCCCCCACCCCCGGAGAAATGAACAGGTGTTCACAAATCAAAAAAGCTTTCACTCTCTGAATGTGCAGATGGTGTGTTTGGTGGATTAGTACATCTCCCATGTCAATGCAAAGTATCCTGGCTCTGTGCACAATGCCTTTATCTTGAGGAATAGCATTATCCCATGTGTGATGCCTCAACTCCAGAGGCACTGTATGTGGCTAATAGGTGAGCCCATGGTGCCCACCCAGTTGATGTAGGTATATGGGTGTGGTGTTGGCCCTAAGGGTGAGCGTGTGCCTAACAGGTACCCCTCAATATTTTCAGGTGAGTCTGGTTACCCCAACCTCTTATGGCTACTGACCCCAATGAGGAATGCCAGGACAAGGGCAGAGGAACATTACAATGAGGCACATGGAGGATCAATGAGTGCATCTTTGGCCTCCTGAAAGCCAGATTCTGGTACCTCCATCTGACAGGTGGATCCCTTTACTACTCACCCAAGAAGGTGTGCCAGATCATTGTTGCATGTTGCACAACCTGGCCTTGAGACGCCAGGTGCCTTTCCTGCAGAAGGATGAGCCTGGGAATGATCGTGTGGCAGCGGTGGAGCTTGTAGACAGTGACGAAGAGGAGGCAGAGGAAGAGGATGTGGACAACAGAACTACAATAATTCAACAGTACTTACAGTGACACACAGTTAAGACACTGTAACTTCACTTGCAGTTTTGTGTTGGACACTGAACATGGCAGCCTGATTTCCCTATTTCTATGGCCACTTACTGTACCCTTTGGCATCTCTATTTTCAGATGTCTGTGCCCCACTCTGGCTCCTCATGTGTTTACTGCTGCCCACTACAGGCCATACCTATGTAAATATTACAGTACATTTGAATTGCTGTTTACAGCTTTTTAAACTAATACATATTTCTATCAATTGACAGACTCCGTACTTGTATTAGTTCCAAGGGTGTTTATTTCAGGGCTGAGAAGTAAATGAGGATGTGCAATGGGCTAGGTTGATGGTGGAGAACTATCCAGGATAGAGTTTAGTCTATTGGTATCACAGATGCATTGTCCAAGGGGACATAGGAAGTGGAGAGGAGGTGTAGTTGGCACCTCCTCTCCGGTGACGTTGTGTGGGGGTCCTGTGGGGATGTAAATGAGGTGTTATTGTTTCTGTGTGTGTCACCTTGTGCATGGGTATGTTTTCCCGCTATGGTTGTTATTAGCAAGGCAGCTTTGGCTTGTGTGAGTTGTGATTTGGTTGGCTAAGTGATTGTCACTAGTGTGCATGCTGTGTTGATGGGTGTCCATGCAGGTCTGTGATGGGTGCCCATGCATTGGTGTTGAATGCAGAGCTTGGTATTGGGATGGGTGGGTTGTGATGGTGGGGTATATGTGAGGTGGTGGAGTGATGAGTTTGAGGGCAGGGTTGGGGGTATGTGATGGCATGCAGGTAGGGGTTAGATAGTAATAGAGATTTGACTTACCAGAGTCCAGTCCTCCTGCTACTTCTGCCAGGCCCTCAGGATGCATGATTGCCAAGACTTGCTCCTCCCATGTTGTTAGTTGTGGGGGAGGAGGTGCGGGTCCACCGCCAGTCCTCTGTACAGCTATCTGGTGTCTTGCTACCACAGACGCACCTTTCCCCGTAGGTCATTCTACCTCTTCCTGATGTCATCCCTTGTTCTGGGGTGCTGTCCCATGGCGTTGACCCTGTCTAAAACTCTCCGCCATAGCCCCATCTTCCTTTCAATAGATGTCTGGTGCACCTGTGATCCGAATAGCTGTTGCTCTACTCGGATGATTTCCTCCACCATGATCCTTAGCTCCTCCTCAGAAAACCTGGGGTATCCATGTGGTGCCATGGGTGTAGTGAGAGTGTTGTGTGTGAGGGTGAGTGGAATGATGTGTTGGGGTGTGTGCTGTGAGGTGCGTGGATGGTGTGTGGGTGATGGTGTTCTGTGGTTCTGATTCTGTGGGTGCTCTTGGTGCCTCTCTCTCTCTCTGTTGTAGATTTTTTTGGAGTCATAAAGGTTTGTGGGTAGTGTGGGTGTGTGTTTTATAGTGGTGTGCGTGTGTGGGTGTGGTATGTGTATGTGTGTCAGGTGTGTGTAGTTTGAATTGTCCAATGTGATGTTGTTTTGTTAGTGTGTGTGTATTTTGAGCGCAGCCGTATGTACCGCCAATGGTTTGCTGTGGTTGAATGTCCGCTGCGGTGATTAGTGGGTCATGATGTTGTGGGCGTATTTCTGTTGGCGTAACTGTGTGGGTTTTGGTACAGCCATTTTATCACTGTCCTTTGGTCTGGCGGACTTGTGTGTGTGTCTGTATAGTGGCGGATTTCTATGAGTGGGTCATAATACCCGTAGCAGAATATCACCACGGTCGCGGTATGTTGGCAGCAGTCAGCATGGCGGTAAGCGGCACTTACCGCCAATGTCACAATGAGGGCCAAAATCTTTTGAAGACCAGCACACATTTATAATATGTGATCACAGTCCAGTGAATGTCTTGGGAAGAAATGTACTGTCAAAATTAAATTTTTATCATCTATTGCACTGCAGCAGTAATAGAAGTTCATATCCAAGATGAGCATGCTGCCATTAACTTGATGAAAAGTGAAACGCATTGCACCTTACAGACTTTTGTTAGACCTGTCAGCTCTTGGCTTGGTTTCCCCAGTCTTTTTGGCTACTGACCTCTTGTTCCTGATCCCGTGCAGAATTTAGTTTTTGCTGGCTTTAGCACTATAAGCACTTTACCACTGCTGATGAGTGCTAAAGAGCAAGTACTCTGTGTCTAAATGGTATTTTTGATTGGTTTATGGATGATTAACATATTTTATTTACTATTATGTCCCTAGTATACTGCGCTAGGTGTGCCCAGGGCCGGTAAATCAAACTCTGCTAGTGGACCTGCAGCACTGGTTGTGCCACCCACAAATGTAGCCCGTAAACATCTCAGACCTACCACTGTTGTGTCTGTGCGTGCAGTTTTAGCTGCCAGTTCAACCTGGCAAGTATACCCAAGTGCCAGGCCCAAACCCTCCCTTGAACTACAGGTATGCCTCCCCTAAGGTAGTCCCAAGGCAGCACCATGGGCAGGGTGCAGTGTAATGATAAGGTAGGACAGCTATTGGTTTGCTTCACCTGTCCTGTTAGTGAAGTACTGTTAAACTCATTTATCACTATTGCAAGGCCTGTCTCTTCCATTTTTAACATGGGGATTGCCTTGAAATATCTTTTAAGTGTAATTTCCCATTGGGAGCAGATGGAGATGTGGAGTTTGGGGTCTCTGAACTCACAATTTAAAAATGCATCTTTTAGTGAAGTTGGTTTTAAATTGTAAGTTTGAAAATGCTATTTTTAGAAAGTGGCCATTTTCTTGCTTAACCATTCTGTGATTCTGCCTGGCTGTGGAATACATGTCTGAGTCAGAGTGACAGTTGGACTGTGAAATCTAGACAGTCACACAAAGGGAGCTGAAATGTGCACTGCATATCCTGATGAGTCTTCCTGGGCTTGAGTGGTGCGAGGAGCTGACATTTGCAACTGAATAGGGCTGTGCCTGTCCCTAAACAAAGCACTTTCCAACCCCTTGGAATGTGTCTGGGACCAGGGCAGGAAAGGCTGGGTCTTGTGAATTGCAACAACTTTTCTTTGAAGTTTTCCTACTTCAAAGGCAGAAATAACTATTGGTATTGGACCTCTGAGACCACAACTTTACAATCCTTCTGGACTGTGGACATTCTGCCAGGAAGAAGAGCTAAATGCTGTAGGAGGAACTGCCACCCTGCATGTTGTTTTGCTGGTCTGCTGCTTCTGCCCTCGAGTGAAAGGACTGGACTTGGCTTTCTACACCATGCTTCCAAAGGTTCTCCAAGGGCTTGAGCTGAGCATCCCTCCTGTTAGAAGTCTCAGGGACAACAAAGACTTCATCATCCAGCACTTGGGCTCTCTTGCTGAGAGCCCTGATACACCAAGTGGTACCAAATCCAGTTCCTGGGCCCTTGGGAGTGAGTTCTGGTGCAACTAAGAAGAATCCAAGTACATCAACGTCCGGGTCCCTGCTGAGTGCAACAACAGCAACCTATACATTAGGCCTGGTGACCGTACAGACCCTCTGAAGTCCTGTCACAGTGTGAGTCCTGAGTTTCATGTCTCGGACATCTGTGACACCCAACTCTGACTCCACTGCAGCTCCTGTGGTCCTGTGGTGTGGTAGTGACACCACAAAGTCAACGACTCATGTCTTGACCTGCTGGACTCATCGACCCCACCGGATCGTAAGAAGCCGATGCCTCGCCACCGATGCCACAACACCTCCCATCCAAACGTAAGGAACTGATGCTTCACCTCCCCTGCCCAGCAGTAAGGAACCAATGCCTCACCTCCCCTGTAGCAGTAAGAAACCGACTCCACACCGGCTCCAGTGACGTCTCACCACCCAGATTCCGTGCATTGTCTTTATTTCCTCATCATTTTCAGAGGT